>NC_068370.1:25211197-25554901 GCF_020536995.1 Dreissena polymorpha
ATTAAGGTTGTCTAGATATTAGTACACTGTAAATGTTTTCACGCGCACAATATATGTACATGTAAACATCTCTCTCTCTCTCTCTCTCTCTCTCTCTCTCTCTCTCGCTCTCTCCTCTCTCTCTCTCTCCTGCTCTCTCTCTCTCTCTCTCTCTCTCTCTCTCTCTCTCTCTCTCTCTCTCTCTCTCTCTCTCTCTCACTCTCTCTCTCTCTCTCTCTCTCTCTCTCTCTCTCTCTCTCTCTCTATAAATAGATATATATATATATATATATATATATATATATCGTCATAAATTTTCCTTGTCACTGTTCTAGCTTATATGTAAGCTGCAGAACTTATATAAATAGATTCAGAAATAACAAGTAAAGAAAATTAAAAAGATGTTAGATATTCAAAATTACCGGTCTGAGCGATACTGTGTTATTTGTTTGCCAGATGTTGGCCCATATAACGACATCAAAGGACAGGAATGTGTCGCCGACAAGACCTACTGGATCCTCGCTGTCGTTCTTGGTATCGCCCTGCTGGTAGTTACCATGGTAACCATGTACTTTTTCTGCCGTATGCGCTCTGAACAACAGCGTGTCGACATGATCGATGGGAAATCCGGCTTCAAAAATCCAGCTTTCTAAGAATTTGTTTTTATTTAGAACTACTTTATGTTTTATGTCTTCACTTGGTAGTTATTATATATAATCAGATTATATATTTGCACCAACACGTTATTCAAAACATACTGAAATGTTTTTGCTTCTAAATCGCCATGTGTCACCAAATGTATAATTTTGCCACAGTTCTATCATAATATATCGCCTTCCATGTTGCCATTCAGTAAAGCCTTCTTATAGCACTGCAATAATGTGAAAATAGATCCAAAACTTTATACAAATAAATTTCTGTTGTAAAATATTTTTTTGATTTGCTTGGAACGTGATAAATGTTAAATATTGCACACATAGTAATCAGAGTTTTTACTTTTTATTTATGTATTTTATGTTTTTTCTGATGGGTCTTTCTTTTTTTTAAATTTTAAATAATACATAACGAAAACAGGCTTTATAATAATATTATAATCCCCGCTAATAGCAACCGAGTTTAGCAAGTGAATTGTTTTTTTCAGAGTAAATTCAAGAAACCTAGTTATTTCAAGTGTAGTTTAATTTTTACTTAACCAATTTATGCCTAGCGTCCTGAAAAAAGGACTTTGCAAAACAGCGTAGACCCAGATGAGACGCCGCATGATGCGGCGTCTCATCTGGGTCTGCGCTGTTTGCTTAAAGGAATATCTGAAAGAAATATTCTAAATATAGAAATAAATATTCCAGACATCCCTAATTTTGGAAATACGTTGATCAAATTTAGAAGGATGGGAGAGTCCACTCGGCATAAATGGGTTAATATAGTTTTGTTTATCGAGCATTCTCCCACATACAAGTGAGATACTTGTCATATTGCTTTTATATGTATTCGCTGCTTATATCATTTCAAAAATTGCTCACAAATATGTTCTTCTTAATGCAATATTTTTGTTTCGTTTGTTAGCTTACAAATCATTTTAACAGAAGTCGGTTACAAAAATAAATGTTCTTATGTTTCATGCATGACTAAAATACATGTTTAACAGTTATAATTTTTTCCATGTCATGTACGTTCGATCAATAAATAAATATGCAAGAGCACTTAATGGTGTTTTTTCGTCGATGGTCATCTTCTGCAAATGGTTTAACCAGGGGTCAGTGGTTCGAGCCCTGCTGAGTGTTACAAAAACCTTTTTTTTCTTTTTTAAATTTTATTCTTGATTTTTTCCTGGAGCATTTTATATCTAATGTATACATTTATCAAAATAAAGCAATTAATGACAAACTTTAAAACATGACAAAAGCTGTGAAAAGGCCCCTTTAAAAGACAGGTGCCAGTCTCGCAGACTGACGGTCTGAGACATAGACAAGACAGACGTTGTTAAAATATATCGTCATCTCCTGTGTCTATGTAGGGGACAAATAATCCTAATGAATGCTTTGTCAAGAAAAATCAAACAAGATGTGCGGAAAACCAAACTACCATGATTTTTGGGAAAGTGTATTATTCGACTGTCAGTTAATCTACCAATAATTGCTCTGCGTTTGCGAGTTTATCAGTTCTTATTATTGCGCAAACGTATGTCAGTAACTGACGACGGCCCTACTCGAATTGTAGGCGGGTCGAGAAGGGCGATATAAATAACTTGTCCACTAATCTTTGACCAATCGCCACAAAAATATGTGGTCCAGTTAGGTGTCCTGGGTGCAAATAGATCCCGCGAAATTAGGTATTTCATATTTCTACCAACTCGGCTTAGAACTTCGAAGAGCAGAAAAGCATTAAACAACTAGGCTTTATGAGTTTGAATATAAATTAATAACGATTTGATAACAAATCGAACAGTTTCTTAGACGCCTTCTTGAAAGTTGCACATGCTCGATTTCATTTGTCGGATATGTATTTGTCAGGGTTCTGTTCTCTTCTGGACTTCTCTAACGAGTCGTGCATATGACCGAGTGGCTTACTCGTCTTTTCTCGCCATTTATGCATATAGCTGAGCATGAAATTAACTGAAACATGTGTTTAAAATCTTACTACGTGTCAACTGACATGAACTTATTATCCTTAACTGGGTATGCAACTCCAGACTAGAAATGGCGCGGCAGAGGCCGACACGTATCCCCACGCCGAAGGTTTGACCCAGGGGGCGCCCCAGGGTTGGTAACAGGGCCGTGCATAGTTAAGATTGACCGTATTGTCATATGAGATGTGCAGTGTCAATTTGAAGTAAATCGGTGAAGAAATGACGACGTTAATGTAAAATAACATTAACAAATAAGTGAAAATCTCTGACGCGGCCCAACTCCAACCCCCATAACTTTTGACCCAGGGGTCAGATCAAAATTCCAAATAGTGCAGGGTCGCACATATGCTCATAACTACCATGTGTGTAAGTTTCAAGGTTCTAGTGCTAATAGTGTAAGAGGAGATAGTGGCCAGGACGGACGGACGGCGGAGATAACCACAATATCCCCACGCTTTTAAAACAGCGTGGGGATAAAAAGGCATATTTTGTTTCTGATTCGAAAAGACACATGCTCTAAAACATTCAAGACTGATTTAACTCGAAAAAAAACCACCACGTGATAAAGTAAAAATAATCTCGTGATACAAAGCTGTGATTGAACGACCTTTAGACAATACGTATTGACCCATAATTGTGTACAGGGTGGTTTTATTTTATTCACAATAATGCAACACATAATTATTCAAAAACTTCAAACCAGAATTCATGGATATCAATCTTTCATTTAATGTGAATAGTAATTTAGCAACTGACTTAAGATATAGCTGAATTTATGTAATTGAACCCAGTCAGCTTAAACATGTAAGTGGATATATCTCTTAAAACACGCACATGAATGTACTGATTTGGATCGTAATGCAGGCAAACCATTGTAGAGATGGATAAAACTTTTTATCCTTTAAGCGCTGGAACCGAATTTTAAAGGCCTTTGCAAACAGTTTGGATCCAGATGAGACGCCACAGAACGTGGCGTCTCATCAGGATCCAAACTGTTTGCTATTCTGATAGTATTCTTTGAAAAAATTCTAAGAAAATGCTCATTTTACAAATTCAGCAGACGACATTTTAGCAGACTACAAATTTCCCAGCATGCAAAGGGTTAATAGTATATGAGCCGTGCTCTGTGAAAAAGGGGTTAAATTAATGTGCATAAATTGTCGTCCCAGATAGGCCTGTGTAGTCCGCACAGGCTAATCAGGTACGACACTTTCCGTTTAAATTCGATTTTTGGTAAGAAGAGTCTTTCTTGAAACGAAAAATATCATTAAAGCGGAAAATGCCGTCCCTGTATGGCCTGTGCGAACTGTGCACAGGCTCAAATGGGACGAAACTTAACGCACATGAAGTAAACCTCGTTTTCACAAAGAACGGTCAATATTTAATTACTATCAACGCCGTAACACCAAAAAGTGTGTACATCTCGCAAGTCATAGTATGTATTTGCAATTATATTTAGAAATAACTACCGAAAGTGTTTACTTTCAATTCAATCATAACATCTGTTTTCATAGTGAATTCATACGAAGTCGTTAAATTAACCCATTTATGCCTTGCGTCTAGAAAAAAGGCCTTGGCAAACAGCGTAGACCCAGATGAGACGCCACATGATGCGTCGTCTCATCAGGGTTTGCGCTGTTTGCTTAAAGGAATTTCTTTAAGAACTATTCTAAATATATAAAATAAATATACTAGGCATTCCTAATTTTGGAAATAAATTGATCCAATTTAGAAGGATGGGAGAGTCCACTAGGCATACATAGGTTAAGGTGGTACAGACGTGCCTGTTCATTCGGAAATCGCTCTCATGCTTGAAAAACGTTCTGATTGTCCGATAACAGACATTATGTGTTCAACGAAACATTTATACCCTTTTTAGTCGAGCTTGGTCGGGTTTGGTTGGGGAATTTCGGTGATCGGGATGATCGAGTTGATCGGATCGGCAGTTGGAACCCACCTTAATTGCGCACTAGTTTCGAGTAGTGACAGTATACATCTGGCAGAGACGTAATATATGAAGGAGTATATAGCTTTTGCATGTCGAGTGGAGAACGGAAGACTGTCGTAACTCATATTAATTAAATAAAGACGGAGATACGACAGTCTTCCGTTCACTCCTCGATGTGCATTTTGCATATTATATATGCCTAAAATATGGTTTTTGACCTGTATTAATATACACTATAGACCAACTGCATAATGCATTCTATGGTAGTGACATCTGTGAAGTAGTCTGTTCTTATCGCCTATATCTGATTCACTTAAATCAGAAGCAGTGTAACTATAATGACCATATAATTGTGATTTACTGTAAATATAATACGCACAAAATGGACTTATTTACTCACTTCCGAATGAAAGTGCCCACCGGAAAGACATTACAGAGGGGCTTAATTACTGCTTTAAATAGTAATTTGTTTTATATTTTGTGTTAACCTGGTTGTTTTCACATTATTATACGTGATTTTAACATGTTAGTTATCATAGAATAATACAATTGAACATGAATTACATTTTTATCAGCATAAGGCTTTTCTCGTTTGTGACATTTGTTTTTTTAAATTAATTTATCGGCCATCACACACCAAACACATGTTTTATTGATCTAGCAATAAATGTGAAAATATGAAATCAATAAAATTACATTTGTACAATGTAGGACATTTCCGCGTTTTTGCTCGGTAGAGGAACACCGATGAAATCTTACTTTACACCGATATATTGAAATGAATGAAGGAGTCAATTTGAGAATGATGTTCGTCAAGCTCCCAACGCGCCTATGTTTTTATCTAGGCTATATACTGCCTATAACCGGTTGTAAGTTGGCTATAACCTGTTGTTCGCTCAAAAAGAATATAATTCAAAACAGTAAAAAAGCAATAAAATCCATAAATGTTTTAAATTTACCATTAAGATATACTAGTTCCAGTCACCATCAGTTTTCCGATCAGAAAGCGACTGGCGTATTGTAAGATGGGGGCACCCTGGTATATCCGATTAAAGGAGATAACACTTTCATATTTTGGCTTTAAAACCTTCTCGTTGTTTAAGTTGGAAAGATCCATTAAGCTTTTTCTGTTTTACTACTAATTGTATAATGCCATAAGAATTATTGCGTTTAACGTATATTTGTTTTGTATGTACCGACATCTTGACGATTTCACTTGGGATACATCTAGTTCATGTTTGTATAACATGTGTGAGGCTGAACACACGGTTTATACATGAATTTTGTTTCGTTCGTTCTGCGTTAAGGCAATTGGCCTTTGATACTTTTCAGCTGTCCATAGCAAGTCTCACACAAAAATAGCGCATACATATGTCGGTGTTTTCAATAGAAGTTCAAGGTGCAATGTTGACAATTTATGTATCACTACAATTGTTTCTACTCATTTACAGTTTGATTGAAAACAACACAAATAAAAAAACTAATTTAATTCTTTATAATATATTGTAATGATAAAAGTTTTTTTACGCGTTATTGGATTTTTATAACAAAACTTCCTACATTAAAGCAAAACATGTGAAAGTGACACTCCTTATTTCTGCTTTTGATAAATCTTCGTCATATTGTTCATATTTAAATGTTATTATATTCAAAATTTATCTATTTGAAAATAAATTGTTTAAATATCACAATAGGCTTAAAAGGGTGTAGTATATTCCATTAACCGAATTCAAAAATGCCAGTTATTAACAGTTGGGTGTTAAAAGGTAACGCACTAGTGCTCGTTACATAAGAAATACTATCATATTTAAAAGCAATACAATATTATAACTATTAAACCATTTATGCCTAGCGTCTAGAAAAATGGCCTAGGCAAACAGCGTAGACGCCGCATCATGCGATGTCTCATCTGGGTCTGCGCTGTTTGCTTAAAGGAATTTCTGTAAGAAATATTCTAAATATAGAAATAAATATACTAGACATCCCTAATTTTGGAAATAAATTGATCCAATTTAGAAGGATGGGAGAGTCCACTAGGCATAAATGGGTTAATACAAATTCTAAATTTACCTATGCCAAATAAAGCTTATGTGCTATGCATGCATCGCTATGTGAGGACGGGGGAACTCTGGTAAAGTAGATCAACAAAGATAGCAGGACTGTAAACGTTGTCACAGCTGTCGCTGTATGTGCTTTAAACACACTTATTTCTAACTTTAAACACTAATGTATTTAAACACACTTATTTCTAACTTTAAACATTAATGTAATACTTAAGCGTTGTATTCACGCGTCTGATTTATGTAATTGTCAATTAAGACATTCGCCGTTTAAGTCTATATGTCTTGTATCTACGTACATCAAAGACTTCGATGCGAAAGTAAACAGTCTCAGTTAAATTGTTTTTAGCTAGGAAATGGCGTATTTGAAACGTCTATCTCGTCGATACGGTGTCATGTCTATTGCCAGTATAAGTCATGTTCGCGATCCAACTCGATGATATAATTTAGCATTTTTTTATAGGTTTTTTTCCAGATATGTCTATTGCCAGCTTGACAAACCTGTTCGTGTCAGGCTTATAACTTTAAAAAACATGATCTAAAAGGCAACTCTTAAATTTAACAATTTTATATATTTTTGTAGCTGACTATTTAAACACTAATTTCAAAAGTAAATACGTATTTTAAAAGTCTTGAGTACGTACAGATTTCCCTATATTGAATTTTGAAACGCTCAAACGATCATAAAACGCTGTGAATTTTTACCCATCGCATCAACTGTTTTAATAGCACTAGAATAAATCGTGTTATGGTACGACGACGCCCTTGCGTGCGTCAGAAACATTACGAAACAATATCAGCTTATTGTAATACCACATGAAATAACACGTGTTAATTCACGGCATGACACTAATGTGCGTTATTAACCTTATTAATTAACATATAACTAGGTGGTACATAACATGCGTTTAGTTGAAACGTAAATTATATACCTTAATCTCCATCATTACGCCCATCATTAGCTCTTACTTGTTTTGATAATGAACCTGTATGCCACTGGTATTGCCACACTATTATTATGTTAAATGATGGTATCCTTTATAGCTCACAAGCTATAAAATATTTCATTTCATTTTAATGTGAAAGATTATATTTAAAGCGCCGATGTTCTTCGATGGATCTACTACTCATAATGGCTACACATGTTTTCACTAAAGTCGTTATACTTAGATACAAAAGATATCACGTGTTATGAAACATATGTGCTGGGTGGAGCTTGATACACAATTTCATTCACCTTTAACATATATTTAAAATTATAGTTTAGTAAACACGTATAGTTAAGTGCTTTAAGTTATGAAAACATTTGGTCACATCCATGTGCGTAAAGTGTCGTCCCAGATTAGCCTGTGCAGTCCGCACAGGCTAATCAGGGACGACACTTTCCGCTTTTATGATATTTTTCGTTTAAATGAAGTCTCTGCTGAGCAAAAATCCAATTTAGGCGGAAAGAGTCGTCCCTGATTAGCCTGTGCGGACTGCACAGGCTAATCTGGGACGACACATTACGCACTTGCATTAAGCCCAGTTTTCTCAGAACACGACTCATTTGATTAATATATGTTTTATGTTATTTTCATTTGTTTGACAAACATCATTGCGGTTAAAAGTACCTGCAATTTATGACACCACTATTACCATTTGGTTTGTACTGTGATGCTAAAAGGTTAATCGTTATTTGCCAGTAAATGGTTCATTAATAGTTTTATCAAAACGTGGGGGTAAGTGGTTCCTAGTTTTGAAACTTTAAACCGTTCCATGGCGTTGATCATAGTTTTATTCGTGTTTATGTTTATTTTGCTTTCATTTTTGTGTGCTCTGAGTTGACTGAATTTGTGCAATACTCTTTGTTGTTTTCGAAATTCATTAAATATCATGTATGAAAATGAGAATGAAAATGTTTCCAGCAGGGGTACATGAATTTGTTCTCTGTATGTTTAGATATGTTTCAACAGTGCGTAATGTGCAGGCTGGTTTCGTTGCCTGGTGAAAGGATATATTTTACAGCATCCTGGAACAATACGTTCGGCGTATGCTTATTCTGATACCAATATCTAAATGTGATATATGCAGGAACAAAACCATGGTATCAGAGTAAATAAAGACGCTATTGCATGCAAAGCTTTCGATGCTAATCCTTTGAAGGTCGCTTTTATCTAGATAAGGATCTGAGCGTGTTTGACATACTTGTTGTTGTATGTTTCGATCCCATTTAGCACGTACGTCACACACTTCATTGTATGTTAATCATTTCATTTAAATATCATTTAAGACAAAATAGTTATACCAAGTAATGCAAAATGGTTGTTATCTCATGAAAGCCAGATTTTGTTAGATGTTAACATTCATTGAGGAATGTACGATCATATTGGTTTATAATTGATCTGTAACTGTTCGTTAGATCATATTAACATACATTTTAATTATAACAGTTATCTACCGAGCCAATAGTGGTTTTCAGCATGGCACATATAACCAAGATATTGTATTTGATTTCTCTTAGTATTATCAATGGCATGCAATTTAAGATAATTCAAACAATATGCTTTCAAACAGGTACAGCCCATTAGCCTTAACTAGAACTGTCACTTTCCTGCCTGAAATACCCCACATGCCTCTTTTTGTGAAAGCATTTGCCGTTACTCAACAAACGCAAGCGTCTTCTTTATGAAGTTTCATCTATATATAGATTTTGCTAAGAAGAGACTTTAATGAAACGAAGAATATCATAAAAGCGGAAAATGTCGTCCCTGCGGACTGCACATGATGATCTGGGATGACATTTTACGCACATGCATTAAACCCCCTTTTTACATGGCACGGATCATATATACCTCATATATTATAAACTTACCTTAAACACAATTACAGCATGCTCTTTCATTTGGGTAAAAATCATGAAATCTGGAGTTGCGGTCTTCGTGGTTCTTATTCACAGCACGTGATGTTATTGAGATATACCGACATACCTATTACAACTTAAATGATATGTAAGGGACACCATTTATGGAAAGAAAGCAATACAAAAACAAAATAGGGTAGCAAAGAGTTATGTCTCTTAAACACACAACATTCAATTAATGACACATGCTTACCCAATAAGTCTCAAAATTCAAGTTGTTACATGATATTATTTTATTAATATTAAAGCAATATCTTTAGATTGTGTGTACTGCATATCCCCTAAATTAGCTATATTCACAATTGGCATGGCCGATTAATATCTGTTTTATATTTCAAGATTTGCTTCAGATAACTATTTTTGAATTAAAAATATGGTCGACAAATACCTTCTTTCATATATTTGTCCAAGCGTTACACACTAGAAAGCGTTGTTAGAACTTGCGAATGGTTGAAACAAATGTTCAAACGGCTATCAATCAGCTAATCGAATTTGATAAATGAACATGTGACACAACAACTCTACAGATTCAACCATGGCAAGGTATATAACTCTCTCAAGCATATCGTAAAATTAAAGTCTGACTTGTATCCCTTCTATATTAATACATGTAATCTCTACATTAAACATGGCGATCCGAGTGAACCATTGTCAGCGATATACTTTCTTTACGTTATAATTTGTGAATTATAGCTATGAAGCTTTCGGTTCATAAAAGTCGTAAATTAATTCAATAAACAATACGCTGAATGCGGTTTTACTAGTATCAGCCAATCTGTAAAACAGTCTTAACATGTATAAATATTCAACAATACAAGATACGAAAGATACATGTTTGCACAAAGGAACGAAGATTCAAAGTAGTTAGTCTATTTGACGTCATTTTAAGCGAATGGGACTTGGTAGCTGATTTAAAACATAAATACCTGAACACATTTATGAAGATTCCATTGATTACCTGTAGTACAAAAGGTTGTATGAAGATTTTGCATATTTACATAACATAAGTATCTTAAAACAAAGAGGGGCATAATGTTGATGAATTGCCGGCAAAAGTTTTGGGACTTGGTAAGTGAACATTCCCAATTATACCGAACACGTGTGCAGATTCGAGTGAATATCGCAACAAAAACAGTGAAATGGGGAATATTCAGATGTCGACGGCGACAAGTAGATGATTACAGAGCTTTTTTTCTTTATTTGAGGAAAGGGCCTGGCCCTCCATGTTGGGGAAAAAGTTTTCGACTAGTACAGATAGTTTATAAGTCGTATAAAATGATTAATTCATCATTTTTGAAAGTTGTTCTATGTTGTATTCAAATAATTAAATACCCAATACATTTACACCATGGCTGCTAAAACAATAACACAATGTCAAAATGCTAAAAAAATGGTACGAAGTATTCATTTAGTTTAAACCTATTCATGTTATCTCCATTGCAAAGAAAGCCTTAGGCTTATTTTAAATGCTCTCGACTTACTCTCTGGGACTAGAATCAGTACTTGGTGTCTATGGGAGAAATCTAAAGAACGCTCCCACATTGGGGATCGAACCCGTGACCGCCGTATCGCTTAGCGGACACCATCTTCCATACACCACTGCGACATGTAGTATTCATTTGACATACTTAACAGTACAAAGGTCATCCACATGCAATTTTCCGAACACATTTTTCATGTAAGTTTGGATGAATATAACAAGTACAAGAATTGTTCTGCGTTGACCGTTTAAAGACAGTAACACTAATTTTAATCAATGTTTGTACAAAGATTCTCGCGATATTATTTGTGCTTGAGTATCAGGAAGCATCAATTCGAACAACTGATCCTCGTTTTGGAAACAACAAGTCTCAATGAATATGCGTAAAGTTTCATCACAGATTAGCCTGTGCTATCCGGACAGGCTAATAAAAGGAGACTTTTTCCGATCTCATAGATTATTCCGTTAAAACGAGGTCTCTAATAAACGAAAATTTAGGCGGAAAGTTTCGTCTATAATAAGCCTGTGCAAACAAGCTTATCTATGATGACACTTAACGAATATGCATTAAACCCAGTTTTTCCATAACGACGTTAAATGTATCCTTCGACGTGTACGCGAATCTTCAAAATCACTAGAAACCATGTTTACCTGGATAAGGAAAGTAGAACCAAGGAGTTGAAAAGATTATGTTTGTCCTTATATCCGTCCTTGCTCTGTACGACAGTCTCCAAGAGGGGAAGACAGAAGAAAGAAAGAAAGCAAGAAAGAAAGAAAAGAAAGAAAGAAAGTAAAGAAAGAAAGAAAGAAAGAAAGAGAGAGAGAGAGAGAGAGCGAGAGAGAGAGAGAGAGAGAGAGAGAGGAGAGAGATAGACGAGAGAGGGAAGAGAGAGGGACTTTCCCTTCCCTCTTTCCTATCCCTCCCTCTCCCCCCCTCCCCTGCCCCCTCCCTCCCTCTCCCTATCTTTCTTTCTCTCTCTCTCTCTCTCTCTCTCTCTCTCTCTCTCTCTCTCTCTCTCTCGGAATATTAATCATGCATAGTTTTAAAATTCCATAAACTTGATTTGTCTTGGGCCATCGAATCGTTTTAATATACGATTCACGCTGACCCAAAAATGTTAATGCGCGTTTTTCGGTACTGTGTTGGCCAATACTCGAGATATGTTTTAAACTGTATTTTGTTAATCAATATTGATACGCACTTGATTTTCTGGACGTAACCTTTACGTATGATGTGTTGTTAAAAATCAGTATAAAAATTAATGCCGCTTTTAGACATGACCCTCCTAAGTATGGAATATTCTCTATTCCCCTACGGTATTTATATTCTAGCATGTATCAAGGCATCCATTGCTTAAAATGTGCGAAGTCTTAATTCAGACGTGTACATTGTACATCGTCGGCAATAGAAGCAAAAATATAAATACAATGAACACTTGAAATGCATGGGTTAACCATGTTTTTGCTATTAAGGTATACGAATATTGAAAACAAGTAAAACAATATATATACTGACAAAATATATGCTTGTATATGTTTATTTCATTTGCTATTTGACATCTAAATTAATGTTGTTCTTAATTACAATACAGATTTGCATATGAGATGAGCATGAAAACAAAAATGTAATGTGGTGCAGAACGTACTTTTTTTTGAAAATCAACACAGGAGTGACCAAAAAGTCTTATTCGTCTTCGAAGTCTGAATGTAAAGAATATGATGGTATATCTCTTTAGTTTTAAATAAATTCGAAAGGTATTTAATACTCGTTTTAGTTTCATTTCATCGTGCATCAGAAATTTTCGATACTTGTGCTCCGGTCTTTATATAACATTGAGCAGTCAGTTTAATAATTATTAAATTGAGATGTATCTTGTATCGTTATTCTATATTGCTATTCTCTATGTTATTTTTTAATGGGCACTTAAATGTTAAGTAAATAATTCTATACCAAGTGTGAGATTTGGTGCTCCTATTAAACCGCTTTAAAGTCCTAGTGCGATATGAAAATAACAAACACAAACATTACACAATTTAATGTATTTCTCATTTATTTTAATAGCATTTTCGGTTATTCAATGATATGCATTTAAAAAATTTCCGATGACACGATGGCCAGCAAAAGGTTTATTAACAGTTTGGTTTCACGCAAAACAGCACAATAACAGACTTCGTGAACCTTGGAGAAAAAGAACCTACAGCTAGGGGGGACCGTAAAAGTAACCGTGCGGTAAAAGCCAAGGTCGACTGGAAGCCGCCAGGACGTAGACCATCATAAGGACCACAACCACCATCGGAACATGGAACGTCCGAGCCAGGTTCGGGACCGTAAATACAGCAAAAGTGGCCGCATCGACGAGGATGTTCAACCTCAACATCATTAGAAAAAGTGGATCAAGATGAACTGGTTCTGGGCAGAAGCGGCTGAATTCCGGTGAGTAACCGTTGTTCACGCGGCATGATAACGATAATGCTTCTCAAACCCCGTAAAATAGCCCTGACGCTTTCCAAGTCGGCACAGAGAGGGCTCATCAGGTTGAAGGCGCACGGACTACGGATCATGATAGGATCTTTACATACAAAAAAAACAACAACAAGAGAATCATAGTGGTCATAATCTTGTGCTACGCCCCGACGAACGGCAGTAGAGAGGACAAGAATATATTTTTTCAGCAGACTGTCAACATTTACAAATGACAGACCAACAACAATTCAATGGATGCCTTGAACGCTGACTTCGTCAGTGACAACTGAGGATATGAGGAGCTCAACTCGTGGGGAAGCAAATGCTAGGCGAGATGAACGACAACAGTGAAATATTTTCTATCCCGTGAGTCAAACCTGGTCATCGGAGGAGAAGTTATCCACCACAGAAGAATTCACAAGGACACTCGGATGTTACCAGACTGTCGACGGAAAACCAGATCGACCCAAAGCAATTATGAGGAAGTTTTGTTTGTCTCTTTAGAACGTAAAGCTATGAGCAGACGTTGATTCGGATCATCTACTTGTCGCTCGATTGAGACTGGGGATGAAGAAGAGTTTGTAAGGAAGGTCCCGGCAAAGCCACTGCTACGCTGAAAGATACCTGGACGCAATAACAGTTGCAAGGTCACTCTCTCAAACACGTTCAGGGTTCAAGGTGGAGCTGCTTGAAGAGAACACGATAGAAGAGGAGTGGCAGAGAGTGAAAGAAGCAGTGATCTCAACATGAAAAACGTACTGGACAATACGTAATACATTCACAAGAAGCGGATATCAGTAGAGAAGAAAAAAAAGAAACGAAATCATGTGTCAACGAGAGCATTGCAAGTGAAGCAAAGTATATGGGAAGAAGAATGCATTACAACACAGTGGAACGAGGATAACGCTGATATCCTTTAACAAAAGGTTTTTAATCGCATCCTGCTGAACTGATGGAATGACGCAGTAGACCCGTATCTTAGTAACCAACAAGCCGGCTGGCGGAAAGCAAAGATCGTACGCGGATCAGATCGTAACCCTGCGCATCATTCTGGAACAATCCCTGGAGTGGAATTTTCCCATGTTTGTCGAATTCATCGATTATCATAAGTAGTTCGACAGCATTGATCGTCAGTCAGTCTGACGACTACTGAGACTAAAATCAGAACCAATAAATGAATTTCGCTCTGTATACGTTAGTTGAACATACATACAATTAGTTCTCGATTTGCATATGTAAAACTTTGATAAAACCACGTGTTAATGAAGAAACTGAGATTGTTTTGACAATTGAAATTTAAATGACACAGAATTCAGATGGAAGCATTTACGTTCGATCTCTTTACATACCATGCTTTGTGATTATTTGCGGATTATTTCCAGCTCTATCCAAGGTAAATCCGTCGTTAATGCACCTGTACGGAATGAAAGCAACCAGTAATCATTATATTCACATGGCAATCTTACATACTTAACCTAACGCAAACTATTTTGGAACAGATCGCCCAAGGCTTTCTCGCGTTTTTGATTCATTAAACATGTTTTTGTGTAACCAAAATAAATACGTACACTTTTAAACTTGAGTTAAGCAAACTTGAAAACAAACTTTTCTTTATTATATATTTTCACATTAAAACTTAGTCGGTACTTGAACAGTTATTTCAATAAATCTAGTTCATATTTTGACAATACCAACTTCATTTTGTTGAAAGCATTTAAAAAAGTTTTAAGTTTCGCCGAACAACAATTCCAGAACTTGAGTTGAAACAGTCGCTCCAGGAGTATATGTAACTTCACAAATAAACGATGGTGTTATGAAACATATTGTAGTCTTCTTTTGTGTAATAATAGTCCCTTAATGTCGAATAAATAAATAATAAATATAAATATAAATAGTGACGTTATATTGTTAAACGTTACATTGCGCGCCAATTTTATTAGTCTTTTGTGTGCAGTCTATATGGCTTGAACGTCCTCAGTTTGCGCTTCCAAAGTTCTTAAATGGTCTTCCGGTACTCGTCGGATCCATTTAATTTTTCTAGCCCCATGACCCGGAAGTCCGCGACGCTGTGGCCGTTTGTGTAAAAGTGCTCGGCAACCGGGTCATTGTGTCGAGTCCGTATCCAGGACAGGTTAAGGAGATGTCGTTGGTATATGGTATCTCCCGTTTCCCTACGTATACAAAGGTCTTTAGCGTTCGCAATGCACTGCGTAGACTACATTGGTGGATTTGCAGGTGACCTCGTTCCGCACATTGTAGGTTTTGCCAATGGTATCGCTGAACATTTTGGCTTCCATCATGTACAGACAGATTGCGCACCTCTGTGCCCCACAATGTCCGCTCCTGTTTGGAACCCGGAAAAACATTCGGTTATGTACCAATATGTCTTCCAGGGTGCAGACTCTTCTGAATGCTGCTAACGGGGGTTCAGGAGATACGTTTTCCATCCGATCGAAAGTGTGGAGTTTGGGCAGGTGGCGTCGACGATGCCACAGTGGTTTCGTAGCGTCACCTATGCCATAGATGTCTGTACAGCATAACCGATGCCAACGTGGTCTTTGTAGCGTCACCGATGAGCAAGAATGTTTATCTGTAGTTGTCTTATCCGCTCTCTCTCGGGATATTGTTTTGCCTTAATCGTGCATAGTTTTATTGTATTATTTATCACATTTACAAGTCTGAATCCGTTTGGAATAAGGCGACATTCTAAATCGGTACTGATCAATTTTTTTCAAACGTTTTCTTGAACAAAACATTTATGTTAAATATTCCGGTGCAGTTTTGAATCATCTACAAATATTACGCATGAAGAATGATCAAGCGATCTAAATCATTTATGTTTAAAATAAATAAATTAGTATATTTTAATGGCTACCTACAAAAATATATTGTTAATGTTTACATGATCGGGATTGAAAATGTTTCCAAGAACATTAAGGCTTCGGATTAATTAAATGTTCAATCTCAAGCATTTTTTTTTATTATTGTAAACGTTTCTTTTTGTTAAGCATATGTTTATACCTTACTCTATCTTGTCATATATTAATCTTGTTAGATTGTGGTCCCTGAGAAAGATATATTTAACAACCTCGTGCTGTTTTACATTATTTTGAAAACCATCCATTTTCCAATTGTGTAAAAGCAAACCTCATCTTGATGATAGCACAATAAAAAACAGGCGCTCTGCTTTGTTAAATCACGTGCCATATTAAAAACATAATCTCTGTTTGAGCCATTAATGCTGTACACAATATATTTGAACTTGATTAAATTAATATTTACATCCGAGCGAAATGGCCCCCTTGTCTTAGCGTGTTTTTGATTATTATTTGTGGAGCCGGAGTGTGTTCTAATATTCCTATCAAATGAACTTATTAGACTCACGACATTTGAGACGGATTTTGATGTAAAGCTAAAATTGTCCGCTATTTTTACTTGTTAGTTCATGATTTTAATTATGGTGTTGTCTTGTCTTGTGGGGGGAGGGGATGCCGAGGTTCCGAAAAGAAACCCCTCCTTACCGGTACGGTGATCACGAACCAAACTCACAGGCTGCCGGAAACGGAGTTGAAAGTGATGTCTTTATTGCTCATGCCATTTGTATTTCATTTCTGCATGGCTAGTTTTATTAAGTCTTTTTTTCAACACAAAGCAATTTTTTAATTTGGCGTCTGCGCTCTATTACTTCACACTATCAATATAAAATTGAGATATTTGTGAAAAATAACAATCAGCCGTAAACAGGTAATCAATTACAGGACAGCCGAAGCATACTGATTTGAGTTTCCTGCCGGTCATTACTGGACAGCCGAAGCATACTGATTTGAGTTTCCTGCCGGTCATTACAGTACAGCCGAAGCATACTGATTTGAGTTTCCTGCCGGTCATTACTGGACAGCCGAAGCATATTGATTTGAGTTTCCTGCCGGTCATTACAGGACAGCCGAACCATACTGATTTGAGTTTCCTGCCGGTCATTACTCAAATCGGTTGTCCTACAAAGACCTAGCTACTTAATAATAACAGGATAAGTGTGTATTTGATCTAATGTGGCCCAGCTAGGAATACAATCTGGGCCAAAATCGATATCAATGATACATTTATTCACGCACAATATTATCATTATTTTTACCAACACAACTGTTAAAATCTCTGCATATTTCAACATTATAACAATAAATATCGTTTTATGAAATTTAAAATAAATCTTCACTTGACAAAAAAAATAGACTAGCGAGTCTCCATCCTAAATGTAAACACCACATATAAAAATAGTTATATATGTTCAAAATACATGTTCTTATCTTAACGGAAAATAATGTCGTCGATATGTTTTATGCAGCGCAATTTAAATACTCCTTATACCAAAACTATAAACAGCAACTATAACCGCATTTCTATTCATGAACGTTCTGTATAAGTAGTCATTAAAATAACCATTTAGTTCTACGTACATTTATATCACGATTTATACAAACAACAACTGTCTTATTGCTCTCATATCTCAACAAATCTTTATTTTCTTTGTTTTTTTATCTGTTGTCAGACCATTACTGTTAGACGGCGGTTCGTCACCTGCGTACCCCTGCTGCTGCAAAGAAGGATGCCAAAATTTCTATTGATGTGCAGCATATCAAACACAAACCAAGCACGCTTGCTCGTCCCTTATCATCATTCATTCTTTACACGATACGTCGCCGCTTGTATTGCACATCCGGCAGGAACTGTCCTTCAAGATTAATGCTTTTATCCCATTTTCACCGCGACATTGACGGTATAACACCTTATGGAATATAGATCTACTAGCCTGTCTCCAACACTGTGGGATATACCTGTCGCGTGCACGGACTACATTTTATTCAACCACTGAATGATTTTTCGAACGAAATCTCAAGAGTCGAGAAAACTTTGGCTTTAAAATTATAAATACAACCTACAACCTGTAGTTCTAGTCGCGGGACATAATTTTTCGCCATTCGTAAAATGAATCAGCTCATTGATTGCGTCATTATAGACTCATAAAATGACATACTTATTGCGTCATTTGTGTGATGTCATCTTTAGGTGTGCACGAAACATGTATGCGATGTCTGGGAATAAAACATTGAAGACTCGAATTTTTTTGTGTTTATGCATCGTGGATGTAATCATGAAAAAGTGCATATTCTATGGACTACTTACCTCGGATGGAACCGGTGAGACGAAGGATTTAGATCTACATGTAGATCAAGCTTATTCGTGTAAAATCATTTCAGAATAAGCGTGCCTATCTTGATGTGAATTTGTGTGTGTAGAGCATACGGATGGGTGTGTATTTTGGTTTAGTAGTCTATTCGAATTGTTTTGCTTTTGGAAGTAAGTGAACGTAAGGGTATTTTCTTTGATGAATAAACTTTGTCTTTGTGATTTTATCAAAGAAAGTCTATTCAGTAAGAATAACCCGTTTGCAACAAGTGTTTAAAAGCTTAATATATTTTACGGATTATCTTGTGTTTGGATCCCAAACTAAAGGATGTGAAGGCTAGATCATGACGCTATCAAAATCTGCAGCGTCCATGAACAAATAAGGCGAGTAGATTTTTTGATAATTTATGTTTAGAACGATTCTGTGCGTAAATCTACATGTACATGTATGTTGGCATCGACATCATTTTGTCAGGAGCAATCGCCGCCATATTTGATTTTGATCATTTTCTTTCAAAAATAAAATGAATAAAATCCTCCTTTCGCGGTCGTAATGTATTAAAATGTGCATGCTGCGTAAAATCGAATCGAGGCATATGCTGATGTTTTTTCTCGTTGTACAGTTTTTGTGTGATTTTTTTAAAGACTATTTTGCGTACCAGAACAAATACATTGTATATCACTACGCATGCTTGCATTCGTTAGATTTTGAGCACTTTTAAAAATGAATTAAAATTATTGTTAAGGTTATTAGATATATTTATTTTAAATGTCACGTTGAAAAAAATGGGATAAATAGAATACTAGGTTAGCGTTGAATACAGAGAAATTTATGTTGCTCGGCTTGAACACCGAAAGCGCTCGCCAAGGCTCGCGCTTCCGGCGTTCTAAGCCTCGCAACATAGACTTCTCTGTATTCAACGCTAACCTAGTATTCTCTATGTATTCTTAAAGGACCTTAAACATTTTTTGAACTAGGACATCATTTGAATTCATATTTTTTTAACAACTTCCCTGCTTATTGGGCAACACACGTGGATTCTAGTGTGTTAACAATATATTGCAAAAGCTATATAAGAACAAATGCCCCTCAATCCCGGCGGTCATATTTTGTCAACGATCCAGAACCATTTTCAAGTTCTTTAGATAATTTCTAAGAAGAAAATTTTCTTTGAGCAAATTTCATGGTGACTGGGTTAAAAATGTGCCTTCCGGAGTGTAACGATTGTGCTAAGGCTTGCTTAAAACGCCTTGAACATATAATATTTCATTGAGTTTAAATTAAGTTCCTATTTTTGGTCGTACTTTTTTTTTTTTTTTTTTTCTCTTCAAAAAGATTATGTCAATATCATCTTTTTATAATAATTGAAGAATGACATAATGGATGTGCGTCAAATACTCATTTCGTTTTGATTTTTAATTTTACATTCCCTTAAACTGAAATTATAAAATAATTCCGATCCAAAAGCTAGTTACCAAACAGTGTTTTTCATAAACTCATTATATATGTGAGGACCAATTCTGTTACTTCCGTTAGAAGCTGTGTCGACGTATTGGTAACAATAAATTAACACACATACAGAGTAAATTAGTTAGATATGCAAGGGCTTTGTAGTTGAACTATCAACGAAACCTTCGCACATCAAAATCTAATAATAAGAATGATTAACTGTGAACCGGAAACTCTATATTGTTTATACTCATTTATAAATACTGCTGTAAATTTGCATTAAGTGATATCCTCATGTAATTCAATGAGCTTGAAGGAAAGCTATACTTATGTATTGTGATTTTTTTTCTTATTAAATGTTTCATTCTTTTCGTTTTCACGAATTCGGTAATTGTTGCGTTTTATGCTTCGTACGGTATTGTACCTTAAGAGAATTATTGCGCGTCATAAAGATCTAATAGTACTGTTTATTCGTAGAACGAGTCCAGGAGTAATATCTTTAACTACCGATTAACCAAATAACGTGTGTTTAAAAATATCTCTCAGTACTAACTTACTAAATTATTTAAGCTAAATCTTTGCGCCATTTACTTAAACCATCATCGTTTGTATGACTTCAATTTTGCTTTATAATAGTTATTCACGTATCCTTTCCTTCCTGCAAATTCTGCAGCAAAACAGTTTTTAATAATATAACAAGTATTAAGGTAAATAGTGTACATTCGAAACATAGCAACGCTTTAAGTCTCGCATAGCCTGCGTTGGATTATGCCATGTGTAGTACACAGTTATTATGAGTAGTATATTTGAAAGCTTTATGTGTTGAAAGTTTCAGAGCTTTCCTTGGCATACCTCTGTGTATGTTGTATTACTTCAAATACACTGAAAGTGGATATCCATAAATCTGTTACATTCCTTCCTTATAAACGTTTTCATGTTACAAACCCATTGCCTGTACATGGATATTTTTTAATATGTGCATAATTTCAAAAACAATTGTAAACAATACACACGAGCAACGGTATATACTTATTATATTAAATTTGAACACATTAAGTCGACAATTATCGAGTTCAACCCTATCAAATGAGTCAAGTGACTTGAATTTTCAAAGATAAAACGAACAATGGACACATACATTTTCATAAATTAACTTCTTGGTGAATATTCTCGTACATGTGTCTTATAGGCTCAAATAGTATTCCCATGCAAGAAACTTGGTTAAAGTAGAGTGATCTTACTGTTTCAAGCCATATATAATTTCTGTATGTGGCAAACTATGTCACTTTGGTTAGGAAAGGACTTCTTTCCGAAGGTGTTCTTATACATTTAAATAGAATTTTAATCAGCGATTTTGTTTTGTTCAAAGTACATTCGTTGTATCAACAAGAACATATTGGCTATGTGCACAGTTTGTTTATAGTGGTTATAAACCAAAGTATATGTAGGTGTCTTATTTACACAGTTATACTTACAACCAATTTTTAACATGTTTTATCGGTGGGCTTTAAAATTACAAAGTAGATGTTTTAATGTAATACGACGAGAAATAAATCGAAATGCATTTATAAAAAGACAATTTTAAATCCAATTAATTATTATGTAATGATATATGGGAATACAAATTGCATCGAATAATACCTCTGCTAGGAAATTGAGGCACGACGATTTTTCGCGGTAATGTGTACCAAAAGTGTTTAACCACATATACTGATAGCTATTACAACAAAAATTTCATATTGATAATTGAATATTTTAAAATTATATAAAGACTAAAAAACCAAATAAATTCTTTCAATTTTCGCCTCAGTAAGCAGTCTTAGTTGCATTTGACATGAAAGAAAACGAATGCAATTTAAAGTACTTGAATATTATGCTTTCTATATTCTTCCGCGTAAACAAAAACAGAACACATTTTGTTGGCAGATTATATTGCAGTTTGGTGTGAGCCTATCTTAATTGATGTTTTCAGCATCTAAATGAGTTTTAGTTTTGGTCAACACCAGAGTGCGCTGCAATGAAAATACTATTGGCAAATCGGAACGTGGCATTTTTCTGTACAACCACATTTTGATAATTCTGATGTTTGCAGAAAATGTATAATATTACTTAAACCACAACAGCAACAATCCTTTTAATCATATAATAAGGTGCAGCAGCAGCAGCATTATCATGGTCACCATCAAAAACAACAAACTTACCGTCATCGTTATCTAATCATTAGACCACAATTGTCGTAACTACAACCAAACCCACAACAATCCTTTTTATTGACGTCGTCCTGCACATCATGCGGCGTCTCATCTGAGTCTACTCTGTGTGCCAAGGCATTTTTTCTAGACGCTAGGCATAAATGGGCTAACTTAAATTCTATTAGAAAAACATTGTATATGATAAACAAATCCTAAAACCATCATTACATTAAACATATTTGTTTAAATACTTCTGATATTGCCGGCTTATTCATTTCTTCGTTTATGCATGTGACGCAGATAAGTTGTTCTACGATAAGCATTTTAGAAAAAAAAAACGTTTATTAAAATGGATGACGTTAATATCATAGATCTTACAATATTTCTCGATCACTCATTCCAAATTGACATAACGCTGTGCAATAACGTTCTATTTCTAAGAAGGCAAAGTTTCTCTTCTTATTGAAGAGAATTCAGACAGATTATCTCCATCTCTCTTGCGCTCTCCACGAAGCAAAAGGTAATGTGTTACTTATAACTACTAAGTGTTTTCTTGCCATTTATGTATCGTAAATTCAAAGAGATTCAATACTTTGCAAAATTTATCTTTCATGTTAATTTTCGTACAACATTCTATTTACAATTGATTATGTAAGTTTGACAACAAAAAATTTCTGATTTTAGAAGCGAATATTTTAAAAAACATCAACACTGAAAAGTTATGAGAATATTGTAACCCTGAAAAGGCTTTCGAAAAAAAGTATGTGTCAATATACTTTTTATGAAACATTTCGTGTTTGAGAGGTTTCGTATAACAGTTAAAGCAATGTAATTCCTCACAGGGGTTATTTCGGGTTAAAACATTTGCACTAAGGTGTGCACAATTATTGTTATAATATTCAAATGTTATTAAAGTCAAACTTTTAAGTATTTTACACACACGTACCATGCCTTTTTAAAGTTATGTCGGTCTTGCAGATGTCAATTCTATTTGCTCTTCTACTTTGTGGATTCCTCGTGGGTCATGTGGAAGGACAAGGCACCAGTCGAGACGGAAGCAGGTGTGTGAAATATACTTTTTTTTTTATTATTATATTTTCACATAAAAATTCGTGTATTGCGCGGGTTAAAACGCCCGAATTGTAAAATGTAAATATAAATAAATCCAACAATGCAGCCACAATAAACATGTACAAAACATACACGTTTATATTAACTTATCCGTTTATTTTTAGAGTGACTTTCGATTTGAGGATGGTAAAATTGATGAGAATAGCTAGGAGGCGTTCAAATACATGACATTCAAGAAAAGATGTCTATAATTTGATTTTAATATTGGGACTAGAGTATATATGTGTGGGACAAAATAAGTTTTTAAGCAATGAGTCCCATGGACCAAGTAGAATTTTTAATTAACGCAAACACATGTCTAATTTAAAGATCATTCCGATTGAAATAGCAAAGCTGTTTTATTATATATCGGCTAATTAGATTTCGAAGAGAATTATGTCCGAACGGTTGCTGGAATTGAATTATATGTATATAGCCTTGTCCATTTGACTTGAAGGCTGATCAAAAGATGGGATTAACTTTGCCCGTTTCTTTGATGTACATTCCAATTGTTTTAAAATGGTGTAAATTTTGTTTTAGTGAATATAAACCAAGCGAAATACATCGGAATGATGGAGTGATTTCTGGATCTTTGAAAAGGGCACCTTCTTCCGAATCAGGTGTCGTGGACGTGTTGAATTTGGATAGCGAAAGAATCGACTCGAATCGATTTGGTGGACCTTTTTACACAGTAGGCACTATGAACATGGACCAAAATGATGGCGGAATGGGTGGAGGTTTTGACGATAGGAACACATTTAGAAGCGGGTCCAGCACTCTAAATATCGACCGCAATGACGGCAGAATGGGAGGAGGTTCGGACAATAGGAACACATTTAGAAGCGGATCCAGCACTCTGAATATCGACCGCAATGACGGCAGAATGGGAGGAGGTTTTGACGATATAAACAAATCTAGAAACGGTTCAAGTTCTATGACCATCGACCGAAATGACGGTGTAATAGGAGTTGTATTTGACAACAGAGACAGAAGCAGCCCCAATTTTGACCGTGGACCTTTTGGTGGGTATGGAGCAGAATCCGGTTTTGGAGGTGGCTCTAGTGTTGATGGAAGAGTTGGAAGAGGAATGAGTGGCTTTTATGGACTCGACTCATTTGGAGGAGAAGGCTCCGTTGGAGGAATTGGATCATATAGCGGTTCTAGGCAAGGTATCAGTGATGGACTTAGTGGAAGAATGGTTGGCTTCAAAGGTCCCGGCTGAATGTCCGGCATTGGAGGAGCAGCGTCCGTTGGAGGAATAGAGTCATTTGGTGGTTCTGGTCCAGGTTCAGGTGGTGGGCTAGGTTGGGCAATTGCGGGCTTTGATGGACATGGTTTAATGCCTAGAGGTTTAAGAGGCATGGTTTTGCCCGGGGCCTTTGGAGGCATTTGGCCATATAGTAGTTTTGGTATAGGCTTAGGTGGTGGACTAAGTGGGGGAGTATCGGGAATTGGTGGACCTGGTTCAATTTCGGGAAGCGTAGGAGCCATGGTTGGAACCGGATATGTTGGAGGAATGGGGCAACATAGTGGTCCTGGTGTTGGATTAGGCGCAGGAATGGGAGGTTTCGGTGGATTAGGTTCCATTCCCGGCAGTGGAAGTTTGCTCGGCAGAATGGGACCTCACGATGGTTTAGATTTAGGTGGAAGCGGAGGAATGTCGGGTAATGGCGGAGAAATGAATGGTGGGGGTAATGGGGAAGGAGAAAGTCTCTTTTCTGGGGGTTCTGGAGTAGGGCAAAGGGTAGCAATTGGTTTCGGGAGATTTGGGTCAATGCCTGGAAAAGGAGGTATGGATTTGCATGGTCACTTCGGTGGCTCGGTGTCAGGAGGGCATGATTTTGGGTACGCAGGCATGATGGGACGTCCTGGAATGAATAGCCTGGGTGGCGCTGGTGGTCATTGCTTTGGAATGGCTGGTGCACATGGGATGTATGGTGATGGGCATGGATTTTAAGCACACACATTTTACATGTTTAGGTGTATTTTTCTAAATGAATGATTTATAATCCACTGTTGTTATGTTATTATTTTTTTTATAAATCTGAGGTCATTTATTGTTTCACAAATATCAAATACTGTGACCTATATATGCAGGAATCAATACAATACAACGTATTCTTTCATGAGTATGTGTTGTTTCTTTTAAAATAAGCGCAATCAAAGCAAAATAATCAAAATGTTCCTGTTTTGGCATGCGTCTATTATACTATTGTACAGTTCGGGTGCGCTCATTGCATTATCAATTGCTTCGTTGATATTTAAGTCACGATATTAATAGTCATAAATTTGTTAATTGCAACAATGTGCCAATATCAATCAAAATCACGGAGTGAAACGCACGCATAGAAAGGCAAATTAAATCTGACCGTGCACACTAGTGATAAAGCGTTGCTTTGATTTAAACCATAAACATGTGTTGTTGAATATGCATGAATAAAACATGGTTTGGAAAATATATATAATTGTTCAAAGGTTGTGAAAAAAGGCAACAAACACGTGCATTTAAATATTAATCAAACTAGTACACTCAACGTTTAATGTTGATATCTTTTAAAACACGAAATGCACCCACATGAATTGTTGTATTCTTTTTAAGTATCTTGAGTAATTACAGATATACAGTTTGAATAAAATTTTCTAAAGAGTAATAAATGAATTGCATTTAGTCTTCAGAATAGTTACAATCATTTGAGTTGATGAGTTCTACGTTTATTGGGATATTTCTAAATATAAAATACCTATATATGTGTTAGAAATTATAAGCTTAGTATCAAACATCAAACAAGTTCAGCGTTGATTTTGTATAAATGGCAGGCGATATATCCAGCTGAATTTTTCGGCTAATTTGTCTACGCCCGGTAAGTCGTACACCTCGGACTGAGTGACCGTGACCTTGGCATTGTGGAAATCTACGTATGTCTTTCTTCTGCTATGCATTCCTCTTTCCTCCTCGCTTCCTAGAAAACAATAAATTTAAGTTACGGGTTAACCATGCTGATGTCTTAAGTATGCTGGGGATCGATTTGGGTAAGCGTTTCACATGAGAGCGTCGTGTAGTGTGTGATGTAAAAAACGAATAAGACACACTTCCGGTCTCGGAAACATTCTGTGTATAAGTACGCAATAATACTATTTTGATGGTTTTATATATGAATTTGTAAAGGAAACAAACAAGTAATACAATAATAGACTTTTTGCGGTTATTTCAAAGACGCATACTGTGACGAGAAGTAATTAAAGTATTTAGTTGCAGTTCAAACAATCTTTAGAATTTACTATCGAAAGTGTTACCTTTGACTGTGTTATCTAAAATAATCGAAACAAATCCACCCAGGAACATTGGCGATCCAAGAATTCCCTTCACAATCTGATTAGCTGTTTCACTTCCTGGTAATTTTAATATGATGAATTTTAAATAATATTAACAAACACGAATCTTTGAAATAAAATCATTAACTAAGTAAATTATTTGAAACTATTGTATTAAATTCCGTATGCAGCGGTATTGATGTTCATTAATATAATTAGAATTAATAGTTTTACAAAACGATTTTAGATTTGTGTGTAACAACACAAGAACAAAACACCATAAAATCAACATTTAAATGAATGAAAAGTCAAACCTATGTCAAAACCCTTAGGATTTCGGTCTAGCCAATCTGGAATTACGAGGCCAACGTACAGGGAGATCCCGAACACGGCCATATTTCTATATGACCTCATATCGACTGATCGTAATGAAAAACAACCAATCGCCACCTGAAGAAAGTTGTTAAACAAGTATTAGTTGTGATCGACAACATCGAACTGTAAATATCTTAATCATCGCATGCTTGAGTTGTGTTCAAAATTCAGGCTCGGCTCTTCTTTTGTGCACGTTTTTTATAAATTTAAAGAGGAGTTTACCGTGTATCCGTTGACAATTGTTTTATCCATTTTAACCCGATTCATATACTGTTTCTATAATAACGGTACTTTTATATATGCATTTATATAGGCCAGTGTCAGGCTGAAGTCAGCGAGTGTCAACTCATATTGGGAAAGTATCTCGTTCGTGAGTCCTTTACAGCAAGAACCTCGCTAAAAGACCTAAAACTTCGTCCTATATAGAATGGTGAACATATCCGTATGTTAAAATGTAAAATATAGTTATCTAATCTCGAACAAATACGATAATAATATATAGTATTTTGCTCATAGGAAGTTTGATATCAATTTATTAGATATGCCATTATCGATTAGCATGTGATGGTGTGAAAAATATATAAAAGGAAACTCTTTTTAAAAGGGAATTAGACTAGTTGAATAACATAGTTTACATTAACATATTGTTAATATTATGCATTTATAAACAATATTTCAGAAATAAATATAAAATAAAGAATATCTAACTGATTTAAAATAAAGTTAAAAAGAACAATATATAACCAATGAGTGTTAACCGAGTACACTCATTGCCGCCTTTTATTAATGCATCTTAATGGTGTTTTGTTTTCATTAATTGCAATAAACATTTATAACATTATCCCTTTTCGAAAGAGTAGGCATTTGATGAGTACATTAAATACACAAACTGGTATCATATCGGGTGCTCTTGAACACGTACTTTTATTTCGCTTAGTTTGCCTCTGATCTGAATAACATCAAATACTAAGTGTGAGTTGATTGTGCAATATACCATGAAACTAACGAGCCTCGCACTGAGTTATCTGGGGTTAGTGCATGTGCGTAAAGGGTCGTCCCGTATGAGCCTGTTCAATCCGCGCAGGCTTATTAGGCACTTTCCATATTTTCCTTTAAACGAAAACATCTATTCAGGCGAAAAGTGTCGTCTCTGATTAGCCTTAACAGACGGATAATAAGCTAATATGGGATGACAATAAACGCTCATGCATAAGCCCATTATTATCAGAACAAGTCTGTATTCTCACCATGATACCAAATGAAACGAACATGGCTCCTCCCAATGCAGGGTCCGGCATTGTTGACAGCACAGCCCCTAACTTTCCAATCACGGACAAGCCCATGGAAATAACCCCTGTGGCCACCAGGCAAGATCTACTGGCTACCTGAACAATAAGACTCTCATCAAACACGAGTATCCAGTGCATTAATTGGACTACATCAATGCGTAATTGTTATTCTACATTCCAAGTTACAGGCCAAAAACAAAGGAGAAGTTAAGCTTTCATTCACGCGAAACCATTTTAAACCGTGTAACAAATCTTGACTCTAAATGTATTCGAGCAGGCAAAATATATTATGAATGTCGTGTGAATGAGATGCGGGATTGGAATATATCTCTAAATTCAATGCAAAATATTACTCAGGCACTTCGATTTTCTTAACTTGTTTCTGGTCAAAATGGTTTACATGGTTACAATTGTTAGAAATGAAGTTTATGCCCCCAACAATTATATCCAGTCTTTGTGCTTTGGATTTTAATACGAATAGTTATAATTCGACATTCCTCTGAAGTTTAAGGTGTTGTAAGATGTTTTAATTATGCATATATTCATTTTAAAAGTTGCTTTTAACGAGTCAAACATGATGTTGATTCGTTCTTAAAATTCATATACATTTGCTTGTTTCTTATTCAAACGTTTCTTCTAACGTGCATAAATAAACATGAACTGCTCGGGGGCCATCGGTCACTCAATAAGAGCAACAATAATCAAATGGCCAATTGTTTTCCTCCATGGGGCTTAATGAAACACAATCACTGTTATTATACAAAGTAAACACCTAAATATATTTATGTGCGACAATGAATCAATGTCATTCAATTGCAAACGATGATAAAACGATGCTTATATTTATTATCAATGCAAACAAATAACTGTTTTAATATAGTTACGTAGTTATACTGAACAGGTCAAACGTAAAAAACACTACTACGAACATATTTAAAGCACAATAAGCACTCAAAATGAACGAATATTTCTTACAATAGTTCGTAACATAAAGTAACCCCGTATAGCAATAACAGACATTCAACGTTTGATGTGGAATGATAGCATAGATTGACAGAGATACAAAATGTTCGTGTTATTGTTTTTGTGACAATAAATGCCATGCGATTTTCCCGCAACGATATCCGAATATTTACGAGCTAACGCGCGTACAAAATATAAACTAATGGCAGGTGCTCTCCATATTAAAGAGAAAAATAAAAGACCCATAACACAGTTATGTATTACCACATACATACTTTCATTTGTGCACTCTTTGTTTTGTTCTGACTCGCAAAGGGCAGGACAGCCTCGTTTGAGCTCCACTTATTAATGCCATGATGATTGTTCATAAGAACTAATTCGTGCGTCCGACGCTACCCGAAGTCAGTCTCGCGTTTGCTCGTTAATGTTCGGATATTATTGCGGAAAAGTCACGTGGAATTTATTGTTACAACAAATACAAAAGAGCATTTTGTATCTCGTTGAGTGTATGTGCCCAGACCTCATCTAGCGTTGATAAATGTACTGTTGCTATAAGGAACACTGCTTGTTTATGTGAAAACTTTATTTAAAAAAATATATTTACCAAATATTCGTTGTTTTTGTGGTGTATGGGGCTTTAATACGTTTGATTTCGAAATAATTTGGATATGATGTTATAGCAGGATTATCTGTTTACATTTGCCAACATGTTTAACATTTTATTCGCAATAATTAACAACATTTTGCCACAAGTTCGTACCTTAGTGATTCCAATCAAGGCTAAATTCGCTGTAGAAGAGGTAGTGGCGTGCCCGGCACCAAGTGCGCCGGAAATGACACTGCCAATACCTTCAATGAGAATTCCCCTGTTCACGGCACTTTTAGGGGGCGGAGGGACCAAAGAAAGCTGTGCGACCGCATGGTAGTCACCGATGCTCTCGAATATAGAGGAAACGACCGTGGCAAGAAAACCTATGAATATTGTCGTATTGAACAGCGGCTTTCCGAATTGGCCTGCAAAGGGACAATGCCTTCACATTATACATTGTTGTTTCTGTTAAATATGATGCGGCATAAACTACAGAAAAGTCCGACGATTTCGTGATCAAAATGACAAGTCCAAAGATGCTTGCACGATAAACTTTTAATCTCTGTCCAATATTAGAGATTTAAAACATAGTATCTTAATATAAATGCTAATTTAGATAAATAAGGCAAATACTTTAAATTGTTCTGCGATAACCGTTTTAAGATGGTGAAACTTATCTTATTCAATGTATGGTCTTCGGTTTGCTTAACGTTGTAATTTATGTATATTTTCAAGAACTTAATACATGCTTAATTTTACAGTTATATTTTCAACTTTATTATTCACCTTTATTTTGCATTCTCTTTATAAAGCTCTGAATTATTTTCTTCAGGAAATTGCTTTTACAAACTTTCTCGTGTTATTATTTGTGTTGGAATATCAGCAATATAAAGAAGTGAAACTCCAGCTGCTGGAGCAGTATTTAATTTTCATTAAAAACAATTAGTTGGTCCTTTATTTAAGGCAAGTGACCGATTGCCCAAACAGTACAAAACAGCACAATACAGCACAATACAAACCAACATAAACACAAAATATGAATAAAGCTGGAGTCACCGCCTTGGAACGGTCAATGCAAAGCATTGGGGGTTTAAACCTGGTTATAGAGCGCTCAACCTCACACTTGGCCCAGCAATATTCATAATACATTTAAGTGTAAATAAAATTTAACGTCATAGCATTGTAACTCAAATTAAACAATAATAAAAGGGAATTAAAACGCATTCAATTTAATTACTATTTAATTACTCAATTGCATTGAAGATACAAGAGTAACAGAATTACAACTTTTTGACGAACGATCAAATAAAATTATTAACAATTGTCAACTACATTCCTTCTTTACAGAAAAGATTTGAGAATATAGAATCATATAGTTAATATCTCAGATAATCATCGCGCAAATACAGGAAGAAGCAGCAATAATGGGTGTAAAAATTCCATATTACATAGCTTGGTTGTTTATGTGACTGCTTAACAAATTAAAAATAATTAAATCAAACAAGAAACGCCTATCAGAGAGAAAATATAAATAAAATGGAACGTTATAAACCCAATGACCTATGCATGTAGATTACAACTGGGAAAGTCGGTCGTATGACGTCACAAAAATCCATAATGACGTGAACAAATTCCAAGGGCAGTACTAAATAAAAATATTAATGGGGCTGTGCTACTAATAAAACAAGTTTAGGTGATTTAATATTAAGAAGCAAATGAATAAAAATGGTAATTCCATTAAAGCGACATTATTGGAATCAAACAGTATATAGGTGTTTTGACAACTGAAGACAGAAATGATTTGATGTACGATTTGAGTCCAAATGTAGCATCATGCTCGAACAATAATGGCTCGTTCTGACAAACACTGAGCTTAATTCATGTGCGTACATTGTAATGCCACATGATCCTGTGCAGTCCAGACATGCTAATCAGGGATGACTCATTCCTGCTTTTATGGCATTTTCCTTTTGGAGGTATCTTCTTTACAATAATCCAGTTTATGCGAACAGTGTCTTCCCTGATTAGCCTGTACGGACTACAAAGGCTGATATTGGCTGTAATCATGCGCATATGCAATATACTTAGCTTTTGCAGAACGACGCTCAATCAATCAGTCAATGTGTAATTTAATCTTGTAAACCATGTTTACCTGGATAGGGAAAGTAGAACCAAGGAGTTGAAAAGATTATGTTAGTCCTGATATCTGTCCTTGCTCTGTACGACATCTCCATCGGGTCCTCCGAGAAATAGCCAACACGTGTCAGGATTGCACATACACCCCAGGTGATAATTATGCTTAACATAATCTGTGTTAACAATATGTAATAATTATGAAACAATTGACTATTGAGGTTAAAAAAAATTCTTACTCCATCAAAACAGTAGTAAACTAGTATTAATGGTACAGTGTGATTGTACAGTATCTTAACTACCCTTTAGATAAAGTAATGCATTTTAACTATACCGTTTTTAACATGCGTATAGCTGCATGCAAAATAGATAGTGGAAAACGTTAGAATATAACAATTATCTGTTTTACAATGTAATTTTTTGTTTAAATAAATGTATACTTGTTATCAAAGTCATATTGTAACAAAAGGTAATTTGCAAGTATTACTTGATGTATGATGGTATAGCATCCAATCTATGTGTAAGAAGAAGTGATGCCATTTAAGTATAACTTTTGTGCATACATGAAGCCGTGTGTTAATAAGGTAAGTGGGAAACGTAGTAACATAACACTACTGGAAATGCTAATGTTGTCGTTAATTGGATTATTTCTTTGAAAACAAGTAATAACCGGGAACATCTGGAAGAGAGGTAAACGAGAAACTGTCCGTGTTCGATTCTTGGCGCCAGTAGGCTTACAGTCCAGGCTAGGTATCGGGATGTGTACCCGATCGAAGTAGAGCATGAACACGACAATGAGAGAGATGCTCCTGAAAACAAGTGGAAAAATACGTTTTATAACATTTTGTCTTAATAATATTTAGGGAAAGTTTAGCTGATGTTCAACAATTGAGAGCATCCAGAGGGCATCACTTGAAACTATTTTCAACTATACAGCAGTGAAACTATTGATTGTTCACTTACAAAAATAGAAAATCATGTATTTTACCTATTAAACTACTACTTCTTCTACTGCTACTACTACTACTACTTCGACTACTACTACTACTACTACTACTACTACTACTACTACTACTACTACTACTACTACTACTACTACTACTACTACTACTACTACTACTACTACTACTACTACTACTGCTACTGCTACTGCTACTACTACTACTTCTACTACTACTACTACTACTACTACTACTACTACTACTACTACTACTACTACTACTACTATTACTACTACTACTACTACCACTGATACTACTACTTTTTTTTTAATTCAATATAAGACATACAATGTTTACATGTATATGATCATAAAACAAAGTGATACCATGTAGCAGCAATAATGATCAGACATGTTATACAAGATATGCTAATATATAAACTTTATTGACTTTGTGATTTCCTTTAGATTAAAAAAAGAAGGGTCTTTAGAAAAGAAAAAGCAATAGAATAGTTGTGAAAAAGGATGAGTTGCATAAAGAGGGTAGAGACCATACTGGACTTGTGTATGAAAGTTTAATGTGTTTCCATTTTTGTTCAAGTATATTAAGTGTATCATTGTTTAGGGCTATTTCTGTTTCAATTTGGATTCTTCAGTTATAAATAATTGATAAAACAGTTAATTGTAGGTATTTGTTTTCTGTATTTCATGCTGAATATAAAATATTTTAATTAATATAATTATGTGATTCACTGCGTTATTAACCTCTTGTATGTTGAAGGTATTTACCCCTAAACTGATGTCTAAGAGAGATAGTTTAACATTTAATTGTTGTTTTTCTAGAAAGGTTGTCAACTGATTCCATAGAGATTGAATATGTTTACACTCACAGAAAAGGTGTTCTATTGTTTCAATATGTTCACTGAACATATCACATCGATTTGTGTTGGATAGGTTGCACTTAAAGATATTTATTTGTAGCTATGATTCTCTGGATGTAGTTATATTGAAAGTTTCTCAGTGTGCTATCAGTAGTTGATTGATATGGCATGACAAATATTTGTTTCCAAATAAATTCTTTATTTCCAAGAAGGTTTTGCCATTTAGTTTGAGCTTTAGAGATTTCAGCAGGGTTTTTAATTTGAAGTGTGTAAAATATTTTGTTCGTTTTGTTTTGTTTTGCAATAATTTTTGCTACGAATGTTCTTTAGTACATGGTGTGTCGTTTATATTGGTAACAGCTTTAATATGTATGGGTATGCTTTTCATCAATGTGAAGTACATCAGGAAAATACTTGTTGGTATTCCGAAAATGTAGAAATAATCAAAAGAATAGAAGTCGTTTATTCTGTAGTCGTGCAATTTTTCTACATATTGTATGTTTCGTTCGAACCAATGTTTGTAGAAAAACGTGTAATTGTTAGTAGTTATGTCTTTATTGTTCTATAGAATGATTTTACTCCTTATTTTGGTTTCTAAATTATGAGTAACTTTACACCATGCTGATAGAACATTCGATAGAAATATGTTTTTGGTTGCAATTTCATCAAAGATATTATTGTCGATATTACATTCAAAAGGTAAAGAGTCACCATATGTTTTAAGAATTTTCTGGTAGAATAATTTCCATTTACTCGTAATGGTATTATCTAAATATCTTTTAACCCAACTGCATTTGATTGAATTCAGGAATGAATCTATATCCGTAAGTCTGATACCTCCATATTCTACTGATTGAATTAATTGAGTTCGCTTAATCTTGTCAGGTTTACCGTCCCATATGAAATTAAATATTTCTGATTTAATATCTTCAATAATATCATTTGGTGGGTTTTGGAGAACTGTTAGTGTATAGATTAATTAAGGATGTGCAAACGTTTTTAATACGGTGTTTTTTTCCGATTAGTGTTAGTTTACGATGCTGCCATGGTTTTAAACAATTTTAACATTTTTGTAATTAAGGCAATATGTTTTTTTAGAATTGTTTCATTTTCATTGTTTGTAAAGGTTATTCCTAACGTTGTTGCTTCATTTGATGTCCAGTTGAATTTCATTTCTTTTTTAAGACGAATATTTCTTTGTTTAAATTTACCTACTCGTAGCATAGTGCATTTACTTGTATTTAGTTTAAGGCCCGATGCCATTCCATAAAGGGTTAGCGATTCTATAAGATTATTGAATGAGTCACTACTGTCATTTAAGAAATAAGTTGCATCGTCAGCAAATAGGGTCTGTTAAATTTCTTCATCAGGTTCTAGCGATATTCCCTTTATATGTTTATTTAATTGGATATAGTGTGATAGATACTCGATGCATATTATAAATAGCGAGGATGAAAGTGGGCATCCTTGTCTTACCCCTCGTTGGATGTTAAAACTGTTTGAGAAAAAAACTGTTTATAATTAAACTGTTAATATTGGTATAAAAAAGTTTGACCCATTTAATTAGACTTTCACCGAAGTTCATATTTTCTAAGCAAGAGAACATAAACGAATGGTCTAGTGAATCGAAAGCTTTGTCGAAGTCTGCGAAGAAAATGAGGCCAGCATTGTTTGATTGGTTGAAATAATTTATGAATTCTTGTATCAAACGTACGTTTTCACCAATGTCATTTAATGAAACCAGGTTGAGATCTTGAAATGACTGATGGTAATATTTTTTTTAAATTCTGTTTGATATACTTTTAGTTGCAATTTTATAATCGTTGTTCAGTAAACTAATCGGACGCCAGTTTGATAAGGATTCTAAGTTTTTCCATGTTTTGGAATGAGTGATATTATACCTTGTTTTTGTAGCGTAGTTAAGTTTTTGATGTTAAATGAATAGTTTAGTGAATGAATTAAATGCGTTTTAATATCATTTCATAATATTTTTTAAAATTATATTGTGATGTCATCAATTCCTGGACTTTTGTTATTTTGCATTTCTATTCGTGCTAATCCACATTCATATTTATTTAGTAATCCGTCGCACAGTAGTTTTTCCTCTTGATTTAAAGCATGATGTGTATTTTTAAAAAGGGTGTTATTTTCAACATGTTTTCGTTTATAGAGGGTTTCGAAAAATAAACGTTGTTCTTCTAGTATTTGAGTTCATTTTGTTATATCTTCGCCATTTACATTGTGTACAGTTTTTTGTTCACTTGTACGTTTTTCTATGTTTTCGAAGTATTTTGTATTGTTTTATTGTGTTCAACATGCTGTGCACGTGCTCTTAATATTATTCCATTGAGATGTGTATTATAAATTCCTTCTAATACTTGTTTTTTTTATATGTTATTTCATTTTCAATAGCTTTGGTATCGTTTGTGTTTGTTTCATGCAATTGCTTTTTAAGTGTTTCAATAGATTTTGGTAGTTTAAGTTTCAAGTTTGTGTTGTTCTTTTTGTTTGAATGTCGTGTATCTTATTGTTGTGTTACGTATCTTTCCTTTTATTACTTCCTATAATGTGTTTGGGTTTGCATCTTTATTATTTTAAACTGTGTTGAATATTTCCTGTTTTATTTGTGTTTGATATTGTGTATCTAATAAGATGCTGTTAATAATTTTAAAGTATCCTGTGCCTCTTTTAGGTTGTAGATTGTGTAGTTTAAGTTCAACTAGAGAGTGGTCAGGCATAAATCCTGGTTTTATGCTACATGTCTCAATAATGTTGCAAAGTGACTCAGATATTACAAAATAGTCTAATCTACAGAATATTGTTGGTTTCGTGTTTAAGTGCCAGGTGAATTTGCTTCCGTTTGGATACACTGTACGCCAGATGTCTATCATATTGTAGTTTTCAATTATGTTGTTTAAAATGTTTCTATTTTTAGGATGAGTATGAAGGTTTCCCTTCTTTTTATCTATTAATGGGTTAAGGACAGTATTGAGATCACCACCGACTATAATGTTTTTATCTTGGTTACTAATTATAAACGATTGTAATGTTTCGTAAAATGTTGAATCATCAATATTGGGGCCGTAAACGTTGATTAATATTAATTGTGTTTCGTGTATTTTGATATCTTTACTCGCTTGTCTGCCAATTATTATTTCGTTAAAGTTATTGACTGTGATCCCTATATTATTTTTTTATCAGAAAGGCAATGCCTTGTTTATTAGTATGTTGTCCACTGAAATAGATATCTCCGTCCCATTCATCATTTAAGGTTTGTGCTCAAGTATGTGTCAAGTGACTTTCTTGAAATAGGCATATACTATTTATTTTTTTCGTCTCACCATTTGAAGACTTTTATGTGTTTGTCTTTATTATTTAGCCCTTTTACATTCAGAGTGCATTATTTAATCAATTAAAGAGATGGAGGGTGATGTAAATGATATTTTGTGTGTGCTTGTTCAGTAAGTTTCTATTTAAAACATGTCCAGTTGGTTTCTCTTATAGATGTCCATACATACCAACAAAAATAGAAAGCAAAAAATAGGGATGCAAAAAGATGAATATTCCATAGACATGAAGAAGTAAAAAGAAATAATCACAAAAGTGAGAAAAAAAAACACAATAAACGACTTATCCCCAATAGAGACATAGAAAAAAAAAATTACAACATGTAAAAACACAAAAACAAGCAAATGTGTTTATGCTAGGTAAATTGCCCTAAATATAGGAATCAATTATTGGTATCTAATGTTCTCAAAACGAAAGTTTAAACAAATTGATATGAGTAATAATAATGATTTCACTGGAGTATGTATTTTATAACTTTGATTTATTAAGTTACTTTAAGTATAAGACGTTACTTTTCGGTATGTAAGATTGATAAAAAAACACAAAAAATGTTTGAGGTTTATGTATATTCCTAATAAAGGTCACACTGTAATATGTAAATTATATGTTTTAACAAAAGATCATACCTAAGGATTTAAACATAGATTGTTTATACGTATTTGTACTATATCAATTACAGAAGAGTTGAAAAAAAACACAATACAAGTATTGGTTCACTACAATATTATTGTACACTATGAATATATCATACACTGTGAGCATAAATTGATTTGTTTAAAAAGTGCTTAGTTTTAACAAAACGTAAAATATCACTAATATTATTTTATAGATCAATAATGTAACGCTGTTATATCAAACATTTATTCTAGCTTTTTAGTGAAAGTCAGCTTTTTGTTAACATCGGAACAATAGAGGCTATATAATTTAAATATTTATTGAGAAAATTATTCAGATAAATTAAACACAAATTAAACAGAGAAGAAATCCACAAATATCGAACAAGCACTCTAGCATTGAAGTGAGAAAAAAAGTAAAACTAATTGAACAGAGCAGGCTATTATAATTTCCCGCCAAATATTTTTACCGTAATTGCAAATTGTGGTAATTGAGGAGGTGTTCCATTTCGTAATTCGTTGAGTAAACATGCACGGATACATAATGATTGCAGATAAACAAGTATAAAATATCACGATTTGACAAAATAATTTTTAACAAGCGATATATAATGTTTTCTAGCGTAAAAAGAATTCATAATAGAGTATGTGTTTTAATGTTTTAGACGTTTGGTACCTTATAATAAGTGGAACTACAAGCATGTTAAGTAAAAATCGTTTAAAACAGCCATGATTTAACAGTAACTCAACTGACGAGTCATCCACGGGAGCCACGGGGAAATTTAGGTAGTATACAGTATATGAGTGTACGAGTGTATAACCTTGAATAATATCCTAGCAAAAATATACTCACAATTGCTACTCAATCGTTTAACAAACTATACAAACAAACGCCCAACAATCATTAACAGCCAGTTTGGTTATCAAAAGGGCAAAAGCACAACAGATTGTATATTTATACTAAACGCAATTATATCAAAAATAATAAACTGAGGTCAAAAATTATACACCATTTTTATCGACTATCAACAGTGCTATGATTAAATCAATCACACGCTACTTTGTCAAAAAATGATATCGGAAAATGTGAGTTCAAAAATGATAAGCGCTCTAAAAGCGATGTATAGTTTCGTTAAATCAGTAATTAAATTCAATCATAACTTGTCCGACCCATTCTCGATACGCCAAGGAGTGAAACAAAGTGATTGCAGTTCATCACTGCTCTTCATGATGTTCGTTAATGACATATAGGAGAACATAAAAACAGATTTAGATGGTTTATTCACTATAGACGAATTGAAATTATTTCTTATTTTGTATGCTGGTGACCAAATTTTATTCGCAACGTCACCAAACTCATTACAACACTATCTATCTATCTATCTATCTATCTATCTATCTATCTATCTAGCTATCGATCTATCTATCTATCTATCTATCTATCTATCTATCTATCGATCTATCTATCTATCTATCTATCTATCTATCTATCTATCTATCTATCTATCTATCTATCTAGCTATCGATCTATCTATCGATCTATCTATCTATCTATCTATCTATCTATCTATCTATCTATCTATCTATCTATCTATCTATCTATCTATCTATCTATCTATCTATCTATCTATCTATCTATCTATCTATCTATCTATCATCTATCTATCTATCTATCTATCTATCTATCTATCTATCTATCTATCTATCTATCTATCTATCATCTATCCATCTATCTATCTATCTATCTATCTATCTATCTATCTATCTATCTATCTCTATCTATCTATCTATCTATCTATCTATCTATCTATCTATCTATCTATCTATCTATCTATCTATCTATCTATCTATCTATCTATCTATCTATCTATCTATCTATAACCGAATCTCAATTTATACAATGCAAACAACGAATATTAGACACTTATACTCAAACATGGCTCGCCGATATTAACAGCTCTACCCGTCTCTCTACGTACTGTTTATTCAAACAAAGTTAATCGTTAGAAAGATATTAAGACAAAATTCATGAACCAAAATATAAAATTGCCCTTAGCAGATTCCGTTTATCATCGCATAACCTAGAAATAGAAAGGGGGCGATACAATAATATTAAAAAGGAAAACCGTAAGTGCAAATTATGTAATATGAATACTGTTGAAACTGAGTACCATTTCTTACTAGTTTGCCCTATATATACGCACCTAAGAAGAAAACTTTTTAAAGTTACAGTACTGCAGATGGCCAACAATTTCAAAGTCTGATGTCCAGTGAAAATAAAACTATACTTATAAGTCTAGCAAAGTTTATATACGAAGCTTCAAATTTATGACGCCTACTAGATACGTAATTAGTCTTTTAGAACGTAACAACCCTTTAACATTATTCCATCTTTTATTTCACGCTCAACATACCTTAACTCAAATTCAATCCTCATTCCCTATAAAATTTAATAGCATTATAAACAATGCTAATTTGTTTCCACTCAACTTTGTTTCATTTTGAATTATTTTTTTAATGGCTTAGCTTTTAATAATTTATGATATTATATCAACTTTCAGAAATTGTTATTGTTTATAAATAACTATAACCATAATTCTCGTATTGAAATAATTTGATTTTTAATTATTTCTATAACTTGTTGCTGGATACTAACATAATTTTTAGTGAATGAATGCTGTACTTCTTAACATTACATTGTTGTCAATGTTGAATATATTTTTTTCAAACGAATATATATTTTTTTTTCACTATTACCATGAGTTCATTTTAACACTTAATCCACATCTGCCATGACATGTATTACTTGTATATATAAAATGTATATGTGTAGGCTTAGAGCTTGTATAAGCTTTATTGCTGAAATAAATGTTGCTGTTGTTGTTGTTGATTAGCAAGTCATTTAGTTTCTAACAATAGGGATTAACACCTAAAGAATATAATGTATTGAGAAAAAGGTTGTGCAAAAAAAACGCCGTGTGCCATGAATTTCTAGTCAGTTTGCATGATTTACATTTCAATTAGATATATACGTCAATGTTAAAGGTTAAAGTCGGCAATAGTTTTAACAACAAATGACTTTTTGACGAACATGCGATAGAATATGAGACACGTAAAATACAAGCTTTTACGTAAAAGACTGAGCGTCTGTCTATATTAGTTTTAAAAAAAATAAAATGAGAAACGATGCAAATCGTATCGAACGGTCAAAGATTGTTACGAGATATACAATAAAATATTATTTTTTATTAGGAACAAAAACAATGTTTGTATTTTCTATATTGGGTTTGTGAAGAAATATGTTACAAATTGTATGGAGCAGTCAAGTTAGTTCTGCTAAACTATAGATCGGTAAATAAGTTTTTTTTAAGTAAAGGAGCGAAACAATGACAGTATGGTATACAGTTGGATAAGAAAAACATTACATACTGATTAAAAGTTAGACAAGTAAAATGTCCAAAGTTTGTAGGATACTCTTCTGCGAACATAATGTCATCATTCCAAACCATTTTAAACAATGACTGCCGTCTAAAACTTCCTCCTCCTGTTTCGGGAGTCAGTGATTGTGTCATTTATATTGTCAAATATGTCGAACTTGATTCTTTGCTCCGAGGTGGTTAGCCGCACCATTAAACCACCAGGCGTTTTTGATATCGGGATGAAGAAATAACCTGCTTATTAGTCCTTGGTTTCGTTTTGTCCACAAGCTTGTACCCTTTCGTTTTGATTGGAGTACGTTTCCTCATGATTGCTGACTTTGCATTGTTGTTTTTTAGTTTAATGAGTATTGCCCTGGTTGTCCCCTTCTTGGATGGAATGCGATGTATGGCAATAATGTCCTCGTGTTTCAGGTCAACGTCAGCTGTTGTCTTCAATTGTTTGAAACTGTTTGAATGAGATTGGTTTCAGATTCATCGGATGTTTCCTTGATGTTCATGAGTTTAACACTGTTCTTTCTCGAGTATTGTTCTTTGTAGTTTGAAAGTTTAAGGACTTCCGCTAGTTTTATAATGTTTCTAAATTTGTATTTGTTGCTCAGTAATTGACTTGGTGATATTTAACTCGAGATCGGACATCTTTTGCTTCAACTGTTCATTTTCAAATTCCAAATCTGTTAATTTTTCATTGAATGTTTTGTCCTTTTTTTGACTTCAGTTTCGATTGTTTTAATCATTGTAAGTTCGATTTTGTTCATTATTGTGGAAACTGTTTTCTAACTAATATCTTCTTTCCCTTTCCGCTTCAGCATACTTTTGAAATCTTCCCTCAATTCCGCTTACCCCTCAGTCATGTATTCGAGCAGCGTATTTATATTGGACATGTCGTCTATGCTCGTATTAGTACTATTACTTGAGTCAGCGGGGTTTTTTTTGTTAGCTGATTTAGTCTCGGCCTTTTTCCTTTAAAATTAAGTTTCGTTTGTTTAAGTTTACCGTTACTACTCATAGTTAATGGGTATTGTTATATTGTCACTATTTTGCAGATTGTAGTAATTTAAAATCCAATCAGTGTAGAAGGTTACACAGCCAGTATTGCTTTTATTAAACGGTTCACTGTCTACAGGTAAAATGTTAATCCGAATAGTTATTTTGTTTGTTGAATAGGTCCAATAGTTTCAATATGACCGGGGTCCTCTCAATGCACTACAAATGCACTACAAAATCCAGTTTGATGACCCAGACGATTCCACAAATTCACTAAAACCACAATTGATGTCACCTTCATGAGGTCAGTAGTTTATTCCATGTATTATTGACACAATTACATACTGCCTTATACCGAATTTCACTATGTTCTGTAAATATTTCCTACAATAAAAGGCAATTGACACAGGAGCTGCGATCAGCCGAACATCACTGCTCAATTTTCCCGCCCAAGTCTACTACAACTTCTACTACTACTACTACTACTACTACTACTACTACTACTACTACTACTACTACTACTACTACTACTACTACTACTACTACTACTACTACTACTACTACTACTACTACTACTACTACTACTACTACACTACTACTACTACTACTACTACTACTACTACTACTACTACTACTACTACTACTACTACTACTACTACTACTACTACTTCTACTACTACTACTACTACTACTACTACTACTACTACTACTACTACTACTACTACTTCTACTACTACTACTACTTCTACTACTACTACTACAACTACTACTACTACTACTTCTACTTCTACTACTACTACTACTACTACTACTAATACTACTACTACTATTACTATTACTACTACTACTACTATTACTACTACTACTACTACTACTACTTCTACTACTACTACTTCTACTACTATTACTACTACTACTGGTACTATTACTACTACTACTACTACTGCTACTGCTACTACTACTACTACTACTACTACTACTACTACTACTACTACTACTACTACTACTACTACTACTACTACTACTACTACTACTACTACTACTACTACTACTACTACTACGACTACTACTACTACTACTACTACTACTACTACTACTACTACTACTACTACTACTACTACTACTACTACTACTACTACTACTACTACTACTACTACTACTACTACTACTACTACTACTACCACCATTACTACTACTGCTACTGCTACTACGGCTACTGCTACTAATACTTCTACTACTACTATTTCTATTACTACTATTGCTACTATTAGTACTTCTGCTACTACTGCTACTTCTACTACTTCTCTTACTATAACTACTATTTTTGCTACTACTGCTTCTTTTTGTATTGATAATTGATAAGTAATTATTAATCGCTTTCCGTCGTAAAATGCTATTGTTTTTGTTAGTAGCCTACGTACTTCATTTGTTTACACACTTAACAAGGAGTGTTGTGTTTATATAACTGCCGTATACAAGATAATGTTAGGGAATTAGATATTGCTAACATCGAAATAAAAAACAACGGCGTTTGATTGAAATGCGTTGTCTATCAATATTATATAGGCATTGTTTTTAAAAAAAAATATCACAAACTTACATTATTGTTAATGGCCAATGGGATTGTGCGTACTCCAGTGGTATTTTGTACAAAGAGAGACCAATTAGAGACACCACTACGGAAACCGACAAGGGTCCAATAAATCTTAAAGCTTTCCCAACAAGTCCAGTAGCCCCTACCGCCACCTCTAGGAGGGATGCGAGTAGAAGACATCCCATCATCTGTGAAATAATGATCTCATTACCTATATTTGTTTTCGATAAACCAAATGAAGACAACTTGTACATGTACTCTAATAGACAAATCTTTATATTGAACATTGATTTGTTAAAAAATACATAGCTAACTTATTTAGTATGTTTTAACGTACATTGAAAAAATGTACATTATTTTGTTTCTGAAATTGAAATCGTAGACGGCGAGTAAAACATGCAAAATCAAAAGAAGGCATGACGTTTTAACTAATGATGAAAATATCCTGATGAAAATATATTGAAATGCGAAGTCAGTGACTTGGTGAAAGAAGTATAATGGTTTACAAAAAAACTCTAAATTACTTACGTTCGACTAAGTATTTTAGCCATTCGTTGCTGTTGTTTTGTTTTATTTGAATTATATTCGTAATTGTTAATCTGTGAAAATCGCTTTAGTTTGATGATCGAGAAAATGTACTTTTTAGCCTTCAGAACATTAACAAAATGTTTTCTGTTTCTGATATCTTACCTCTCGCACTCTCACGAACATTTCCTTCTCGTCATTTGCGTCGAAAGGTATGCGCTGGATTAAGGACGTATTCGACGTTTGGTTAAGTTCTATCAATGCCTCTTCTGCTTCACGAAATACACCAAATTCAGAATTATACCGCGTGTCCGTTGGCCATTGTTCGCATTTGTGTGCAAAGCTTCATATCAGATTTCAAAATAAGCTGATAAGAATATTTTTTTTGTAAAAAAATATAAACCACACAATGTACATACCACGATTATAAATACGATACTATGTTCGTAACAAACTGTATGGATGCAAGTATAGTTGGACAGAACTTTTAAAGTCATAACATAAAAGTCATTCGCACATGCAAAGATGAAATATCTATGAAGTTGAAGGCTTGGTGACAAGTCTGAGACAAACATGTTCAATAAAACACCTGTGTAACAAGCATCTCGTGTACAATATTTATTACTTGTTTGCTTAAAATGTTTTTGAGAACGATGTTTGATGACAAAATCGATATAATTTTAATGTGTACAGGATAAGTAAAGTTGACAAAATAAATATGAATATGTATCGTAACATTCTTATATTTAAATCGTATAACTTACTCAGAAGCAGATGTATTGTTAATATACAAAAAAAATGAAAGAACTACAAAACGAACCTTTAAGAAGTTTGCAATTCCATCGATCGTCAGACCGCATGCCAATAAGTGGCACCAAGAATGTCGAACACACAGACTGAAAGACTGGAAGCCTGCAACATGCGTAAAGGCATTTAATTAATCCTGCCTCCCTATGCATGCCTATCAAGAATTACACTGCGTCTAACAATTGTGTTTTTTACATTGTGTTAAACGAGATCCGACACTAAACAATTAGAAGTGAACATGCAATGGTATTTTTGCGTTCAGGTTGTGCTCATTGTGTCTTTGCACATGAGAACGCATATGAAAAGAACAAACACAATACATAATTTCATGTATTTCGAAGCTGTTTTGAAAAAAAAAACAAGTCATTAGTCATTCACAACCTTAAAATGTATTACAAAAATATGCATTGTTTTGAATTACCGACGAATTTGCTGGTTGAATTTTACTTTCATCCCAAAAATAAACATTACATGATGATCAGCTATACGTTTAGTAGCCTGTTAAGGAAAAATGGAAACTCGTTCCACATACACGCGTTATTAATAACTGAGCAAGAATATTATATTTGTATATTTGATTAAGCCTTATATTGCTGATCTAGTGTCATAATATAATGTTAATCAGATAACAGGTTCATATCATTTTGTGTAAATATGCATGTCTGTGAAACACACAATATTTAACCTACGCTCATTAAAACGACTCTACTCAACAACTCGGTTGACGACGAATTTAGTTGCATTCGTGATCTATAAAACAAAACGGTATGATATAAATGTTGTTACATTACATCATTGTGGTGTTCAAAATGTTGACTCGCACGAGTTGTTTGTGTGTAATGTAATTTTCTGAACAAATTAAAGTACACAATTAAGGGTATACATGTCAAAAACGTCATCACACGGTAGGATTCTTGTGCAGTGCGCATCCCCTACATGTGGTCTACTTATTAAATCGCAAGTTGATATTTTTCAAATATGGTCTCGTAATCATGTTATTACAGTGCACAAAGGGTAACAATTCAAGAGAGAAGAACTCCAGAGAAGTTGTTGGTATTTCTTGATATTTTAACTTTTTCCGATTTAATGCAAATACGAGTTTTCAGAAAACTCGTTCTTAGTCTGATTAATAATGGCTTAATAAGAGAACCTAATCTTACAAGTGAGAAATTACTGACGGATTTAAGTAGTACAAGACAATGCAGAAACTATATACTACCTCCATTAGGGGCATGGACATTTACTGAGACAGTAATGTATATTTGAAGAAAAAAAAAACCTGATTCCAAGTAACGGCATGAATGTTGTGCAGAGGCCAGACATAAACAACGTCGTGCAGAAGAGCTGAGATCTGATTGGATGATCCTGAGGAGCGCATATGACGTCAGAGATAAAATATGAAGTTGTAAGGCAACCCCCGAGGCCAATAAGAATATTCTGAAAACGAAAATAGAAATACATATTTTTAACCAACAATAACACATTTTTTTCGGTGAAAACTTCAACTTCTTACCGTTATATCTTATAACAATGTATAACATGGATGTCACTTGAAGATTTTTGTCATACTTGAGTATATTGTTTTTAAAGGACACACATGGGGCATGGAATTGTTACAACGAAACCTACCACTTTTGCCGATAATTTTTTCTTGTCTTGTTGTGTGCTCATATATCAGGCTAGGCTTAGAAAATTCGTGTCTTGCCGAGCAATTATATATGGACAATCATTCAAAGAAAATTACAATGCACTCTAGAATGTCTAATTTCTGGAAGATTTTAAGGATACAATATTTGAAATAGATACTTTCACTAAAACTGTGTGTGATTCTATTTGAACAGAAAAGAACATAACTTTATTCAACTCAAGTTACAATTGCATCACATACGGAAACATATAGTCATTTAAACATAATTTTCACATGACAGGGTTAGGTAAGATCTACTTCGAACAATAACTAACATACATTTTTAGGTAATAAATATTTAAGGAATTGGAGAGGGGGTGGGTGTCCAGTTGATTATATGACTAGTTATTGGACTTTTACCTGGGTGTAATACATTTCATATGTATCGTAGCCTCAAATATTGAAACAAACTATAGGTTATTGAAAAGCGCATGGGGAAATGATTAATCGGGTCAGTGTAACAGACGTGAAAGTTTTGTTGACATGTGCGATTCACGCTGATTTAACGTTGGGAATTCATAGAGCAAGTGGAATAATCTAGTGATTTTGAACGGATACATCTTTAAGGATTAATCAAAGGCACATAGGGTAAGTTTCATAGTATCATGTATTTGATAATTTATAACAGTCTAGCTAGGGTTCTAACAAAAACGGGCGTTATTGTGTCTGTACATCAAAGTTAATTGAACATGGTACAACATATTACAACATCGAGATTGCAACTAGATTACAACGAACGACGACTGTATGCACACTAAGTAAAGAAAATAAGTACATTTAGTTCTTAATATGTTTGTTACACTATAACTAGAATGCACTGTTAAAACAAATACATGTTATTCATGCGCATAAATTTAAGAGCAGAGATTAAATCAACAATAGTATCATAGTAGTTTAATTCAGCACTTTTAACTATTGGATTGTTGTAGTGCCCTTGGATTTTAAACGATGATCATGTTATACAGCACAATGTGACATTTTTTGCGTTAGAAAATAAAATTAACTATGCGTACACAACTCAACTTTTATAATATGCATGGATGATACATATAATGTGTATAAATAATTGTAGTTATTGAAGTGCTTGAATATAAAAATAATTGAATTATCTAGAAACTGTATCGATTAGTATTTGCATGAATTTGGAAGTGTTTTTTAAATACAATAGTTGAGGAACGTAATAGTAACTCTTTATATTTTAACATATTTGGTCTGCAGAAGTAATATTTCTTAATATATTTTTTCCTATCTGACTCAAATAATGGGCATTTCAGCAAAAAATGGAATTCATCTCCTACGTCATTAAGATAACATAGTATGCAGTTTCTGTCTGAAATATCACTACCTTCACATCTACCGGTTTCTATTGGAAAGTAATGGTTGCCAGTTCTAAATCTTATCATACTTATTTATTCTTTATTACTTAGTTTTAGCAAATAGCTTTCAAGATTCATATTGTCTTTTATAAGTGAGTAGTTTATACCCTTACTAGAATTATTTAGAGATGTATGCCAGCTTTGGAGATTTTGTACTAAAAGGATATCCTTTATTTTATATTTAACAGTTGTGTCCCTTATTTCATTTTGATGTAGCCAAATATCATTTCTCCCAGTGTCAACGAGTGTAGATTTAATTTTATTTATCCATTTTGACTCAAAATCTGGTAGATAAAGCATATAATGGTAAATCCTAAACGCTATTTTACTTTGGTTTCCCGTAATAAGTCTATTCCAATATCCAATTATTCTGCTCTTAATAGTGATTTCAATGAGGTACCGGCCTGATTCAGCGTACAACATATACTTTTTCTGAGATTAAGTACTTTTCTAAGGAATTAAAAGTGGATTTATTTTAGCAATGTACACTCTTCATATCCCCAAAGTTATAAGGAGTATGTTACAATTGGTATAATAGTATTATCAAACAGTTTAAATATTAAGTCAATAGGTAAATTTAAATTGTAAATACGTGTATACAATAAGTGAAGAGCTTTTCTAGCCTGCTGCGCAAGATGTTTTCTGGTTGTAAGGAAACTGCCGGACTTTGCAAAAAAGGTACCTAAATATTTATAGCTTTTAACTATTTCTAGTGCAGTATCACCAATTTGTATTATTAATGACCTACAGGGCAAGAGCATTAAAAAAAATATCCTTGGTATTTTAAAAATCAAATTTTTTTCCAAATATTAAAATGTGAGTGAATTTATTTAACGAATGGTTGGTTGTGGTTATCAAAGCTGAGTCTCGAAATACTATGCTTATGCGCTCTGTTTGTCACTTCTTGGGGCAACGCCTGCTGTGACTTAGCAAGCCGGTGTGGGCGTGGCAGTCCTTGTTGCACAATACGCACACAAAGGGGCTTGCAGTCGGGGGGGGGGGGGGGTGGCGGCTTTTCGCATGCTTCTCTTCTGAGTTGCATGTCCGGATCTGCTTTCCTCAGCTGCCTCGATACCTCTGTGTAAAGACTGTCGCCAAGCGGTGCGATCCTCGGCAAGGGTCTCCCAGGTTTCTGCTGTAATGTAGCAGGCTTTGAGGTCCCGCTTGCAGGCATCTTTGTACCTGAGAGCTGAGCGACCTACGGGTCGCGTGCCAGTTGCAAGCTGGCCGTACAAGACGTCCTTTGGTAGGCGTCCATCCTCCATTCGGCGCACGTGACCAAGCCAGCGGAGGCGACGTTGAGCTAGTAGGGCATACATGCTTGGGATCCCAGCACGTTCCAGTATGTCATTGTATGGGATACGATCCTGCCACTTTATCTCCAACAAGCGCTTTAGGCAACGCATGTGAAACGTGTTGAGGCGGCGTTCATGTCGCATGAGGGTCGTCCATGTTTCGCTACTGTACAGCAGAGTGCTGATGACACAGGCCTGGTATACCCTGGTCTTGGTCTTCTCTGTCAGAAGCTTATTTTTCCAGACTCTCTTTGTCAGTCTGGCAATGGTAGCTGAAGCCTTTGCGATGCGCTTGCTTAGCTCGGTATCGATGGACAGGTTTACGCTGATGGTGGAACCAAGGTAGGTGAAGTCCTCAACCACCTCCAGGGTATAGTCCCCGATCTTAATGCAGGGTACGTTGCTGGCATCCTGGCCCATGATATTAGTCTTTTTCATGCTGACAGTAAGCCCAAATTCTGAACATGCTGTAGCGAAGAGGTCTATGAGTCTTTGAAGAGCCTCTTCTGTATGCGTAACCAGGGCAGCATCGTCCGCAAACAGCATCTCTCTGACGAGGACTTCGGTCACTTTTGTTCTGGCCCGTAAGCGAGCGAGGTTGAAGAGTTTCCCGTCAGACCTGGTGTGAATGTAGATGCCATCAGTGGACGAGTCAAAAGCATACTTCAGCAGCATCGAGGAGAAGATGCCAAACAAGGTAGGTGCAAGCACGCAACCCTGCTTGACACCGCTGTTGATGAGGAATGGCTCTGAGGATGACCCGTCAAAGACGACAGTTCCTTTCATGTCTTCGTGAAAGGATACCACCATGCTGCGCAGCTTGGGAGGGCAACCTATCTTCTCCAAAAGGCGGAACAGTCCGGGTCTGCTTACCAAGTCGAAAGCTTTAATGAGGTCGATGAAGACCAAGTAAAGAGGCATACCCTGTTCTCTGCACTTTTCTTGGAGTTGGCGTACAGTAAAGATCATGTCGGTGGTAGATCTGCATATGTGCTTTTTATTTTATGCTTTTTGTACGTTTATTTACATTCTAAAAGAGTTAATATGGATAATTTCTCTGGAATAATGACGTCATTTCGTTAAAAAATGACGTCATTTCACCGTAAAAAAATATCGATAATTTTCACTGTTTATTTTCACTGTTTGAAGCTACATTATCAGTTTTAATTAACTGATATTTTCTCTATAAACCATCGGAAAGCATATAAATAACGTTGTGATACATGAGTTGTTTACATCCTTCTTTCGAGAAAAAAGATCGCATATATTTATGGGAAAGTGATCGACATGTTTATTTTACTATTTTAAAGCCTTTTTGCAAAAATTTGATCCAGTTTCAATAAGGCGTATATCAAGACGCATCAAATTGATCAGATGTTCGTCGGATTTGCCTCACCTTAATCCTAAAGATATTTTTTTAAATTCATATTGTATATTCAAACTTACTTTACGTCATTTATTCGTTATTTTTATTTAATAGTTTTTATGATAAAAGTGCAGAATTGTTTAGAGATATAATAAAACATGACATTAACTTAAACTATAAATATTAAAGCATATAGCATAACATCGTATATAACAATTGTTAAGACAAATATGTAAAATGTCATATTTGAAATGTTTTTTCTTTACACGCACTTTCGTTGTAGAATAGTAAAACAAAGAAATAAACATTATACTATCAAAATGCATGTGAATAAATTAATACTGAAAAATACTTGAAGCGCCACTGAAAGAAGAATCCCAGTAGGTGGTATTTCATTCACTCGGTAGAGTAAGTCTCCTGCGGAATTGTTAGGCAATGCTGGAATGTCTTCCTCGGCATTTATCTGACTATCATCTTTTCGGCCATTTTGTAAAGCATTGTTAATTGCAATATCCGTGTCATCGTCAGACAAAAACTTGTTAGACTCCATTGAAATAGTTTCATATATATTCTTTATTTGTATAACTTTTCCTCTATTATATTATTGTTAGTGTAACAACTATTGTTAAACGCAGTCGCTTGTATAGATAGTTCACTCGCTACCGAAATAATCTCCTGAAGTAAATGTCCATTGGTCATGGGTATGCATACGTTAAATTTCGCATACAAGCATATAATTTCATATCAAAATCTAACATCTCTGGGTCAGCTAATAATAAGTCGATGGTATGCCTAATTGTATTGATACATTCAAGTGTGGTTGCCAAATCTCGTTTAAAATGTAAACGAATTCCTCTATTTTGAATCTTTTTGCTGGAAATAAAAACAAAAAGTAACGAACATAAGGATCAAGTATTTCTTCATGCTTTAAAGTTGAATATGTAATTATATACGAACTTTAAATAAGTAAACATGTTCGGTTGAAAAATAGATTACTCAGTCAGTTATGATTCGCTGTTAATCATTTTTACGAACAAAAGAGATTTTAAAGATCTGCAAAAGTTAAAAGGCGGAATGGTAAATATTTACTTAGTTTTTAATCGTACTGCCAAAACAATAAAAAAGTTCAGAATTTAAACAAAGGGAATTATACAAATTGTCAAGTTATGCTGTATTGTTTATAAGTTTTTAAGCAGACGTGCTTAAAATTAGTCTTCTGTTTAGAACGTTCGGGTTTCATGTCTGGTGTAAGTAATCATGAAAGGTGTTTAAATATTATTTCAAAATGGTTTTCGAATCTAAACGGATTCACATCATGTTTTCGAAGTATCTTTAATGGCGCAGGTTTTAAATATGTGCCATCATCATTCAGTTTACACACTTAAAACGTATGAAATGTGTGGTAATTCGTTGTTAATATTCAGAAAAGGTTAAAGTTGACGCTCTCGAAAGAATGTCCGTATTTACATATAAAGTATATCTAATTAGTTTCAAATATATTCTTAACACGCTTGATATGTATTAAAAACACGTACCGAAACCGTTTTTATCTAAAATATATTCAGGCACACAGTCAGATATACCATGCATTTAGTCAATTACAGGATATCTTCACTTATATCTTTACGGGGAATAAAACACAATAACAGGAGATATAACTTATCAATAAAGAAAAAAAGGGAAGAGAGATGCCACAGTTGTGACACAAGCCGTTACCAGTTTAGCACTTAATAGTTCTGTGTCGATCTACAGTAATATATATATATATATATATATATATATATATATATATATATATATATATATATATATATATATATATATATATATATATATATATATATATATATATATATATATATATATATATATATATATATATTCATGAAATCAAAGCTGCGGGATGATACGAACAACAACAGAAAGCTGAAACTATTCAGCAAAACGTTTCACAACAAACCTGGCTCTAGCCTAAACTTCTGTTTATATGAAAGTCCACACAGGGACGCCCATTTTAACTAAAAATACCCGAAATATAGCATTTCCTTAGAAATGTAAAACTATCAAACGGATGTGCGTTGGTGAAATGTATTTGACACACTAACATAACATCCGAATCATAATAATCTGGTTACTATAATACTGATATAAGACTCAGTTTACACATATTTAATGGTGTATACGCAACGTAAAGCAAACATCCCGGTCAGTCACAACACGTTGAGCTGCGTTACAGTGAGTTGGACATAGAGCTGACTGAGATTGTTTTAGTTGTTTAGTTACAATATAAAGAAGTGAAACTAAGATAAAAAAAACTCATAAAAAGTTTTTTTTCAAACGCCAAGCGGGGTCAGACATAAATAATCAAAACTAAAATTTTAACTGTTGTAAACAATCAGCAACACAAAGGAATCACAAGATACATTTACAAACTATGGAAAACATTGAGTAACACGTGCATATTTGTATAAATCAACCAAGTTACATGGTATATGATCTTTGGAAACATCACATTACCCGACGGCCATACAAGGATTGTTTGTTAACATTTCCCTTTTTTTAATGCACATACAAATAATTTTTACATACACATAAAACGAATACATCATGCAAATGGTGTAGAATATAGCTAATCGTTCTGACATACAAAGTATTTATTCACTGCAACTTGCCAAATCGTTCGCAAACGCAATCTTCGAAATTGGTTGAAGCGAGCATTATTTTAGAAGTCTACAGAGTTCTCTAAGGTGTCGAGAAATTACGTATTTTATTATTACATCATTTGATTATCAATTAAAGACCAATCCATGCATACAAATGCGTAACTAACATACTCCGTTCTCCATTATTGCACTAGGGAAGTATTTCAAAGTTATTAAGAGGCAAGCCAAAGTCTCATAAAGAGTTCTTTACCTTTGTCAAAAACAACAACAGTTTCCTTGCACAAAAGTAGTTCAGGTAAACATACATAAGTAAAATACTTTCCTTAACTGTCAGGGTTTTTTTTACCAATTATTTTAAACCTGACCTTCAACTTGAATAATACCTTGAAGGATGACCTTGACCTTGTACCACTCAAAATGTGTAGCTCCATGAGATACGCATGCATGACAAATATAGAGTTGCTATCTTCAATATTGCAAAATTTGACCTTGACCTTGAAGGATCCTGACCTTTCACCATTCAAAATGTGCAGCTCCATGAGATATGCATGATTGCCAAATATCACGTTTCTATCTTCAATATTGCAAAATTTAACCTACGACCTTTGACCTTGAAGGATGACCTTGACCTTAACATTTCACCACTCAAAATGTGCAGCTCCATGAGATACACATGCATGCCAAATATCAAGTTTCTATCTTCAATATTGCAAACGTTATGGGCAATGTTAAAGTTTTCGGACGGACGGACTGACGGACGAGAGGACGATTACACTAAATGTGTTCACATTTTTACCATACGCTTTGTCAATGACCTTTATAGTATGGGTAGATTTGATATTATTTTGTTGCTATCATGTAACTGCATGATTGTGTACATGTTTACAATACACAAAGCATAAATAATTATATAAATATACTGATTGAGCTTATAATAATCGGAGAATTATAGCCAGGTCAATTCAGGACTTACAATACATTTTTTTTGTCCTGATTTCATGAAGAAATGACCATGCATGTCCTAGATTTCAAAATCATGGCCCTGGTCTGACACATTGGTAACATTACCGTAAAACTGTTACCAGGCTTCTGAAATTAGTTTTTATTGAACTATGTAAGGAAATCTAAATCAGGCACTGATTTTTCTTGTTTTAAAACAGTCATAGATCAGTTGTTGCCTCTGGGTAATGACCAATTTCTGTTTTCTTGTCACACCCTTAAAACTTTCCACACGTCTATAATAGCAAATCTGGATTTAGGTGATTTACAATGGTACATTTAAACTTTAGCTCTGTTACAAGAGTGCTGGTAAAGTCAAGTCACATATTTAAATCTAGGCCATGTCAAAATCAAATTGTCAAAGACAAATGAAAGATGCGTTCATTAGTTATTGTCCAGTTGTTTACTACTGCTGTGAGTTTTTATATAATATAACTGATGAACATCACGTGAGAGAAAATTCACATTATCATTGTAGTTCAGATTTAGCAGCCTTTTAGATAACAAAGATGGCTAGTTTTCAATGTCGCTTCTGGGGATCAAACCCGTAGGGCTTTTAGGAAGATTATGAAATTTTTCGATCCCTCGAGAGCAACCAAACCAAAAATTAAATTTGCCGACTCGTTTTGTTTTAGTCGGTTCATGAGAGATAATGGAGCTTGATTGGTCATCGTCGGCTCTGGTACTACTTACATGTACCCCGGATAATCGCAAGTATACTTACATGTACCCCGGGTACTCTTAAGTATACTTACATGTACCCCAGGGACGGTAAATATACGTAATTGTACTCGGTCCATATTAGACTGTACCAGAGTTGTATTCGCGCCCAAAATCTGATGTCGTAAAACGCGCAACCGATTATCTTAAACAAACATCTCTTAAAACAACACTGCATCAACGTGCTTTTTGAGTATGTGTTCCGATAATATAGAAGCCATTCTACAGAAAATTGACATAAATGTGTATATATGATTAATACAAAAAATAGTCGACAACGACTGATTTAGGGTTAAAGTTCCCGGGTACATTTTAGTATATTTACCGTACCCGGGATACATGTAAGTATACTTAAGAGTACCCGGGATACATGTACGTAGTACCCGAGCCGACCATGAACAATCGAGCGATACTGGAAGGTGCAACATCTCTCACGCCCCCTAGCATCGTCATTAGCAGTATTTAATTCTCAACAGGAAAGTGCTGGAGTCATTGCTCCCGAGGGACAAGAAAAAAAAGTGATTAATGTTCGAAATAAATAATTTGATTAATGACAATTCTATTATTTGAGCCAAGTCACAGGAAAAGCGCAGTCCAAATAGTATCCAATTAAATTATTTGTTATTGTCAGAAAACCGCTTTTAAGCAAACAGCTTTCAAGCGACTGCAGGCTGATCTAGATCCAAACTGGCCACGATCGCCTTAATGTCTCTTTTACTGTGACACAGTTCATTTAACTTTAAAATGATAAAAAGTACTAACATAGAAAGAGTACAAACCAGTAAAGAGTTTGAAATCAATGTTGAATTTCAGGATAGCTTGGTGATCTGCAACTCCCCGATAAAATGTTGATATCGGGTATCACAGTCATTCAATAAGTCGCAAAATGCTCGAATACAATTTATAAAGCAAAATGTGACTTAAATTGATAACTAAAAATACCAGTATGCAAGTTTTGCCGTGTCAAGCTGTTACGATCCAGAAAGTCCTTCATTCACATCGAGTATACATCCTTCGAATTCCATCTATTGTTGTCATAAGCGGAGATTAAGTGAATAAATAATTCATATATCCTAAATGACAGCTTCTAAATAGCGAAACAAGCCAATTTATGATGTAAGAAAGTTTTGACACGAGACTCTCATGGGGGCGGCCATTGTTGAATGTTGAAACACGAACGACAACTCTGCTAGTCGAATGTAGAATTACCGAAATCCCCGCTACAAGTCAATATTTTTCAACAGAAGTGGGATATTGTTGTTAAGTTTTTGACTATACCGCTGCTTTATAATATAAAAAAGCCCCAGATGCTTTTTTGACACTTGAAGGTCTTTACAGCGGGGATTTCGGTACCTGATCGTGCTTGTGCAAATATGCACTATGAATTCATACTGGGAATCCCAATAATAATGTTTACATTTTAGTTTTTCACGATCAAACTATTTCAGTGTTTTTGCAATATTCTATATTAATATCCGCAGTATTTTGAGAAATAATCAATATTAAGGGAGATTTCTGGGGATTTCGGTGGATTTCCGGGGAATTCGGGGGATTTTGGTAATTACGGGGATTTCGGTATTTCTACGACCCGAGCATTATCTCAATCGGACTGGCTCGGTCTTTTACATAGGTCGCCATTGTGAAGATTGTTTTGATGGTATCATACATTAGACGATGCTGAAACAGCATCGTCAAAAATGACAAGTGTTTGTATGTAAATAATTCTACGCAAAGCATGAGGTTCGGCGAGTCATGTTACCGGTTTATTACCTAATTTTCACAACTAAAATTATTTCACTACTGTTTTTTTTGGGTCCGTGAAGACGGTTCAATGTTAAGCAATCAACATCAGCACTGCATTTACTGCACTCACGCACTTAGCACTCAAGCGCATCACTCCGAATCGTCTTATTGTTTTTTTCTTATTGACGCACCTTCTTTATTGATGGCAAACAGTTATCTTGCTTAGAATCGATAACACAACAAATTAGCTTAGCATTAATTCTGTATTAGTAATCGCAATGCTAACCTAGCTTGGTAATATAGGGCGATATCACATATCCGCATTTTTTTATTTCTTAATAAAATGAAAAGTTGATCTGAGTATGCTACTCAGCCCTACAAATGAGCCTAGCATTCATTCAATATGAGTAGAGTCAATCCTGATCTAGGTCGTTAGAACAATCAATAATGCCCCAAAACGTATTTTAGCATAACAACTGAAACGAGAACGGGAAATCTATAGATGTGCGCATCTGTTTATATTTAAGTGTTCTGTGTATTTTATACCGCATTTTTACTGTAATATGAGGTCAATGAATGACCAAAAACATGATCGCTGAATGGTTAAACATACCAATTTCAATAAAATATTTGACAGAGCAACAATCCGGTGCCTCATTCTTGTCGTTTTGCTAGACTTGCTCGTCTCCCTTTTTTAGAAAGTATCAACAGCATATCGTATATACTGTGTTTTAATGTGTGTATATGATGACACCAAACACATCATTCCAAAGGTACCAACAGGTCAACATTATTGACGTTTTTAATGTTTTTCCAATGTATGTGTGTGTAATGTGACGACTATTGAACAAAGTGCTGGATGTCCGTCATTGACAACTTTCCATTCTGAAATCGTTGACATTCATTTAAGACATACAATTGATTTGGAAACTGTATAGCATTTATAACAATGTATAACTAGAAATGGCGCGGCAGAGACCGACGCGTATCCCCACGCCGCATGTTTGACCAAGGGGCGACCCAGAGATGGTAATTGAGATTGACCATGTTGTCATAAGATATGTTCAATATCAATATTAATTAAATCGGTGTAGAAATGAAGAATAAAATGTAAAATAACTTTTAAAAAATGAGTGAAAATCTCTGAACCGGCTCCAACCCAACCCACATTACTTCTGACCCAGATCAAATTCCAAATAGTGCATTGTCGCACATATGCTCATAACTACCATTTGTGTAAGTTTCAAGGTCCTAGTGCTAATCGTGTAAGAGGAGATAGAAGCCAGGACGGACGGACAGACGGACGACCGGCGGAGATAACCACATAATGGTTTCGAAATCTAAACGCGGACCCTAAGCTCAAAGTCACAGGAGTCAAAAAATGTATACACATTGAAAGGTCTTGTCCAGATACACATGCGTACCAAATACGAAAGCAAAATCTGAAGGGGCACAGACGTTTTGAGCTTTTTTTTGAATCGCGTTCGCAGATTTCGAAACAAGAACGCGGACCCCAAGTTCGAATTCATGCGCATGGAAAGGTTTTTCCAGATACACATGCGTACCAAATATGCAAGCAATATTTGAAGGGACACAGTAGGTATGAGCCTTTTGCGATTTGCGGTCGCAGATTTCGAAACCTGAACGCTGACCTCAAGTTCAAGGTCAAGGTCACAGGGTTCAAAAAAAATTACGCATGTAAAGGTGTTGTCTAGATACACATGCGTACCAAATATGAAAGCAATATCTAAAGGGACACAGTAGGTATGAGCCTTTTTCGATTCGCGGTCGCATATTTCGAAACCTGAACGCTGACCTCAAGTCCAAGGTCAAGGTCACAGGGGTCAAACATTTTATGCGCATCGTAAGGTGTTGTCCAGATACATATGCATACCAAATATGAAAGCAATATCTGAAGGGACACAGTAGGTATGAGCCTTTTTCGATTCGCGGTCGCATATTTCGAAACCTGAACGCTGACCTCAAGTTCAAGGTCAAGGTCACAGAAGTAAAAACAATATGCGCATGGAAACGTGTTGTCTAGATACACATTCATACCAAATATGAAAGCAATATCTGAAGGGACACTGTAGTTATGAGCCTTTCGCAGATTTTGAAACCTGAACGCTGACCTCAAGTTCAAGGTCAAGGTCACATGGGTAAATAATTGTATGCGCATAGAAAGGTTTTGTCTAGATACACATGCATAGTAAATATTTATGCAATATCTGAAGGAACACAGTAGTTATGAGCCTTTTTCGAACCGCGGTCGCAGGAAAATCTCTGACCCGGCCCCACCCCATAATCCATAACTTTTGACCCAGGGGTCAGATCAAAATTCCGTCGCCGTCACCGTCGCACATATACTCATAGCACCATGTCTGTAAGTTTCAAGGTTCTAGTGCTAATGGTGTAGGAGGAGATAGTGGCCAGGACGGAAGGACGGACAGACGGACGGACAGACGGCGGAGATAACCACATAATCCCCACTTTTTCTCCGAAAGGCGTGGGGATAAAAACAAACAACCATTGTTAACCTTTTTACCCGATAACAATAGTGTCAATGCCAAAAATGTTAACATATAATACTACGTGAAAGATATATTAAGATGTGGTGAAACCTGCTGCGTAACAGATTGTGAGGCGTATATAAATTTAGCTGCCGACCCGCGTGCAACCTCAATAATACGATACTCATCAGTTGCGGTCAATGACGAATCTTTTGATAGTTTGCTTCTAATAGGAATAATAACCAACTAAACTGTTTGGGGATTTTTTTTTTAAACAGACTAGTGCTTTTTGCCTAATAATAAGACATAGCTGATATGAGAAATCAATTCTTTCACCGTATTAAACGTACTATTCTTATTTGTTATTATTTCATTAATTTTTGATATTTGCACGTTTTAAAATATTAAAAACAATAATGTAAATGTTAATAATAAAATATAAATTGTATGCAAACAGATGGTTTATAGAGAAATATCAGTGAAAAAAACCCTGATATTTCACTGTTTCAAACAAAAATAATATTGAAAATTATCGATAATTTTCCTTGCCATTGTGTTACCAGAACTATTATATACATATATTTGGTTTCCCTAGTGACCCTTATAGGGCGACTACTCTGCATTGAATGTTTATAAAAATAACATACGGATTAACTTCCTTTCCGGGTATTTATATTTTCCGGAATGCCATAATACAAAAATCATCTGTAAGCATAAAATAAAAAGATACTTTGTTGGATTTTGTGGTATATCGATTTTAATTCTCTCGTGATCAGAGAAAAAATATATTTTCTGCGCTACTCGTAAAAATGTAATTTTCTATTATCAGTCGTGAATTAAAATCAATATTCAACCAAATCCAACAAATATCCTCTCTACATACGGATTAAATGTGTTCCATTGCGTTCATGTGAATGTACTTACATGTACGCTTGCGCTCAGCTTGTTATCAGCAACGTATTCCTTCTAAACAGCGGGACTCAGTTAAGTTAGTTGGTCAGTTTCGTGACAGTATCCAAATAGTTCAATATCTGGAAAGATGAGTTTGATATTGAAAAACGAAATCGGAGAGACTTAAACAACTCCGATAATATGTCAATACCCTCATATCAAGTAGATCAATTTTATGGTGTCTTGATTTTGTGAAGCAATTTTAATAGATAGTTTAATAAAATTAAAATATTGCTTTTAAAGCAAAACATCCACATATACACTTAGAGACTTTTCTAACGCAACACGTATTCCAATCATTATAGCTCCCTTATTTTTGAACGGCATTTGTTGAAATTTGGACCAAGAATGATTCAACAAATAATTATCCATTTCTGTCAATTTATTTGTAATAAATGACAAAAAATTATAAAAGTTCAAAATGTCAAAATATCATTCCAAACGTAAAATAATAACATTGTGAAAAGTCACGAATTAAAAACCTTCGAGTGGCTATTTTCTTGTGTATCCTCCCTTGGCTGTTACAACGTGAACACATCTCTTTATCCTTGAAGCCACGCAGTTGTAAATACAACTTTAAGGGATGTTTCGTAACTCTTCCACAATGGCCTACACTTTGAGAATTTTTTATTACAACACTTTTCAACTTGAATATCTCAGTTATAAATACATGTATATATTTTACATGTGATCGTTTGCAAACATTGTGAACAAGCTTACGATAAAATCATTCGTCCGTGACGATCGGACGCTTAAACATGTCGGAAAGGTTGCCTGCAACATGCCAATTGTGCGGTTGCGCTACGGAATATGAATGCGACCCATTTAGTGTTTTAATAAGTGTTATTGTTCTTGGTGAGAGAAAGAGAGAGTGATCACTTTTTTTCTGGTGGATGAAACAATTACTTTGTTCAACAGACTCAATGCTCTCTTTTGATGATGTATTTATGTAATTATGATATGTGCTACCTAATTTATGGGCTAACGCTTATCTGATGACCATGTAATGTAATACAAATTTGGACACTATTGTGTACAAACCATCATAATTATTTCAAATCATGCATTCACAAAAAAATCATGTATCTTGTATTTGACAAACATTTTGAAAACGTTGTGTTAACAAGCAGAAATAAAACGAAAAGAAATAAGAATTGTCGACGTTTGTGTATGTGTTATGGTACACATACTTGTTTTGGTGCACGTGCCAGGATCGAACTGAGAAGTAAAAAAATCTACTATACGGACATCACGAGCCAACATAAAAACCACACAGGATCCAACGCGAAATACTACCACAGACGACAACAAAAACCACAACGCGACATGGAAAATGGTCAGTGTATTCATAAATTGTGGAAAACTAGGGGGATTTTTCAAAAGTTATATAAAGTTATAAATAGAAAGTAAAAGACGTCATGACAACGACATTTTTAAGAATTGTTGTAAAGAATTTTACGAAGTTAGATGTTAAAAATCTTAATAATATTAATAAATTATGTACGAAGAAATTTTGCAAGTATAAAATCAATACAATTCTGCATTAATCGGTAAATTTGTCTTAAATGTCAATGAATTGAGTATTTAAAAGAAAATATTTTAGTTTTACCATTATACATTATTAAGGATTTTTCGAAGAATTGTAATATTTTTGTATTATAATATAGGAAGTAAGAAGGTGGGCATATAAATTAGAAAGTAACCGAATTTTACGTCATTTCATGTACGATATGAACTAGGGACCCACACATAAATGAGAATTTAGAGACGAACACAAAATCAGTAAACTTGACTAAATTTATATGGGTTCATGCAATTAGGAAATTAAACACATAGATAAGGACAGTAATGTTAATCGCGAATATGAATAGGGCAGACAAAAAAAGTAAATATGTATATACCTGATTGTGTTTATTGCAAAGGTATGTAAGGTCGGTAATATTGAAGGTCTTGAGTAATGTTAAGTCAGAATTTAATGTGTTTCTGTCGCATGTAGCGCAGTTAAAAATCTAACGATATGTGCGCATTAAATTTCTGTTATAGAATAAACTCTATAGGGTACATAGAGGTTTATTGGAGCCTACCATTTACGCATGGTGGAAGATACTATTGTATAAGATTAAGATGAATAGTTCATTTAGAGAACAAGACCTTCTTTTAGGCTTTTCCGATAACGGTTCTTATTTTATTAATGTATATATATATATATATAGGTCTGCCTTGTCATATTTGCGCAATTTTACAAGTGCCCAGGTCCAACCTGTCAATAAAGCCAACGGCAAAACTATAGTGATAAAGATGAGGTTTATGAAATCAAGATGTACAGGTACTTTTGGCATACTGCAATTCCTTAGGGCAGTACAGTAGTGTATACCTGTCAAAAATTTACTGGTTGCACGTGCGTAAAATGTCTATACACCGAGAACCCACAATAAAGAATTAATTGAACACGAAATACCCAAAGAGCAGATAGATAGGGCAGTGTACCTTCTAATTATATCTAATTAATTAATTATCGGCTACATGCTTCAGATTGATATCATATGACCAATACAGATGGTGATTTTAAATAACGTCAACATAGACCAGAATAACACACCAAATTAATTACTCATTGCTTCAATGTCTTAATAAGACATAACTCTGCTGTTGTATGATTTCATGTAAATAACAGACCACCACCCGTATTTGTCTATCGTATATCAAATTACTTTGCTACATTTGGGCATGTGTTTTACACAATATTGTACACGTCAGCATTAGGTGTTCTGATGTAATATAAAGTGTATTTACTGAGAAGTTCTAGTAAGTTGTCATGACGATATTAAATAATAACGAAAGGGGATATTTATAATGTTTGCAATGATTTTGAACAACTGATGCTTGTATCACAACAACCCAAAGGAAATATCGAGTTTTCAAAACCACGCCAACGAATAGCGACATTGCGAAACAACGCCTTTCACAACGAATTGAAGACCATACAATGTGGATAGCATTGGACACCACTGTGTTTTACTCTCAAAGTGAACACATGTTTCTATTGCTAAAAGAAGACCCGACGACAGAAGATTTCGAAGGACAACAAGTGACGCAACACTGGACAAAATACTTATGATGTTAAACACTATAGAGTGGGTGCATGTCGCTCATCTTTATGACGTACGTAGATAACGCATCCGAAGTCAACCATACTTTGAAACACTAAGCCACCAAAGGGATAAACTACTATAGTTGATGCCTTGTGAGCATTATGACCAATAGATGATCTAAATGCCCAGAAAGAAATTAAGACGCTGGAATCAACACCAAACGTACAAACAACAACGCAAACAACAACAACGATGATTGAAACAGGAAAGAAAATCGACGATGCAATATAAACATCGTTAAGCAGATCTTAATCAACAAACGCATGCCCATCCCCACGGACGAGTCTACAATCGGCTAATCTTCATGACGGCGGCAGTGACTTTAATGAAACATCGTATTCGCCGCGAGCTACAACTTCAAGACAACATGGATGACATCAGATGTACAGATGACCAAAGATCAACATATGATGTGCTCCAAAACATTTCGATTGACATTTACATTGTATAACAATTGCGAATGTTATTTATTTCAGCAGAGACGCTTGTAAAAAAAGTCTTATTGTTATCCGCATATTTTCCATCATTTGTGTGTTTATATTAATGATGTTTTCATTTAATTAGTAATTTAATAGTAAAAAGTTTAAAGAATTTTTAAAATCATAAAATATTAAAAAAATCGAATTAAGGGGGAAGGTTATGTAACATAACGCACATTAAACGCACATTTAGAGCATTGTTAGATTAATATGATATGATATGATATGAAATTTGTACCAGATTTCATGCAGTCTTTGATAGGCGGCCGCCTGGATCAACGTTTCCATAGCCTCGGGTTATAAACTGTCAATAAGCATCGGGAACGAATATTTGCTTTCCTTATGTGTCAATATTCGGTCTATTCCGTATGTATTCGTTATGTGTCCGTTGCATTCGTTATTTATGTTGCAGATTCAAGTGATTTTACACGGCCAATCAGAATTGCATACAATTATCAAAGCTTTCGTTGTTTATACCTATATTAAAAAACAGTCTTACTAGAGCAGTGGAACATTGAAGGTGCATTATTGCTTACTTTTGCGGGCTGGGCCCGTTGCGGGCTTCGCATGTATCTTGTATTCGACAAACATTTTGAAAACGTTGTGTTGTGTTAATAAGCAGATATAAAACGTAAAGAAATCAGAATTGGACTTTGTCTACGTTTATGTATGTGTTATGGTACAATTTGAAAGCATACAAAACGTACAATCCGTTTGGACTCAAAAAAAAAAGGTGTACTTTATAATAACATGCTCTAGGGTAAGCAAGTGTGACCATATAAGGGATCGGGGTTAATACCACGCGCTATCTGTCGCAAAGAAAACAATTATCATAATGTGGCAGATAAAAAATGTGTCGACATGAATATTTAAGGACACGAATCTTGAAAATCACTTTGAATCCTACGACAATATGCTCGTTTTTAACCAGGTTTTCCGAAGGAAAAAACTGGTTTTTTGATTGGCGAATGAAGGCGGGCTGGCGGGCGGGCTAGCGGGCTGGCTGGCGGGCGGGCGGAACAAGCTTGTCAGGGCCATAACTATGTCGTTCATTGTCAGATTTTATAAATCATTTGGTACATTTGTTCACCATAATTGGACGGTGTGTCGCGCGAAAGAATTACGTCGATATCTCCAAGGTCAAGGTCACACTTTGAGTTCAAAGGTCAAAAATGGCCATAAATGAGCTTGTCCGGGCCATAACTATGTCATTCATTGTACGATTTTAAAATCATTTGACACATTTGTTCACCATCATTGGACGGTGTGTCGTGCGAAAGAATTACATACATATCTCCAAGGTCAAGGTCGACACGACAAAAATAGATTGATTTTGAAATAAGGGGGGCAACTGTGATGAACAATCAGTAGCAATGCACATTTTGAGTTGAACTTGTCTCCCTTTTTTCAGACTTTTTTGTATTATTGAAAGCCTGGTTTTGTGGCAATTTTGTCCCTTGTCTTTAGGTATTTTACCACAACATTTATATAAGACAGATATATATATACGTTATTTCTTATACTTTGAAAATATCATTTATATTTCCTCTTAAAATCAATGGTTTTCATCAAGTGACATGATTGTATTTTTGTTGTTGTCACATTTACTTTGTTTTTCATTGCTCACGAAATGGAATAACACACAACGAAAGTTGCATCAAGATAAAACAAAATTGTAAGAAAAGAGTTATAAAGATGCTTGACATTCCAAACATATTTATTTAAATACAACGACCTTTCACTATGATGTTTTTCTCTTGTAGAAGCGATGTCATAGAAAATTAAAGCCTCCACATAATTGGACAGAATAGCGCCGTTAGTGCGTGATTTATATTACGTATTTACACATAAGCCATCTCAATATGAAGAAGTGAAATGTCCATTGATATCGTTCAAAGTTAAGGACGCATTAAATTACAACGAGTGTTAAAGTTCATCTTCACATCATAGAATGAAAATACGCCATCAGCATCTTGTCGTATAGCAGGGAATGTGACATAACATGTTATCATGTACAAATGGCGAGTTTACTATTATATTAATATACTGAATGGCATTATTGTTAATAACATTATATGATATAAAATATAATTATAAGTTTAAACCCTCTGATATTATTGCTATTGATTGCATTAACATTTACAAATATGAATAGAAAGACGAACATGCTTAACAATGAAATAAAGGTTGTGTGTTTTTTTCTAATATTTATTCTATTTTAAACCAAAAAGCATCTCATACCAATCTATTACATATACATTCGTTGGTTTAATTAACAGCAATTAGAGCGTTAGTGATTTCTTTTTTTTAATTACTTAATTAGTAAATGCCCCAATTGATTATGCAATATATCACGTTAATAAGAACCTTAGCTCCTGATTTCATGTATTTTGGTGATATTTATTTGGTTGGACGAAATTAAACTTGAGATACTATTATAACTTAAATCCGCAATTAAGTACAAATACATATGTGTTATTGTCCGCGCGTCTTAAAACATCAACACCATGAATCTGCAAGATATAAATGTTATGGAAAATATACCAAAATGACTCAATCATTACACATGTGATAAACAGAAACTTACAAACGCAAACAAAAAAGGAATAAATCTAAAAGCATTAGCTTCGAACGGAAAATGCTAACCAATACACGTATGTTTAGAACGTCAAAACCTAACGCTTATTCTAGATTTACTGTAAAAACGAATGCGTTAAAATCTGTTATAATCGCATTTACAAAAAGGAATGGGTTGCAATTAAGTTGGCATTAAACTGTTATATGGTAATTTGATCTGTTCAATGGTAGGAAGTTTACATTAGGAATGGATAAAATTTAATTGAAATGATCGATGAATGGCACTTAAACAAATACGGCTAGATTGAACTTTACCGGTGTGCAGTTGTTTACAACTTTCGACAAAGCGGGAGTTTGGAGGCGGTAGCCCCCGATACTAAGGACATATATAAGATAAAAGGATTGTTAGGTGTTGCGTTAGGTGTTAGGTGTTGCGCGCTTCGCAACCACACAATTACACGCTTTTCCATTCTTTTTCACGTATCGATAAAGTTCAATCGTCCTACAAATACACATGTTTAGAAAGCGGTACATTATTCTTTTAGACCGAATGACGTGGTAAGTTATTAGTCCATTATTTATCAGATGGCTTCGTTTTGCATTTTATTATAAATTGGCTTTTTCACACGGTTTAATAAAAAAATGTTATTTTATTAAGTGAAGGGATTAACGACCACGCTTGTCTGCTAACAGTAGTTATTTATAAAAATTATGTTTTGACGTGGTTTTTTTTACTGTCTGTGGTTTTCATTAACTGTCATAACCTTCAAGAAAACGTTCGTCACTTCCGAGAAAGGCAATACATTCCTGTATTGAATGACGAAAATCATACAGCCTTCCACATCACTTAAACCCACAATTGGTATCTGATAACGTAGAAACCCTGAAAAGAAACAATGTTGTAAACTTATATTTTATGTGATCTTTTCCGTTTATATTCGAACCTTTCAATTAAATTGTTCAACTAACGTGCAATAACAATAGACATTAAACTCGTATATATCCCATTAATTCTTTCACTCTCAGAAGCAAAATAAAAATGGCTATTTGCAAACAGCATACAACCAGAACAGCCTGCGAGTAACTCGCAGTCTGTTAAGGTTGTATGCTTTTTGCTTCTTCTCAATATTTTATTGTTGGAAATGAAGCCTTTAAAACTTGAATATAGTTAGAAAAGTATTTAATTAAATTTAACTTTCTAAGTTACTACAAATGCGTCAAAATACGTTTCTAAGTGGTAAAGGGATCTATCGAAAACATCTATACCACTTAACGATGTCTTCAGAGTTATACAATGCAAAATTAATGAATTATATTTCCTTCTTGACAAAAGACTTTAGCAAGAACATGTCTTGTTCCTTTAACTTAACTACGGGAAGTTCAATGGGTAAGTGTCAATTCGACTGACTAGAGTCCTTTCATAAAAAAGCATGGATCTTTACGGGAAGTCCGGCGAGGGCCCTTACGAATAAAACAAATGTGATATAATATTGTTTTCATTATTCATTTCATAGAGTTGAACACTTTAATTCGTCATCAACTATAAAAACATGTTCGCCTGAGTTAGTGATATATCGATAGAGCTGCTTAAAGTGCAATTATAATTTAATCATATTTCAATTTAGCCTACTCTAACAAAAACGAAATAAACTTTTCATAGAAAAGTAATTTCAAAAGGCAATGCAATTAAAAAAGATCGATTAAAGTGATATTATGGGCATACAGGTGTCTATTGCAATCGTTGTTTATTTTTGTGTTTTTTTTTGCAGTGAAAAAAATGCCCATTATATCACTTTAATTTTATTTTGTTCCTAGATTAGTCATTCTATTTATATATGTTTTTTTTCTGTATTGGATTATATGATTCAAACTTACACAGTTTACCTTTTTGTCATACAAAAATTCCTTAAAAGAAAGAAATATAATATGATAAACAACATAAATGAATAAGAGTACATGTACGATATAACATATGAATAGTAATCACTTTGGCCTATTGAACTTTTGAACGATAACCGATAATATCCGCAGTTGTTGTGCCTTACATCGCCTCAGAAAAAACTCCTTGTGGTTTGTTACGAGTATAAAATGATCGTGTACCTCTGACATTTTCTGGGAAAAAGTGATGCGATGGAATGTATTTGAATGAGGTCAATTAGCGGTCATGTTTTGTTATATTTTTCCTTCATATGTATATAAGTGATCGGAAAGACAGATCTATTGAATTTTGTGAATCAAATGTGTGATTATACTTTACATGACATTCATCTATGTTGTCAAAAATGTGCTGTATGAAAATTTCTCTACTACTATGACTATGAAATTGTGAGTAAATGTCCAAATTTTGAATACATGATTTTTGCATTTTGACAAGTAACATAATCATCATATAGAATATTAAACACTGTATGTCATATTATGATTTGTGATTGTTATCATTCAATGAAATATAATAGTATATTATACATATTATTATTATTTGATAACCACTTTTTGCGCGCCAACAAACGAAAACTGGTTGGGTCAAAGAATATTTTCCATGCTTGCCCTGTATATTCCTATGCATTGGAGCAAATTTGACACTCATAGTAATTCTATTCTTAAACATTGACCACATGAACAGGTTAAAGTGTTATCCTTTGAACATTAAATATCATATGCATAGTTAATGTTATCAGCGTACATAAGATAGCTCGAATGAATACTCGTCAACACAACTTGTTCTGAAGTAGACTACACTCGTGATGACGCAAGGAAATTAACGGTTTTGAGTCATTAAATAAGAAAATTGAAATTAAATTATTCTTTTTTCCTGTTCATTTTTGTGTATTGAATATACGCTTTGCTTTAATATGCATATAAGTAAATGGAACAAAACAGTGTTTGCCCTTAATGAACATGATTACACTGATTATTCCTACATCGACAACATTCCGACCATCACGGATGTGTATAAATAAGACATCGCAACACATCTGTCAATCTATATGTGAACAATTTTTAGCGACTATATTTGAATATTTAAAACACTGAATCATGAACACTCAATTTTGAATTTAAAAAATGTTTTAATTTGTTATTAATCAAACGGATTGTTTAAGGCTTTATTTTCTTACTAAGTCTATCTTTGGAATGATTTTCCGTATCAAATAAAGAAAATCACTGATTGCGTAGTTAATGCGTAAGTCGAAGGTAATATTTTACAATTAATTTAGTTTTTTAGCAAAGTAGTTTTGTATCAAATTAGTCAAAAACAACAAACTGTACTTATTATTACAATTATGTGAATTGATAGCAATATACAAATACATGTCATGTTGGATGTAACCAATATGTATTCACACTTTCAAAGGTTCATGATGCGAACAATGCAAAATACCATTTGGAAATTATTTTCATAAAAGCGTTCCATTGTAAATGTTGATATTCTTACTGACCCCGTTCTATACAGGGTCATTCAATATATATTGGACTCGATGTACTTCCTCGTCCTCAATTATATTATTACGATGTATCACACCGTGCGGAGCCAACAAACAGTCGTGTAATGAATTTACCTTACAAAGAACCATTTTGTTCAGCATTAGATCATTAAAACAAGGCCACACTCAGATATATTCTTATTGATTACCTCATTTTTGTTTTGGTTTAAAAAACGCCATTTTAGGTATTTTGAAAGGTTTACATTACTGAATGGATATTAAACTACATCCGCTTTATTAGAAAACATGTACCTTGGCTATATCACCGAGATATGAGAACTCTCAAACGTCAGACAGTTCTAAATAAAACAGTTTGTAACCTGACATTATAACATGTATTATCTGAAAATAAAATTGAGTATACTGTTTGAATGTGTTTGTTTTCAAACCACCAATATAAGTATTTTTTTATTTAAAATATAGATAAATAACCCTAAGAAATCTCTTCACTTTTTAAAACAGTGACATTAATCGCCATATCCTAACAAAAAACGTTACAAAGAAGAGGTATGTATTGTCTAAAACTGGTTCGGAAAAAATGAGGTTCATTTAATTCGTGTCCAAAACATTCAATTTATTTTAACAGGCCAATTTGTAACAGAGGCTCATCACCAGCATGAACGTATTTATGATGACTGTACATGCATGTCGAAGACCCACGTTCGATATTTACAAAAACAATAATAAACGCATAAACACCAATACAACCAACTCAATAGGGTGTGAATCTGTGCGTACGGAATACATGAAAGTATTATCTCTCATGAGAAAGCCAGTATGTTTGAAAACTAACGGAACAGATCTTTAAGGCTAAGAGCTCTGCCAGTCAGATTCGGTGATTTACGGAATGAATGATCAATTATTTAAAGGGGCCTTTTCACAGATTTTGGCATGTATTGAAGTTTGTCATTAAATGCTTTATATTGATAAATGAAAACATTGGGTCTAAAAATTTCCAGTAAAAAACAAGAATTCAATCAAAGAAAGAGAAAAGTAACCATCAACGGGGCTCTAACCAGTGACCCCTGGAGCCATGGAGCAAAAGTCCACCGCTTTATCCACTAGGCCATCCGCTCTCATACCATTAGCGATGTATTTTTTAATTCATATAAGCAATCCTCATAGTATCAAAAAATACAACGACAACAATAGAATTCTCCAAATTATTCAATCGTTTCGCGTTGCAACGCTTTATAATTTCCTGGTTTTTAAATCGTAAAAAGATGCGCATAATGGATATTTTAGAGCATGGTAAATGTTCAACATTACTGTTTCCTCAAAATATCATAACTTCAAGGAAAGTTTGCGAATCTGAAACAATTTTTTTCAAGTTTGTTAATTTACCAAAACGTGAAAAGGTCCCTTTAATACATATATATTGCTGGTTGATATACAAAACCATTACGAAGATAAACCAATGTTGTATCAGAAGCAAAAGTCGCAAAACTGTACATTTATATTGTGACACATCACTAGAAATTCAGTAGATGGACAAGGCTCAAAGCGAATCATCAGTAACACGTCTGTCGTCATTCGTTACAATGTCAACAACGCACATTGACCAATTTCCCACTTGCAGATTTATATCTCAGATTACAAAGCGTTGCTCTGTGTAAGAGCCCTTCGTTATCTTTTCTACAATGTTCCCAGTTATATCGCTTAATAACAGACGCAATATGTGCTATAACATAATTTCAACTACACTAACTACAACGTCTTTTCTTGTTTATTTAAAATATTTTGATGAACATTTCACCAACGCTGTTTATGTTTCCATCCTCGGGAATTTATATCAATTGATAATAACAAAAATAATATTGATGTAATTTTCTTGAAAAATACTTTTCAGCCCCGCCAGCCGCTGCTCCAATTCAATTCGTTGTTTTATGCACAACATATTATTTTAAACCAAATGAATGGAGCAAACTAATGTGCTTTATCTATGTGCTTATGTATAGACTGCCACACGGCACGCATGTTGTAACATGTTTTAATAAAGAAACACAAAACGCTAATAATTGGTGTAAGCCACTTTTGATAAAGGGCTTTATTAAAATTGGGTTTTATGCATATGCGCAGAGTGCCGTCGCTGATTAGCCTTAACGATCCGCACAGGCATATCATGGACGGCAATTTCCGCTTTTATGATATATTTCGTTTAAAAAAAGTCTCTTCTTAGCGAAAATCAAGTTTAGGTGGAAAGTTTCGTCCTTGATAAGCCTGATTAGACACATTACGCACATGCATTAAACCGCTTATTCACAGAACATTGCCCAATTGAATAATTAATTTACATGTATATACATAAAGTGAATCGATTACCAGTAATAAAAACAGTTTTAATATTTCTTCCGATGACACACTTGTTGACAAATGTATCATCAGCTTCTATCAATCAGCACGCGTATATTTTCATAATGGCTATATTGCATTGTGCATGTTGAGTGATATTAACACAAAATCTACGCAATGATTATTTAAAATCATGGCCGTTAATCAAGGGCGCCACCTCTTTTTGGCGATCTACTAAAAAATGAGCCAATGCTTCTTCCGAGGTGGTGATAGGGACCGGATGTTTTAAAAGTTCAAGGATAATTCTGCTGCGTGAATAGACTTTATATGTGTTTCAACATATTTCGCATTATTTTAAAAAATCGGGCAATTTAGTGCATATAAACGAAGATAAATTTATCCACAAATGTAAAAAAAACATACAATCATTTGGTCCTCTTTGGACACGTGAGGACCTTCATTAGTTGAGCCATGGTGGAGTGTTTGAAAGCAAATTGATGTTTTGTGCTTGTGTAGCGACCAACTGTCTACCAGATTGATACGCTAATGCCAGCAAACGATTGCGCTCAACATGTACTAGTTGCTACATGCACAAACATATGTGCCTCTTGCGGATCTAATAGATAATACTATTTTTTTTACTTTTCAACATATATACGTAAACCCTTATCTGTATAGAAAATATACACATTCTATAAAACAAAAGATGTAAATATATAAGCAATCAACTCAAGTAAAATGTCAACAATCTGAAAAAACATATTGTACGATAATAACCCAAAATATGCAATACTAAAATAATCCCATAACACAATCTTCAACATTATCAAAATAATTCTTCTACAACAAATGTGTTTATACATTAAGATAATTCACGAAATAATCAAACGATGTTACTTCTGTTAAAACATGCGATATGTCCTTGAATCCAAGATCTTAATTAATTAAAAGGCAATGGTGCATGCTTCTTAATTAGGCTTAACTAAATCGATTGTCTCCACTTCTCCAGTCTCCATATATCTTTCTTCGATAGTCAATTTTTTATTTGACCCGTGTTACTTTCCAGTTTTATACCATATTCGATGACCGAAATCATCGAAAATCTTTTTGCAACACGGTCATGTTACTTCATAATTATGTTAACTTAAAACTGGATCGATTATATTTCACTATCATCGAAAAAAAGAAAAAAGATCGAACATTAAACATGGAATACCACATACAAAAAAACGTTCGGTCGGTAATAAAAATTAAAACAGCTAAAATTGTGCATTTGCGCCACCTTCTGTCATTAACGGCACCTCCTTGGAATTGGCTCCAGTTCTTTTGGAAAAAATACAAAATTTTCTATTAAACCGGCTAATGGCCATTGTTTGTGTGCGTGCAAAAACTTGTGTATGTTCAAAGCAATGATTTGATGTCGTTGGATTTTTCGTTAGATGGGCATGTGCTCGTCACACAGCTAAAAACATCGATATGCTTTCACAAATGCCACCATGACACAACTCATAAAGGTTCTCACGTTTGCAAATGGGTTGTACTTGTGTGTTTCTGTACATGTGGATGAACTAATCTTTGCTGAATTGCACTATACTGCTCAATGTTTTAATAATGCCAAATCTGCTGAAAAAAATAAACTTACGAACCCTTTAGAATTATCCATGAATTTTCAAAACATCAGGCTTTAAGCGCCACCTCGGAAGTAGCATTGGTTCATTTATTTTAATGCATCGCAAACACGCGGTGGCGCTCGTAATAAACGGCCGTGTAGAATGCGAATGAATCATTTAAATTCGACGTTTCTTCTAATATTTCACTAGATACATATCTTAGAGGAAAGGTTTCTTTAAAGTCAGCGGATTCACGTCAATGTCTCTATAGAAATTCATGCAACTCCCACGCATGTCTGTGGCTTTCATTTATATATTACAGTTTCTCTCAACAAACAAATTAACGTTTTTAATGGAAGCCGAGAGAAGTACACGAATGCCATCGAAAGCGCGCTATGAAGAAATAAATTTTAATAAATATCATCGATTTTATTTCATTTAGCGGGACTCATATAAAAACACTACACCATCATCAACACTTTCCGCTTTTGTTGTATTTTTAGTTTACAGATAGTTTCTTCTTAGCAAAAATAAAGTTAAGGCGGAATGTGTCGTCCCTGATTTGCCTGTGTGCAGTGCAAATGCTTATCTGGGACGACACCTTACGCACATGCATTTAACCCCCTTTTCACAGAGCATGGCTTATATAAATTACAAAATTTCAAGACCTCGTTTTATTGTTAGATTAAAAGAGAAGCAACAAGTCAAACAATCGAACGTGAACTGTTATTAATGTGATGACAACAAGTCCTGCTGTTTGGATTGAGCGTAATCAATAAATCATACAAGAAAGCCTTTGGTTAAAAATGTTACAGGGCGCCATTAAGCAGTTATTATTGCTGGGTAATTTAAACTCTTTTAAGCCAACTCGTATCTGCAAAAACATTATTTAGTCATGGTAATTAATGTATTTTATAACTTGACTAGTTTCCCATTAACCGTTTAACCGACAATAAACCTATGATCATTCATTATTCCGTGCACATTTCTAAGAAGCAATAATGAACATTGTTGTTTTTTGCGTATTAATGTATTAATGTTAAACCACTCCCAGGAAAGAACCGATTAAAAAGAAGCCATAATGCCATCAATTGAAGAATATCATTGTTGTTTTTTTGCGTTAAAGTATTAATGTTCAACCATTCCCAGGAAAGAACCAATTAAAAGTAAGCCCTTATGCCATCAATTAAATATTATCAGCGCTGAAATTAAATTTTAGAATCACTAAATGATTTTTATCATAAGAAAAAATAACAAATTGTGAAATTTTTCTTCAACATTCAATGATTTAATAGCCAAGTGGCAAATCCTTAAAACATAACGAGGTTATAGACACGATATCTTACAATTGTAATTATGGTCAATATCTCACATTTAATGTGCATCCTCAACAAAGTACTTAAAAGTCGTCGTCAAGGAAGTTATAATAATCAGTTTTGTTTACTGGGGACTGAAACATTATTTCAAGCTATCCAATTTCCATCATTATCGTTTTAAGAAGAAGTCAAGTAATTAATGAACAAAACGTAAATGAAGTGTTTGCATCAGATATTATCATTTGCGTAGGAAGATCTCTACACTTGTAAACTATCTTCAGCGTTTAATTTGTTTCATATTATGAATACGTTAACCTATATCGTGGTTGATTAATAGCAAATAGATGGTGCTGGTTTTAGTGCTCGGATGGGCATTTAATTAAATATAAACTAATGTCCTTAAATTCAAACTCATTTTAAAACAGGTCGTGCTGATATAAGGAGCAACGAATCTCATTTCAAAGAACATGTAGTGCATTAAATGACCGCGTTGTAGCCTTTAGAAATTAATCCGCCAGTGCGTGGTAAAGATGTCTTTCAGCAAGTTTGACCTTTTAACAATGACGTCAAGCATGTTGATGTATTTTTTCGCCTGCAGCATAAGAAAGAAATCCAATTATAAGTTCATGGACATCGGCGATAAGCAATGTTTCTACAGAGCTGACCATCTACTACTTCATAATTAGACTTGTTCTCGCCGCGCCGCAATAGTGTAAAAGAAAAAAAAATCGGTCTTTCTTCAGCACGTCAACTTATTTTATAGTTATTACTTTCGTCCTTGAAATGAATATGATCACATGTTTGTTATGCAAAATAAAGATAGGAAGTTGCAAGTTTTATAAAAAAAATATATCCTTTAAAAACAATCATTGATATATCTACTGCAACAATCTGTTATCACAAAACATTCCACTGTGTGCCGTTTCCAGTTTTATACCGAAAGGTATTGTTTTTGATCTGACATTCTAACTACGTATTTTTCGTCTTTTCTGTTAAGAACAATAGAACATTATTTATGACATAAAACTGATTTATTGTTAAATACCTTTTACATAAAGGACGTAGACATTACAGTAAACCTACAACTTCTGGCAATAAGTTCAAGGTTTACATTACTTGTCAAAGGCAAAGCGTTTTGCTGTTGGTGGTGTTGGTGTGTGGTTTTTTTTGGTGGGGGAAGGGGTTGGGGTGGAGACTTAAACCCAAGACCTGTTTATATGATTCAGATGATGTATGAAATATAATGATCCTTGTAAACAGCATTTTTAATGATGTAAATGTAATAAACAGTTGTTTTTTCATAATGAATTTATAGAAAAAACTTTTGTTAAGTCAGCCATTTGTCTATTATTTATGTGAATACTTGCTTTTGATTGTGTTTCAATTTAAACCATATTTAACTAAAGAGTTTGTGTTTAAGTGTTTTAAAAAGTAAACCAGTGCTCACATTAATATGCTCAATTAGAATTTAAATAATATATAAAAAGAGAAACGATTTTGTTTAATTATATTTAATGAATTCATATTCATAGTAGCATTAATCTTTCTTAAGTTTTGTTTAAATGTATAAATTATAACATCCTTGATTTTTATCTCAGAGAATCTTCATTTGCAAGAAACTTAACCTTACGGCAAATTGCTGCATCCAAAGAGTGTCAGAAAACCAACGACACCTAACGTACCAAACCTTCAATTGATGTACTACGGGTTTTCTGTGGTTATTTTTTTTAATTAATTTATTTGTTTAAGAGAGTAAGTAGAGTACAATTTACGAAATGTACTCGTAGGCAAATGCAGGCTGTCAAGCGGTCATACTTTTTCCTACTTTTTCCTACTATTTCCTACTTTTTCATCAGGATCCTACTTTTTCCTATTTTTTTACCAAATCTTCCTACTATTCCTACTTTTTCATTTTCAATTAAGAATTATTTTTTTTAAGAGTTTATTTAGTAAACTTGCAGGATGAATGAATCAATGGCATGACTGTATCCCTGGTAATGTGCATTCATCTAGATGAGACCTGACAATTAACCCATGCTGACTGTCTTCTAGCACCTCTTCAGGAAGCATAAATATTTATTTCTTATGTAACTTTTGAAAATATTGACAATTTTTTTTAAGTAACAATAGTGCCTTGTTTACTTCCTTAGCATTTGTACACTGCAGACTTCACATACCTTACACAGTTCCCAGTGATGCAAGAGCTGAGGGCACCCATTGTTTATTCTAGTTTTATTTTGTCTCTATTGACAACAATTTGACCAAACCTTATGCATATTTACATGATATTGCTGTTTGGAATGTAGAGATATAGAGATACCATGTATTGTATGAGGGGTTATGAAATATGGAATTTATTACACAAGTTATTGGAAAAAGATAAAACTGATGCTTTGCTGAGTTTTCATCATTTAAAAATATAATGTAATAAATTCTGTATTACATGACAACAGATATGATGTTCTATTGATATCATAGGCACATCATGTTTAGTAATTAAAAATAAATGCACAGAGCCTAAATGTCCCGATACATTTTTATGCTCCCGGTAGGGTGGCATATAGCAGTTGTACTGTCAGTCCGTTTGTCTGTCTGTCTGTCTGTGTGTCTGTCAGCAAACTTTAATATGGGCCATAACTTGTGCAATATTGAAGATAGCAACTTTATATTTGGCATGCATGTGTATATCATGGAGCTAAACATTTTGAGTGGTGAAAGGTGAAGGTCATCCTTCAAGGTCAAAAGTAAAAAAGTACAATCCAAGGGAGGTAATAAGCTTTAAAAGGGAGATATTTTCTAAACCTGCCAAATGATATATTGAAATTTTATTTCAAAGCGGCGCAATAGTGGGCATTGTGTTTCTGACAAACACAGTTCTTGTCTAATGATGCCATAGTTAGTGAGGTAACTTCAAGGTGTTACAGCGTAGTATTAAAATTATTTAACGGCATTATTACACTCCGGCGAAGTAATCAATACCGTAATGAAAAAACCATTATTTGAAACTGGAATAAACAGTGTAGTGCAACTGTTTCATTGCCCAATCAATGATGTCATAAAAGATGTCAGGTGATAAGGTCCTATCTCCAGTTGCATAATCTGCTGTGCAATGACCAGTGAGTTTGAATGTAACTTAAGTTATTATAACTGCACCCTATTGTCAATTTAAAGGTTTCACAATGTAGCTGTAGCAGAGCATTGACACTGCTTTATATACTAGTATTAATCTTGTACAACATGTTGGTGTATCACTAAATAAATTTGGTCTTCTGCTTAAGGATATAACATGCACACTATATTACCATTTTTATTGCACAATATATTACCATTTTTATATTGATACACAGAAGACCTCTAACCACTTATTGGATGATACACCAAAATGAACAGCATCTACTTATACTTCTTTAACAGGGTAGCTTTGCTTGAAACTTAATTATCATAGATGCACTATAAGTGCTAAAATGCCTAGTGGGAAAACAAAGTTTAACCCTTCATGGATGGAGAAGTTGGACAACAGTGGAAAAACACTTGGATCATGGTGCAAGAGAGATACCGGCAATGAGTTTGCAAGATATTGTACTGTCTGAATGAAGTCCATCTTGTTGTAATTCTGGTGCTAATCAACTGATAAGTCATGCAGATGGATAAAAACACAAGGAAAACATTAAATACATGCATGATAATTCACAAAAGCGTGGAAGTGCCCCAAAGCCAAGCAGCTCTCAGGGTGGTGGGGATAAATATATCTGTATGCAAGTACAACCATCACACAAGAAACAGATACAAAAGGCTGAAATCCTCTCGGCCCTTAAGGTAGCTTCAAGTGGGTATCCATAAAGAACATGTGATGGCACTCCTGCTCTGTTTCAAGCTATGTTTCATGGACCTGTGTCTAAAAAATTAGTATTATGTATTCCTACTTTTGAGGGAAAAGTTCCTACTTTTTCCTACTTTTTTCCTACTTTTCTTGCAAAAGTAGTTCCTATTTTTTCCTACTTTTTGAAAAAAGGTCACTTGACAGCCTGCAAATGTTAATATGTAAATAAAATAAATACAAACATTTATAGAACTTATTTCTATTTTCAGAGTGAAAGAACTATAACGGTATTTTTGATGTTTTCATAGTTATTTTATATGGCAGATTTCTTGTTAACAGCTGTAATAGTCATAACTCAACATATTTAAATGGATTCAAACATCAAATAATGATATTATACCTTGAGATGTTTTCTTGAGTACACGAACTATTACTGTGTCTTTTCTATTTCAATTGTTGAGTAGTGTAGTATAAATCATAACTGAACGTGTACGTTTGGTTTAAAATGAAGTTTCGTATCTATAAAATTAATATTGGCATTTCGTTGGGTTTTAGTAAAGTTTTATGTTTCTAAAAATAACATTTGCATTCCTATTTTTAATTAAAAAAAATATCTCCGTTTACCCGCAACCTCAAAGTTCAAGATCACAGATACGGGTCAAAACAATACTAAAGATTCGTTCGGTACTTAGAGTAGCACCACTTTCTTTTTATACCGAACCACACAATCCAAACGATTTAAATTTATAGTTTCTTAATGCCCAACTTAAGATAAACCTGTTTGGTAATAGTACATAACCTTCATAAGAAGCTTTTGTTTACACTGGATGACCCGTTACATTAAAACTGAAACTCTGTACAAATTGGCTTATTTATGAAATAAAAAAATACAAATTAAACCGATGTTTCTTGAACAAAAACTTAGTAATTTGAACTAAAAAGAAACTTCATTGTTACACTTAGATACATTATAACAGCATAAAATAATATAATGATCGATTTTTATCAAGGTTGTTATTTATTTCCAATTCTATTTCGATTAGATGCCACATATATTTAAGTGAAGGCATGTTTAATTCACGAATGTAATTAAAAAGGTGCCTGACGTAAAATGATATTAAGCTGTGTGCCGCACATAAAAAATACAACTTAGTCACATCAATTTCTACGGAAAAAAACCATTTTGTTTTCATCTTGGATTTACTTTTAAAATAGAAACAGCGTTATATATTTATGTTTAAGAATTCAACGTAAAACAGCTAAGGAATATACCACATTTTCGGTCCTCATTTTATTTATCTTGGAACTATTATGTCGTTTCAGCCATTAAGCCTTTTCCTCGACAAGACTGCCATATTAGAAATTGTGAAAAGTCCTTTCTGAGATGAAGTTTATAATGTTTTTATACACAGATAGTAATAGTTGATATATACAACCATATCGAAGATAAACCAATGTTGTATCAAAAGCTTAGGTCGCAAAAGTGTAAATGTATATTGTGACACATCACTAGAAATTCAGTAAATTTTTAATATTTCTTCCGAGGACCCACTTATTGACAAATGTATCAGCTTGTATCAATCAGCACGCGTATATTTTCATAATGGCTATATTGCATTGTGCATGTTGAGTGATATTAACACAAAATCTACGCAATGCTTATCTAGAATACAAATGATTTATTTCAACTGCGACGTTTCTTCTAATATTTTACTTCATACATGTATATAGCTTAGAGGAAAGGTTTCTTTAAAGTCAGCGGATTCACGTCACTGTCTCTATAGTGCTGCCTTGCAACTCCCACGCATCTAATTGCATCTCGTCAATATATTACACGTTCTTTCAACCAACAAATAAACATATTTAACGGAAGTGGAGCGTTTCTTGTTTCTACTGGAAACCGCGTGCAGCACACAAATGTCATCGTAAGGAGCGCTATGACGTTATTAATTTTATAGAAATATTATCGACTTTTTTCATTTAGCGGGACTCATTAAAAACCACTACATCATCATAACAAAGACAAGATTTTCGATATATACGTTAACCAACAATACGTTCACTTTTAGATGAATTCAATATATGATATAACTATCCGTAAGAAAATAATAAACTCTTGCATTGGATGTAGACTATAATTGTGTATAGATAAGTAATACCAGAAAGTAGTTCATACAAATTTGAATATAAACCGTTTAACAAAAAATCACTTATAGTAAAACATCAATAAACATTACTGTTTTAAGCTCATACCTAATATTCACATGGTATCATCCATTAATAACAAACACCGAATATCTATGTGATCTACAAAGCACACACATTTAATAAACAGTAAAAAAACGGCATTGAAAGTGTCACTGCAATTATGTTGTTTTATTGTTATTTGGTTGCTTATAGTTTTGACTGCAAAAAAGCTGAAACTAAAGCTGAGTTATAATTATGAAATATATAACATCTTTATCTAAACGCAACACTTATATATGAGCCGTGTAATGCATGTGCGTAAAGTGTCGTCCCAGATTAGCCTGTGGAGTCCGCACAGGCTCATCAGGGACGACACTTTCCGGTTTCATTTTTTGTTTTAAGAAAGTCTCTTCTTAGCAAAAATTCAGTTTAGGCGGAAAGTGTTTTCCCTGATTAGCCTGTGCGGACTGCAATTTTAAGATGCAATTAAGAAAAAAACATTGCGTTTAAGGCCCGGTCACATCGAGGTTATGAACGAGAAACGGACATAAAATCATTTTATCCGTTCGTGTCAGTTCATATACGTTTAATGACCGTTTCATATCCGGTGAATCTGCTTCTTGTTCGGCGATATCCGGTGACATCCGTTCCGTCCGTTTGGTAGTTTTGAGCATGTTCAAAATTTTCCACCGGAAAAAACGGACAGAGACCTCCGTTTGATGTGCGGTCTTCATACGTTAGTTTACGGTTTGTTCGGAACTCGTGCGTTTCACTTCCTGTACGTATCCGGTTTATGTCCGTTAATGTCAGGTTGTCCTGGTCCACCACCGGACAACTACCGGACTAATACCAGACTTGCAACGGATAAACCGCACCGTTCCGGACACCTAACGCATGTTCAACAGATAATAACGGACTACTAACGTATACACAAGTGCGAGAAGTGTGGCGGAACAAAACTGTTGACATATATTAAACCGTAATTAGCCTGTGGGTCGAAGTATTATTTCATTTCGGCACGTCCTGTGAGAAGGATATGTGCAATGGAGTGGCATGCTCACATTCAATTACAGTATCAAGCTACCCTCGTGCAGGCCCAGATTGGCCTTTTGGATGCTAGTTTATACCATCATTTTATATGATTTGCATTGTGTTTAGTTATTGGTAAAGGATAAAAGAAATATAGATGAGTGGGCGCACTACAACAATTACCTCCTAAATTGTATATTACCATAAATACTGTCTTGTGCGCATATCTTGAAATGCACACAGTTATAAGCACTGTTTATCAAGTAGTATATATTTACATTATCATCCGCTCGCTAAAAGTCATGGACTATCTACTGTGTCATACACTTATAATCCACGCTAGCTTATCATACTGTTATCCTTCACACGTCAGGCTTGTAGAGAAGTCATAGGTTGGCATGCTGACGAGGTGATGCCGTTGCCAACAACAGCTGCCGATTGAAAGCGAATAGCGGAAGGCTTCAGGGACGGCTGGAATTTCCCCCATACTCTTGGTGCTATTGATGGCAAACATATTGCCTGCACATGTCCATCAAGATATAACGTATTTTAAATACAAGAAAGAATCACCTCTCCGTTGTCCTGCTAGCTCTGGTGGATTTTGACTACAAGTTCGTCTGGGCTGACATTGGAGGCCGTGGTGCTGCATCCGATGCACAGTCGTGGAACGAGTCTGACTTGAAGGCAGCAGCTGAGAACGGAGACCTTGACCTGCCAGAACCTGAAGCTTTGTCACGTGATCCTGAGGATGTACCCTACGTTAGTATTCGGTACTTTTCCGTTTCTCTCACGTTGGGAAAACGTTTTGTTCGGTACTAATGCATTACACTGCCGTTTTATCCGGTAGAAGTCCGTTTCTCGCACGGTAATATCCGTTAGCCGACCGTTAATTATCCGGTACATATCTGTTAAACGTTCCCGTTACATCACCGGTACTTGTGCGGTCATTGTGTGTTTCCTACGCTTCACACACCGATTGTGAGAGCCTTGAGCGACAGAGCAGGTAAATTTTATCACCGGATAACCAAATTCTGCATGGTTTGACCGTTTTCTCTCCGTTACATATTCGTTAGTAAGTCTGACCGGGCATTTAAGTATTAATTTTCAACCATGTCCAGAAAAGAACCGATTAAAAGTAAGCCCTTTTACCATCAATAAACAAGATACTTTTTTAAAAGACGATCAATGCTCAAATTAAAATTGAGTGTCACGGAATGCCTTAAATTATTAAGAAAAATAACAAATTAAGAAAATCTTGTTCAACATTCAATGATTTAGTAGTCACGCCTTACAGATTTAACATAAAATAACGAGGTTATAGACACAACATCTTACAATTGTAAGTATGAACAATATCTCAAATTTAGTATGTGTATCATGAACAGAATATCTACAATTTATCGCCAAGGAAGTTATAATCATACCGGCCACTGAATCATTATTTCCATCAATCAAAATTTTTCATAATCTTTTTTTTTAATTAGTTAAGTAATTAATGAACACGAAGCAAATGAAATACATGTAGTAGCATCAGACATTATCATTTGCGAAGAGAGGGTTCTTATCTTGTATACTATGTTAAGCGTTTAATTTGTTTCACTTATGCAAAGGTTAACCTATATCGTGGTTAACACCAACTAAATATGGCTGGTTTTAAAGGTTAACCTATATCGTGGTTAACACCAAATAAATGTTGATGGTTTTAAGTACGCGCATAAGCATTTCATTAACAAAAAACAACAATAAAACACACGCGTTTGTTTTACTACGAGTTATTTGAACTAATGTCCTTCAAGGCAAACTTATCATGATACAATCGTGCAAATATAAGAAGCAATGAATCTGATTTCAAAGAACATGTAGTGCATTAAATGACCGCTTCGTAGTCTGAGAAATAAATCCGCCAGTGCGTAGTAAACAGATCGTTCAGCAATTTTGACCTTTTAACAATGACATCAAGCCTGTTGATGTTTTTTTTTGCCTGCCGCCTAAGAAAGAAATCCAATTATGAGTTCATTGACATCGGCAAGCGAAAAAAATCTGCAGAACAGACTATCTACTCCTTCATAATTGGACTTTTCTCACCGCATTGCAATAATGTTAAAGAGAAGAATTCGTTCGTACTTAGTAGTAATTGCTTTACATTAATAATGAAAGGCTATGAAAACCTAAAAGGTAATGAACATTATGCATAACTAGTTACTCAACATAACATGAGTGTGTATATTTGAAATTAATATGATCACATTTTTTGTTATGAGCAATTGTGATATGAAAATGCAAGTTTATATAAAAACATATTTTTTTAAACAATCATTGCGATATCTAGTGCAACAATCTGTTATCACAAAACTGTCCCCTGAGTGCCGTTTCAATTTTTATACCGAGAGGTCTTGTTATTGATCTGTCATTCTTACTACGTATTTGTCTTTTCCCTGTAAACAGCAGTATAACATATTGTATGCTATACAACTGATCTGTTGTGTAATACCTTTTTACATAACAAAAGGTCTTTGAAATTACAAGGTTAAGGTTAAAGGTTAAGGTTCAAGGCTAACATAACTTTTCGAAGCCAAAGCGCGTTGGTGATGTTGTTGTGTTGTCGTGTTGTTTTTTTTGTTTTGTTGTTGTTTTTTTTTGGGGGGGGGGGGGGGGAGGGGGATAGTGACTAAAACCCAAGACCTTTATATTTATTCATTATAATACAAAACACAAACAAGAGTTTGAAAACAAAACCGCCGTACATGCATAGTATGACTCAAAAATATAGCATTTTTGTGTAAAAATATTATTTTATTTTAGCGCCTACAGGTTTTTAGCTTTAACGAAAATCGTATGTCAATATATTTAGGCTCTACCGACGGGTAGATAATATCTATTGTCTCGTCTATCACTCCTTTTCCGTTTAATGCGTGTGCGTAAAGTGTCGTCCCAGATTAGCTTGTGCAGTCCGCACTGATGTTGATCAAAGAAGAGACTTTCGTGAATCGAAAAATATCTTAAAAGCGGAAAGTGTCGTCCATAATTAGCCTGTGCGGACTACACACAACAAATCTAATGCAAGCAAGCAAATAAACTCATACTCGTTAGCATTAGATTTAAATCATTACAAGATTCCTTCTAAGTAGGCCAACATATTATTTCATCAAAATGTGTTATGCAGCTATCATCCGTTGATCTTAAAAAATATGGACTCGAATTAAATTAATAATGTCTCATGATAACCTTTCGCTCGAGGCTTGCGATGTAGTTAAATCACCAACAAACTAAATTATTGACCAATCAGTTGACGAGTGCATAATCTATCGATTCAAAGCATCCATTATGACGTCAATGATGGGCTGTAATAAGTGTTTGTAAGCCCATCGTGCATTTCTTCTTTTATTGGTTGATTGACTTAAAATAACACCCCTCAATACAAACTTTATACTACAAAGGCTAAGAGTCAAACAAGCATTCAACACAACAATATCGGAGCTATTTATTTGACCTCGTTTCTGTTTCATTTGTAACACTAAATGTATTTAAGTAAAGTTAAAGATATTCGGCGTAATCATGACTTTGAACTACAGGCACACACTTTACTTTTCTAAGTTTTTAAATAACAAAAAAGCGTTCAGTAGTGTCGTGTTCACTTAAACGTCGTATGGTCTTCGAACAATATGTTTGCTATGAAGTGCCCCTATATTTATCCAAATAATAGTGTTTGTAGATACACATTTTATTAAGTTTGATCTTAGCATGTGTCCTCACTTAGCCTAAATATGAATCGAATTCTTCGTCATCGAGCCATTTTTATTAAGACGCAGCTTTCGTTCCACACATTTATATTACACTGTTACATCCGCGTCATGCGAACATAGGTGTTATGGCATATGCGACCAGCGTAGCTTAAGCCCAGACAGCGCACTTGTGCAATCTGGTCAGGGGATACGCTTTCCGCTATAAAAAGAACACACGGATTCGAGGTATCTCATGTGTATCCTCCTCAGTATGCATATCCTGACAAGACTGCGCAGATGCACAGGCTTAAACTGGGGCTACGCTGGCAACATATTCTATAAGTTCCATTTTTGTATGACAAATGTCGTTAAAGGTTTCATTACGTCTTGAAAAATGGAACATCAAAGCACCATACTTTCCGATAGAAAATTGGAATTACACTGTGTTATTTATAGCACACTTGCAAATGTTGGTAGCCTATTTTGGCCCGCAGCAAAGATTTTTAGAAAGACTGACCGCGTACGTAACACGCGTGTGGCTAGATAATTAAGCTATGTCCTCTCTACCATGGACACTATACTAATTCGGTAGTTATGTATTACAATGCAGCATCTATGGCATTTGCCGAAAGGTTTCATTCCTTTCTTTTACTATAATTCGTTTCGTTTGATATCTTGAAAGAAATACTTTGTTCTAAACAAAAGATGTTTATTGATAGTGCATTCCTTCTTCCCCTGTCGATTTACTGACCCAGGCCTAACACTGAAATCCTTTGGGTTCGCATTTACCAGTGTTAAGTATTTGTAGCTGTGTCTATGTTGCGTATACATATGAAGAGAGTAGTCCGCATTTACCTAACCTTAACAGTGTTACATCTTATACTACAAAGAATCGGTGATGTTGCAATTATAACTGGGGATTATGCTCAAATAAGCAAATGGATTGTATTTATTATGTTATGCTCGCGTTATGTAAAGATCATTCAAGATGGATTATTTTATTATTTAGTGCATTTTCAGTCGTGATGCGTTAGAACATAGCACTAATTGTTTGACTGCGAGTTGCATTTTGAATTGGAATTTAAGAACAAAAGAGCCTTGTGTCTTACAAAATATACCCCTCAAAGGCTGAGGGATATACAATTGGCAATCAGTTCGTCCGCCCATCTGTCACAAACACAATGTTGCGGGGGATACCAATTCAACGAATTTGCTTGTTTATCTGATTTCTTATTTCTTTTGATAACCCACGAGCCATTGGGGGTTAATTGCAATGAAATCGTATGCAGGAAGGTATCAAAAGTTGAAAGTAAGAAATTATATATTTTTTAATATAGCAACGCAAAACGTAGTCGTTTAATTCAACGGTCAATAGCACGAATAAGAACACCCGTCACCCTCGATTTTATTTTATTTTAATATCAGCAAATAATGGATCTATCAAACATTATGCTATATGTAATAAAAAATAATTGAAACTACCGCGTACGTTCTAAAATGTATTTTTTATTTTAAAATATCTGAGTCATTGTAGATTAAAAAACAAAATACTGAGTTCAGTATTATTACATTACAGAGGCGTATCAACAACTAATAGAGTATTATCATGTAAAAAAACTCATTATAGATAACGAAGTTCCTATAGGTAGTGAATGATTGCTTTACATATACGCCATAATTGCCTTCTGTAGCATCTCTATTCACATGCGAACTTGTTTGAAGTATGTAAACGTTTTCCTATACATGCAATACTTGTGTTGGATTCGATTTTTATCGTACACGAACTGTTGAGATAAAAATTGTTTTTCATATATATTTTCCTAGCAATTCCAATAATATGCTTATGTGTTTATATACACTAATTTATAAAAATGAAATGCCGTGAATTGGGGAAGTCATATCAAGAATCACAATTAATACCGTTGAGGCTAAGGTTATTGTATACGTATTGGTTTTAATTGAATACTTAATTAACCTTATGTAATGATCTCGATATACATCATTTTTTAATTTGTATTTTCATTATTTTTAAATCTACATTTGCATACAACAATAAATTGGTAAAGTCATGTCAAGAATTAAAACAAAAGTGGTATGCCCCTGAAAATGCATTCAATTATCTTGTTTTTTGTTTTGTTCAGTATAAACGTATTTGTGTTTGATCTTGCTAAACATCATTTGTGTTTTTTACTAAAATTAAAATCTTCTTTTGCATCGGCATACATAAAAACATTGGTAAAATCATGTAAAAAATTACTATCAATACCTTAGATATGCCCCTTTAATATACTGTATACATTTTGTTTTCAGTTCTTTACTCTATTATTCTTCTTTTAATCATCTTGTTGCACATCCGTTGTGTTTAAATTTACATTTTAATTTACTTTTTGCATTGGCATGCAGCAATAAATGCACTAGTATGTGTTTTGACCTGCACCATGTACATGGTTTTCACTGTGATTTTAAATTGTATTTGATACATGCATTTGTGAACAAACAAACCCGTTGACCTATTGTTTTCTTTTTATATTTGAATAAAGTTATAACTCATTAAACATTTAGGTAAAATTGGAAAAAATCTAGGTGCACGTAGGCATGTTAAAATAAAAATGACTTTGATGCATTTCATTTATTGTCATATGTGAAATTCTGTTGTTTTTGTTTATGTTTAAAAATTAAAAAATCGATTGATTCATGTTTAAAAAAAAACATTGCAGTAAAATTTAATCAGTATTACATATTTTGTGAGAAAAATAGTTTTTTTGTTATTACCTTATTGGTGAATTGTTCGTGCGCTGAAATATGCTTGTTGTTCAATTGCGAATAAAAAATGAACAACACCGTTGACCCATGATTTTATTTTTATTTTTCTATCAGCAGATGGCTCTATCCAAATACAAAAAATATCAAATTCTAGGTGTAGAAAAATTTATATTAAAACTGCTGCACACGTCCTTAAACGAAAGAAATCGTGTGACTTTTCATTTCGTGCCATTACCATGAACACGTCTTGTAATGAATTTACAGAAACAGCCATCATTTGACATCACTAACATCCACCAACGATATCTGATAATCTGGAAAAATTGAAAAGAGACAATCTGGTAAACTTTACAGATGGCGCATCGCATAAAGCATCGATGGAATATGAAGATTCTGGCCGATTAGTGACTTAAAATCCCATTAAAGTAAAGTCATTACCCGTAAAAGATATTAAAACGCGATTTAGTTAGCATTAGTTTAAGTTAGCATGAGTTTTAGTTAGCATTAGTTTTAGTTAGCATTAGTTTAAGTTAGCATAAGTTTTAGTTAGCATTAGTTTTAGTTAGCATTAGTTTTAGTTAGCATTAGTTTTAGTTAGCATTAGTTTTAGTAAGCATTAGTTTTAGTTAGCATTAGTTTTAGTAAGCATTAGTTTAAGTTAGCATTAGTTTTAGTAAGCATTAGTTTTAGTTAGCATTAGTTTTAGTTAGCATTAGTTTTAGTTAGCATTAGTTTTAGTTAGCATTAGTTTTAGTTAGCATTAGTTTTAGTTAGCATTAGTTTTAGTAAGCATTAATTTTAGTTTACATTAGTTTTAGTTAGCATTAGTTTTAATGTTGTTGTTTTTTCCTACTGACCAGCATGCTCGTTTGTAATGTAATCAATACAGTTGTAATTGTTTGTGTTTTGTTTTTAATCATTAATGCTTGCTTATTGGACGAACTTAGTATGAACATGTCTAATTACTCTAAAATCACAGGCAGTGAGTGGTATGTAGATAAACTATACGCTAATTACTTTGCATCTTATTAATGATTTACAATTTTCAATGCGTTAACTTTCCTGTGTGCCCAGTAATTTATGCGATTTTCTACGTTTCATCGTTTGGAATATATTATGGTTTAGACGTTTTTAAAATTGTATTTATAGCCATGAATATCACAAAAGGTTTCCTCTTGCGTTTTGTTTCGCCAATTATGTATGTTATGTTAAGTGCTTTCAATTGCATGTGCACTTACACTTAAAAATTTATTCGCATATAGTAAATTTTGCTCGCATTCTATCTTATTTTGACATATTTGGTATATTAAATATATGGTTCCGTCAACAGCTAGTACGACTTTATTATTTTAATTAAATTTGGTTTCTATTATAATTTTTACATGATTTGACGTTAAAATAATTTGCTCCTGATCCTCATTTTCAAAAACTTATTTATGATAATATTTATTTCTTTTACCCACCTTAAGTTGTTAGTTTTTTAACAATTACATCACATATGTTCTTATGCTTATCGTAATTTAAACGTATATGTTCTTATCGTCCGTTCGTGTCAAAACATAAATCATTTTACTCTAACTACATCAGCAGGATAAACATATGAGATTAATACACACACCGAACAAGTTAAAACAACAGTTAACCGTTAAACATCACAGTCAAATGAATCTGCAATCTAAAAGAAAAGCTTGACATTTATTTAGCAATAAACTGTTTAATTGGCCAAACCTAGGCACCATACTTGTTGTGTGGCTCAATGCAATTAAAGAAAAATAAAAACATGTATACATGTATAGCAATCGGTGCGATAATGCTAAAGTCCAAACGACATGAGTTATTACCCCTTTTTTCGGATTAGCTTGTATAACATGCTTATTATAAATTTGCTTTTAGTCATATTATATTGAATAAAAGTATTGATACGTCATAATGTGAAGCGATAAGAATGCTAACGATACGGTTACAACAAGTATTGATACAATTACCACTGCATTATTTTTTCTGCACTGTATGTGGCTTTTTATTTCCTGTTATTTCTTCAAGAACACCTCCAATATTGCCATGGAAGGTAATTGATTTTTGTTTTGAATGACGGTGAACAGACAACCTTTGATATCTCTTACACCCACCACCGGTATCTGACACTGTAGAAACCTTGACAAGAGACAATACATATTGCTTAATTATCAAAAAAATTAATTATCAATACGGGGTTGAACTTAGTATGTACAAGTTAAATAAAGAATAGTCAAAGGCAATTTCGTGTACTTTAACTATACGCTAATCGATTTACATTTTATTAATAGTTAATGAACGAAATTGACCGCAGTTTTGTGTCTTACATCGCCTAATCAGAAAAACTCTCGACGTTTGTTTTGAGTCATATCGTGTACCTCTGACATTTGCTTGGAAAATAGTGACGCCAATTCATTATTTTGAATAAGGTCAACTAGCGGTCAACGCTTGTTATTTTCATTCATATTTAGTACCGATGTATGTGATTGGTAAGAAAGCTTTATTTACATGGATGTTGACAAATTCTTAAATTTTAAACATTCAAAGTGTTGTTATTTGTAAATTTAAAACCAAGCGCAATAGGTTCGAATAAAAGTGTAGATTGGATAACAGGTCTTAACAACTCTATCAATTTTGCTAGAATGATATCCATAAATTAAAACCTCAATAAATGTAACTAGAACATTAAAATATGCCCCGTAAATATACATGATTTTGTTTGTTATTTACATATTGACGACTTTTCCCACATCACTATCTTTAAATAATTAGTATTCAATAAAGTATGTCAATGTTAACTTGATTATCTAATTATTAGTTTTCTCCGTTTTGAACGTGACCAATAATGACATTTCAACATGATTGGCTAGGGAAAAGTTTAATGTAATATATGAGTTATTTTTTGTTTTTAATAAATTGTGGGAATTTCTAAGGAATGTCTCTTTGTGACGGAAAAGATCTATTAAAGAAACATGCAGAGATTCACATTAAACAATAGGCATTGGTGATATCATTTTGAATCCCTCTGTGGTTGACAGTAGTGCCCTCTTTTAATAAGTATCTTTTTTCTCTTGTAGTTTAAAAACGATTCAGTGATTGCACCCATGCCTTTTATTGTTATTTTTCACCATTTTTCAGTGTGCAACATGCTGTTGCATTTTATTAGGGCATATTTGGGGTTGAACATGAACGTTTTGGGAACGTTAATTGCAATAATGTGCTTGTAGCGAAATATCACAGCCAGAATCCCTGTTTTCCGAGAATGGCTGCATTTGGGAGAAATTGACATTCTTATAAGTGGCGAGAAGTTACCTTGAAAAATGTCTTAAAAGCATCCAGTTTTATATTGGGATCCTACGTTAATTGGAATAAGGGTAGTCTTACCTGTATTTCTAAAATATATGAACCATGCTCTGTCAAAAGAGGGTTTAATGCATCTGCGTAAAGTGTCGTCCCAGATTAACCTGTTTATATTAATCCCACACAAATACATATACTCATTACAACCGACAAACGGCCTAAACAGTTTCCTATCACAGCATTATGAACATTTTAATAATATCAAAAATACAAAAGTGTACATTTCTTCAACTAACGTAGTGTTGTACTTAGTCGTTTCATTTAAGATGATATTGACTTACATTTCGTTCCGTATATAAGTATTGCAATCAAACTAACCATGAACATTATATTGTTTGTTTGTCTGTTGCATACACAGTCAAAAGATATATAACCATACCGTATTCAAGGGGCTTGATAACAAAATGAAGAAACGACAATCTACATATTGTTGTCGCATATTGAAAAAAAGAACATACCACTGTACAATATGGAGCAAAAGACACCGATGACGTAAAGGCATACTGAAAATACACACTTGTGTATGATAAATAATCATTAGAAAATGCAATTACAAACGCGTAACAATTCAATAATTTTGAGTGTATACGTTTTTTTTAGTTTGCTTTTGTCAATACTTAGATTGCATTAATAAAGTATTAAATGATTAACTAAATGTAAAAGCCCGGCTGGAAGTTGTTTTTCTTTGTTTCTGTCTTATATAATAATATTGTAACATACTTGAGCTTTGAAATTTCGATGTTTACATTTACCCCTTAAAAGATATAAATAATGAACTTAAAATGCCAGGATGTGTGAAAACATGCCTTAAATACAAAAACGGAAAATCGAATACAAATTCAGACAGATTGTCCATGCCATCTCAAAAGACTTCACGTTCCGTAATATTGATTTCGAGTTTATACAAAATTCAAGTAATGCCATTATTTGCGATGCGATTTTCTTAAAGTTAACCTAATATACAAATACAAATGCATTTTGGTGTTCGTAAAAACTAAGGTAAGTTATATCACAAAAGAATAAACAAGACAAACAACAAAGAACCCTTTATTAAGTGTGCATATGTTGCGATTCGGAAGAAGTGTGAGTGTAGAGTGTGAAATGGATCATTAAATTAAACCACTTCTGTTAATGTGCAGATGAACTTTTAATTTTCGTTGTCATCAAACCCGCGCCTCTATTAAAAGGACAATAAGCGATAAGTCTTATGAATGAATACATGTCGATGACATTTTCAGGCTTAAATAAGATACTTTTAAATTTCGTTATCACTTTTATTTCTGTTACGTTTTTAAGCGCTCACATTGACGTCTCATACTTATACCACATTACAAACTGCAACTAGACATGATAGCACACTACAGAAAGTTATCGATACAAAATCAAGTTTGTATAGGCTCGATTTTGTTTTATTATTCAGGCGATGCTCTTTTATGTCTCTCGTCACATACCAGACTAGACCAATGTCTATTTATTTTGCCCATATTGCCATCGATTTGTATCGAACAATACGCATACAAAATCAAGTGGTAAAATATATTCCAAGACATATCCATTATGTCTTACAAAACAACAATCGACGTCATACTTCGGAACTTCCAAAGACAAATACATACATGGAATTATTGCAATCAATAAATTTCTTTTTCAATGCAAGTTACCTCACTCTAACGTATGTGACTTCTGCAGTACAAATACCGAAACCCGAAACTAACATCTATTTTTGGGAGTGCGCACACATTCAACCTATCTGGAATCAGTTGTCATCCTTTCTTAAAAAACAACAACTAAACGTTGAACTATCCTTCTTTTATGTTAGTTGTGCAATTAATTTATTACAATCAACAGACGGCTGTTGTGAATTAATTTAGTATATAAATTAAATATTTGATATTCAACATAAAATATATAAAACATATACCATTTTTTATTTATTTCATACATAACCTTACGTTTTAAGCCGTTGACAAAGCTCGTTTTATATGAAATGGCCTAAAATTCCATTAAACAATTACATATGGAACTTGTAACAGCAGGGCAAGAATCTAACCATCTATTGCTTTCAATATTGGTGTTGTTGGTTTTAAATTCGTTTAAGCGGCACGTCATTTTTTATAAACTACGTTTTCATTAACGAAGGCAAATAAATAGTAGCTTAATGGTTAATGATATTTCGGCACGTGCCGCACTTTAATCTACATCTACGTCACATTTAAATAAATTTACCAGGGGTTTAATCCTATCATATGTTCATATTGGATTTTAAAACAAAATTGTCAGCCGAAGCATAATAAGTTTAACAGCTTTATGATATAACACATGTTCACTTCCTAACTAATTTCGTTGCGAACAACGTTCTCTTTTTCAACCATTGAGCTTTGTTCTCGAAGGGACCGCCACATCAGAAATCGCCAAAGACCCTTTCAGAGTATAGGTATTTAGGCTCTAATATTTCCATAAAATAATTGCTAGTTGAAACAAAAACAAACCATATCAGAGATGAACCAATGTAGTGTCAGCAGACAAAATACACAGGCACATGTACATTTATGGTTGTGACACATCACTAGAAATTAAATTGAAGCGCTAGACTCATGGCGAATTATCAGCAACATGTCTGAGGTCAGCATCGCTTATTGTCCATCGGCATCTTTCCGATGTATTTCTTAGACTAAGAGGCTGATATCGGGTAATTGGAAGGGACATATTTTCATTATTGTGAGATTTGTGTCTTCTCAAGGAAACACTTTTAAAATGATTGACCCGCTAAGAGGACAGAAATACTATCAAGAACAGAAATTTAGCTTAACATGTCGCTATTCTTGATTGAATTTGCTACAATATTATGTGTCACTTAATTGCACACGAATTTTGCGCAGTGACATTATTGAAATTTTGTATAAATGGTAAGAAATTTTCTATGAATGTTTATTTAGATATGTTTATGTTTATGAATATTTCTGTAACGATGCGTATGTTTTCACCCGCAGACAAGGCTTCCATTGGTTTTGCAAAACATAAAATAATGAAATAAATTGGTGGTCTTAAAAAAGACGAACACTATACCAACTGCTTCTTTCATTCCATGCGTTTATACAAATACGTATGGATAAATTGCGACATTGTATACATGTTGTAATATGGTTTTTAATTTAAAAAAACAGGCAAATTGATGAAGATGCAGCAACATGTTTATATGCGTATACAGCAATACTGCAGGTAGCATGCTGAATTATATTAAAGCAATATTGACGTACATTTTATCAAGAATGCCACTAATTCATTTAAATTTCGACGTCGCGGGTTATATTTCACAAGAGACATATCTTCAAACAAGTTGTGTTATGTCCGTGGATTGACGTCACTGACTCTATGGTACTACATTCAACTCCCACGCACCTCAGAACATGTCTGTGGCTTACATCGCTTCATCGCAGTCTCTCTCGCGCAAACAAATTAACGGATGTTATTGCTTTTCTTGCTTCAACTAGAACCTCGAGCAGTACACAAACGTTATGGCGAGCGAGGAACTCATGTACACACCAATACATCAGCACCGCGAAAACTTGTCAATCTATATGATAAAAACAGCGGACAATTCAAATTAAACATTTAATATCTTATATATTTCTCCGATCATGATTCTTTACGTTGCGTGTAAGCAAAACGTTAAAACTCCAAATACCAAACGAGGAAGTTTGCTCTTAAAAGTTTGGTAGGCTTGAACTGTCAATATATTACTGCATGCTTGTTTATATTATATACCTTTAAGTCCATAAGTATATAAATCACACGGCTGTCATTTGCATACATCACAAAAAAATTATATATCCGTGTTAAACTGTCTACATATCACACAAATTGAAAAAACAAAACAGCAAACAATCAAATATCTAATAATAAGTACCCAAAGAAACACTGCGAACATGTTGTATTATAAAAATTCAGTTGCCAGCATTTGCGCCTGTAGAAAAAGCTAGTTACAAAGGTTATTCGTCATTTAGAAATCAAAACATATTTATTTAAATGCCTCTCTCGTTTATTTACAAAATAGCAACATCTTCTTTGATTGTTAGATGAGAGGAATTGCAACAAATTAAAAAAATATTGATAAAAGGTAGTAATATGATAACAACAAGTCAGACAGTTTGGGATGATCAGGATAAATGCATATAATAACAGGAAATATTTGATGCACAATTTCATTAGGATGTTATTGAGCAGTTAAGAATATTTCGAGAAAATAAAGAATTTAGTTGACGTGATTATAGCTGCAAATTAATTATTGTATCATTGTAATCAAGCAATTGTGTAACTTAACGTATTTTCCATTTGCCATTTACAAACGAATAAACTTATAACGATTAATCAGTTCATGTTAATTTCTAAGATGTAAGTAGAAAGTTTGCTGTTGTTGTTCTTGTGTATTTTTGGCGTTTAAGCATTCATATTTAATCATGTTCAGGAAAGGACCGATCACAAGTAAGCACTTATGCCATCAATAAACAAACTAAAACTTTAAAGAATCAGCGTTCAAATAAAAATGTAGAACATGGAAGGCATTAAATTAAGAAACAAAACCATTCCAAAATGTTTTTTTTAGAAACGCATTGCTTAAGTAGTTACAGGTGACGATTAAACATTCAATACAAACGAGCTAATAAACACATCTTATAACCTTTAACATATGAATTATGAACATTCTGAAAGTCGACTTCAAGGTAGTTATATACATCAGTTCTTGTTTCCACGTTACTGGCTGATTATCTAAAGCAATCGCATTTTCTAATTAATAGTTTTTAAAATTAGTTTATAAGAAATTAATGAACTAGAAAATAATAAAATTGGCGTACTATTTAACATAAATATTTGCGTAGGTTCAACTCTGTCCATGAATAGTATTAAAACATTTAATTTGTTTAATGTATGCAAAAGTGTTTATACAGTGCGAATGATAAATTCCAAAGGAATGCTGTTGTTAAGTACATACATGGGCATTACATTATATAACACCAAGATAACGATTAGAAAGCGTGTGTTTTTCTTATGCCAAAGTATCAAATCCGTTTAATGCGATCCCATCATTATAACGACGTGCTACAAAAGCAATCAATCTCATTTCAAAGTAAATTTAGTTTATTAATTGGCCGCGCCTGGAAACATGTCTTTTAGCATCGATGACCTTTTTAAGAATGACGTCAAGCGTGTTGTTATTTGTTTTTTTGCCTGTCGCATGAGGGCTCGTGAAGAATATAATAGTGTGTACGATAATAGCGATCTGCAATGTATCTTAAATACATTTATCTACTCCGACATTAAGTAGACTCTTTTCTCAACTCGCCACATTTGCATTAAAGAAATATTCATTCTGTTCGTCACATATGTAACTTATGTGTTAATATCTTGTTCTTTACATTAAAATTCCTAAACTTTTCTTTAACTATGTTATATTTATTAGTTGGGCTAAATATTACAATATTTACACAAAGAACTATTAAGTTTTCGCTTATTGATTCAATTAACTTTTTTTTTTTAATGAGCGATGACTGAACATTAGGTTTAATAGTGATGTGGACGATAACAGCATTCCATTGCATGTTGTTATAATAGTTGGAATAAGTAAAGAAATGCACGGGAAAAGAAGCAGACGTACCTTCCCGAATTATTACAGTGATAAACAAATGACATTGTATGGTTTGCCTGAACAAAAAAGCGAAGTTTAAACACATTAAAGTACTTGATTTCAGTATTGGTTTCTTTTTGTCAAATAATCATGATCTTGTCTACATAAAACAAGTGAAATTCTTAAAGTACCAAACTTAATCATTTCGAAACACAATTCCGTTTAATGCTTTATATTTTGTGTAAGGTAATGTAATATTTGTGTGCTAATTTAAATCAGCTATGCTTTTTGAATTCCCATTGTTGTAATTCTCATAAGTAGCGCCTGCTTAAAGACATTGTTCCCTCTGTGTCGTTGCAATTTTCATATCGAGTTATAAACATGGTGTTTTTTACATGTCAGGCATACTTCTGTGTTCTGGAAACAATAGAAGCCCTTTACTCATGCTATATATCTGGTATAATGAGTTGATATCTCTGTAGATAGCTTAAGGTCGTTGGAGTCAAATAAACATAATACACATAACTAAAACTGGTCAAGGTCAAGGTTTAAATTACTCTTCAAAATGAAAGTATGTGTTGGGAGTAGGGATAGTGAATGAATCCCGCAACATACCTACATGTGTAATTTATTATATAATCAACCACAAATTTCAATTTGAAACAAGCACTCGTATGAAAAAATGTAAAATGAGCTTTCTTGCATAAATACATTTTAGAGCATAAACGAAAAACTCTATAAAACTATATTAAGGATTTTCCGTATGGTATATCATTAAAATATAATATATATCGCAGCGTTTCCGAACGCTGTTGTACAGTTGTCGATGTTGCAAACTAATAGTATATTACAACATAATATTCATTAACGAAAACGAAAACAAAGTAAAAGCTTTTACACAATACAACAAGATACAAAACCATATGCATATACACTCATACTAGTAAGCATTACATTTACAAAAGTAACAAGTGTCCTGCTCTGCAGGCACACCTTATATATCCTCAGATTTTTATATGCAAGAATTTTCTTATTTTCTCAAAATGCGTGGACATTATGCTACCTCAAAATACTAAAAAGCATTAGCTCGAGGGCTTTCGAGATCGCTATAACACTTATACAGCAAACTACGAAATAATGTACGACTTATTTGACAACCGCAATATATATATCGATTCCATGTATCCAGAGTGATTCAATCGTGGATTTAATAATTTTCGTAAGTACCCTAAAATAATTCCAACTGGTATTGGTCGATTACCTCCATAACACGCCGTCGATTCAACCTTTACATCTCAAGAACTAAATTTCAAACGCGCCTATAACAGAACATTGCGAACATATCTACTTGACTTGTGTGTCTAGTCCATTTGTTAACAAACCAGAATGACAAGTGTTCGATTTCTATGATTCCAACAAAGTAACAGATCTAAGGCAGTGACTTTTTCAACTTTGCCTCGAACTAACACCATGCTAAAAATCTGAAATCCTTGTTAAAATGTCAACGTAAATATATTCATTATTCGGAAATGGGTTTAAACAGTTTATTTAGTTCTTGATATGTAGAAAATAATTCATCACAAGTATTATTACATTTAGCGTTAGTACATGTATATCGTTTATTCTATGCTAAATCTATTTTACCATACCACATCTAGCGGTGAAATTTTGGCTATTGCTATCAGGAACACTGATTTGTGTATGGGTTAACTTTATTTTACGAGATATTTTGCGAAATATTCGTTGATTTTTAGTATTTATGTTACTATAAGATTGTGAACTTAACTTTTTATTAATATAGCAATGTGTCCGTGCAGTCCTATTGCGCATAATCCCGCATTTCATTTACTTGGCGAGAATGCATTTGTAATTGTCCGTTTGAGAATAGTCCTCCTTACCAGGTTACACGTGTGCGTGATTGATATTAATTGATTAGACATATCTATGCGTGATATATTAATATTTGTCGTGCTTATAAAACATTTGGACACAAAACGTCATGTTTATTTAAATTTCAGTTAAGCAAGTATCAAGTACGTATCTTCGTTTTCGACAATTGCAGTAGTATTCACTCTTAAATAAGCCGTTCAAAAACAGATCTCGTATCAAACGTTCTATGACAATTATTTATTCTGAACTTATCATAAATCGATAATGCTACGATAATTTCTTGGATCTTTCTATTTATGATCAAGGAGTTCACATTACTTTCTGGTTGTCCGTTAAGTCGCCAGTTTCAACACGTACCACAGAACATTGTGCCGCCAACCTGAATTAAGGAAAATGATTCCAATACATCGACCTCAGCTGAGACACACTGACACACATTTGTTACATACACTACTACTGAATGAATAGAACAGACTTATTTGTATTGGAGGGAATTGTCGTGCAAAAGTGTTATTGACCATAAAGAACGTTCAGGTATTTAATAATATTACATCGAATTCGAATAAACACAAATGAACCACTTTTTGGCATGTGCGTAAATTATCGTATATAGTTTTATACTCCCATTCAATACGTTGACCGATATGCATGTTAAATAACTATCTCACCATCCAATTATCTACACAATACTATATTTAGAAATATATTTTGCCTTATTTGGATCTATGTCCAACATAAGAATTTTAATATATAATTTAACCGCTCATGCAATACTTAGATCATTATGTCAATGCAATAAATAGTTGTCTTAGAATAGTTGCAATAATTTGTTGTCTATGATAATTCTATTGCAGCATATTTATTCACGATCTACAATATCATATATGTCATACTTTGGTAAATCTATTCTGGTGTCTGTCGATTTTAGTTCCCAAAACTGTAGACAATCTTTTTAATTCTGAAATAATGCTACGCAGCTGACTCGTGTCGCTTTCGACTAAAATTTCTTAAGAAAACTTATGCAGCCGGACAATTTAACTCAGGCGTGACCAATTTGTGGAACTTACGTTATGATCGACTTCGGTATACTGAAATGAAGCATTGGCATTGTTATTGAGTCTATCGCATAAGAAGTCTAGACAATATAAATTGTTCGTTACATGAATGAACATATATTATCATCATGACATGCTATAAACATTCCCCATCTTTATTTTATTTCTCCAGTATCGTTTCGTTTATACGTACCACACAAATCGCATCATATGGTTTCAACTGCTTGTATTTGAATGCTACAGTAACTCTGCGTGTGATAAAACATGACATTACATTTTGTAAAAAGCATTGTAGTAACCACAAATGGCATAATGCGACAGTATACTATATGATGTATTAATCAGAGACCATTCTTTACGCATCAGGCTACAAAACCAAACCACAAACCACATCACAAGGAAGCATGTGCTTAGCATCAAGTCTATTATTACGTAAGCTGAGCAGTTTTATTAAGTTTCTTGTAAATGTGCTTTATTAAGTACATTGTTGTCAAAAAAGAATATTATTAAAACTTAACAATCAGTTGTAGTTGTTACGTGTCGCAGTATCGTTGATGAGTCAGTACATACCCAGGGTCCAAATCGGCTCATTGAAGTCAATGCGTGTGTAACGATTTGGATTCAAAATTGTATAAACAGTGGAGAACGTTATATAACGTTCTACTAATTTTAATTAAACCGTGGAAAACGATTTATTTAAGTATTTGTTTTAAGGTTCCCATTCCAAATTGATGTCCCAATATATGTCATATAACTTTTCGGAAGATAATGTGTAAATGATATAGTTAAAAGGATGACATATTAAGCATGTATTGTACACACTATTTCATGTTAGATTGATATTAATGATACACAACAAAAGTAAGTGATCAAAATCAGAATCTACCATCTTGATTGTGATAGTTTAACTTATGTGCAGACAATTTTAAAGCAACTGCCGGGAACTTTTAAATCTTTTAAACAAAAGGTATTTTTCTATGATTAAAACTTTACGTCAGACATTGCGATAAGCGTGCAGTTAAAACGTGAAATATGTCAAAGGTATCGAATGAAACAGCGCAGTCCTAATAAAATTAATGTTCCTTAAAATAAAAAAAAAAAAAAAAATCAACCTTTAGCTATAAGCATTGTCATATACAGTATAGGCGATTGGTTTGCCTTAGCATATATCAGATGAATTTCAATCCCGATGAAATGTCTATGCTTTCACTATTGTAATTCTGAGCCTCGCTTTTGTTAGACCGGACATGATGCGTGTGTGTATCATATGTAGCGTGTGTATTGTCGTTCCAGATGTTCCTGTTGAGTCCGAGGAAGCTTATCAGGGAAGACACTTACCTTATTGATGGAAATAGTGTTAATTAAATTTTATTCTTTACGGCAATTCAGTTTTGGAGAAAAGTGTCGTCCCTGCTAAGACGGTGTAGACTGCACAATCATACGATATGTAAAACATTTATGCGCATGCACGAGGCCGTTTTTTCAAGAGCACGACTCATATGTTACTTATTGAGCCTTTTCCATGATGTCTTTTAAAAACTAAAGTAAGTATGTCTCCTCGTTCGTGTCTTCATCAAATGCTCGTGGTTTTCGGTCATCAAACTGAGATGACATTTTGCAATTATGAGAATCCAATAGTCGGTCATGAAAGGAAGTCACATGATACAAAGGAGATTTAACTTAAAACAATAAATATATTCCCTGGAAAATTGCCTCCAACATGAAATGTAAAGCAGTTTTCAATCAAAATAAAAGGATGTGAGTTAATGAAAATAATTTTATAGAAGTAAAATAGCGTATACTTTAATAAAACTATTTGTTTAGTTTAAACCTATTTATTTTAGCTCGATTGCATCGAAAGCCTAAGGCTTATATAAACGCTCTCGAGTTCGTTTCCTGGGCCTAGAACCAATACTTGTTGTCTTTGGGGGAGATCTAAAGAACGCTCCCACGGTGGGCATCGAACCCGTGACCTCCCGGTCGCTAGGCGGACACCATATCCATTACACCACGGCGACAAACTATTTGTTTGTAAGAAATACATGTTTAGGTCGCATGTTATCGGATCGATAGTGTCAATTCTGGATTTAATTCAAATGCATCTTTTTCTATTACATGTATATGACATATATACGTACACAAGTACAATGTATTAAAGGGGCCTTTTCACAGATTTTGGCATTTTTTAACTTATTCATTAAATGCTTTATATTGATAAATGTAAACATTGGATCGTAAAAGCTCCAGTAAAAAATCAAGAATAAAATTTAAAAAAGGAAAAGAACATTGCCCGGAGCAGGTTTCGAACCATTAACCTCTGGAGTCCTGCCAGAGTCCTGAAGTAAAAACGCTTTAGCCTACTGAGCTATTCCGCCGAGTACACATACTTCGCGTATTTTATACCTTATATAAGCAATCTTCGTAGTTTCACAAAATTTAACGACAAAAACAGAACTCTCCAAATTATTCAATCGTTTCGCGTTGCAACGCTTTATAATTTTTAGGTTTTATAATCGTCAAAAGATGCATATAATGGCTATATTAAAGCATGGTAAATGTTCAGTATTACTGTTTCCTCACAAATATCATAACTAACACGAAAATTTGCGAATCTGAAACAACTTTTTTCAATTTTGTCAATTTACCAAAGCGTGAAAAGATCCCTTTAATTGTTAGACCGATTTTACAGCGGTATTTTGTATAACTTGTTCGAATGTCATTTACGACGGCAATAGATAAATGTAATGCACTTATGTGTAATATATTTCTAGCGATCTTCAGTAATACATATTGCTTGCAATTAGTCCAAACTTTATGCATGGCAGCGAAAAATAATAAATCATTTTCTAAAAAAAAGAGGAGAAATCCACCTCAGACCAAATGAGTAATGGTCATTATTACACCTTGTGCTTGTTGTTGCTTCAGATCTTGTAAGGAAATTAAATATAATAAAGTGAAACAAAATACATGACAGCCCATTCGACGAAAACAATATCGATCGATTCCAATCCACCAGTATGAAGTCAATAGTGGAGACAATACTGTTTGTAATTAAGCTAATTCATGCTCATGCAATTCAATGATTTTTGTCATAACGTTAAACTCCCTCGATTCAACCGTTGCATACCACGTGCATATCAACTAAAACTTTTTCTTGTCACTTTGAAAGAACTATACGTGTTACTTGATATGTATTTTCCAACAAGTTGTATACATTCATTTCTTAGTGGAGCATATTTCCTTATGTCTTCAGGGTATTTAAGTGACTATCTTGAATATAAATCGGTATTCGGAAATAAATAGGACCTACTAAAACAAATAATCAAAGGCATTGTTTTATCTCTCGATTGAAAATAGAAAATTAAGAATATTATTGTATTTGAAGCCATTGCAAGTAAAACTGATAACTGAAACTGACGAAACTTGTCGATCTGTATGAAAATAATCGGTCAATGTTTCCCTAATATTCATGTGAAATTCAATGTTTCGCTAGTAATCGGTCAATGTTTCTCTAATATTCATGTGAAATTCAATGTTTCCCTTATATGCATGTGTTATTCTCCAATACATCACACAATGATCATATAATTAAGTAACATATGTTACAAGAAATTTTAATTAAATGTAGAAGGCGTTACTATATATATTTTTACCGACATCAAGACACACGTGAGCTTTGTTATTTGCTGAAATTACCAAAGCCATAACAAAATACAATTGAAATGCAATTCACATACAAAATTGCAATTCAACAACAAAGTAATCTTTCAAACTTGCGTTGCTTTATGAAAAATCATACTTTCTCAAAAAACGTTTCAAGTTCGAATAATAAATATCAGTTTATATAATGCCTTTATCATTAAGGCGTGTCGATGCAAAAACTTTCTACAGCATCTACAAATACAAAATATGCATTATAAAACGTTGTAGGATACAGTTTACTTCATTAATCATGGCAATTTAACCACCAGTGCACGAACACCTTTGCTTATTATGTGAAAATACAGAATTATCATGCGATGTACATCCTGCCTATTTTATGTTAAACAAATGTTATTAAGTAATTTGCATTTATTTAAGAAAATTAAACATTAATGTTGCATTAAACATACAGTGTTCTCTATTATAAGTATTGTATTAGGCAATTAAACTTCACAGACAATTAAATTAAATTATCATAGTTGTACGCGTATCCGAGAAAAAGTACATAGTTACAATACCACTGCTTTTAGGTAAGTGTGTTCTTTTATTTTCAATATTCTCATCTTTAAGTTACATTTTTTTACTAAACCAATATTCCACAGAACAGGTCACTCATTCAGTAAATTTTATACTCGTGCTAGGTACCCAAACGTCAATATGCACTTGTTTATTGTAAATTTAACAGATGGGAACCTACATTTCCTAACAGTTTTTGTTTAAAGATTTTTTTTATTTTAGATTGTTACATGAATGGGTCTGTTATTTCTCGTCCCTTAGCCCCTGATCGCTCTGTCTAAATGTTTAAAGATGTCTTAACTTTACCATGAAAACGGTTATTAAAACTAGGCATTTCAGGTTACAATTGTATTCGTTCATACAAAATGGTATTTAGAAAGCGTGTTATCGTAGAACGCACATTTCATCAATAATATGTGTAACATATAACAGACCATTGATTGTGTTTGTATTAAAATTATATACACGATTTGATAACGATGTGAAAAGTGGAGTTATTGTTATTATAAGTTGTAATTTTATTGAATTTAAGGAAAATTAACGAAATGTATATTGTGATCATTTGTGGTAAATGTTTTTACATTTCATGAAAAATGACAATTTACAAGTCTGGTCAAGCTTGATCGAAGCACGCACCTACATATACTTAACCATTGTTCCTATATCGAGTTTTCAGCAGGAGGGTTCGACAAAAATACAAGTTTGTTTATGATTCTCTTAGTAAACATAACTTCTATTGGAGGAAGAATTTCAAAGAAAAGTGCGAATATACATCGATACTATCCAAATAGTCAAATAATATCAATTTGAGCACCAACTTCAAGTACTATATTGAACATACGATGTGCACATGCTGTTTATAAAACCTGCTGATAAGCACGTAATCATCTGTATAAGTATCAATTGATTTATTTAAATATCCAGTTTTCGAAATTCATCCGAGGCCAGTATTTTATGGTTTTGTCTGATATCCGGGGCCGGTAAAATTAATATGCGACCCTTTTAAAGCGCAAATACTCACGTTTTTTATGTTGTCTTCGATTTAATTATATATGCGTATTATTCCTACAACATAGCAAACTAGTAGTAGTATATGTTTTTACTCTCCAGTTACAAAATAGCAAGTATGTTAAACTATTTAATGACTAGTTGATAGGTACTATTCATTCGTTTCCGTTCGTTTACATTTAATTTAATTACTTTATTTTACCTACGAATTTTGAGGTAAACTCTTAACTGCAATACCATAATGTTCCGTAAGCAATGGTGTTTGTCATACTAACGCGGTTTTGTTGCCATTTTTACTTCCAATACTAGGCTCATCCTGCATTTCGCCTTGTCTATTTTCTGCTTTGATCCGGTACCGTTTCTCGCATAAGCCGGAAACGCACAAAAGTTTCCGGTATTGTCCGTATTGGTTTGGCACCGTGAATACAGTCTGTTTATCACATACATAACTGAATAACCAACGTTAACCCAGTTAATGTTGATATGTAGAAAATAATAAATCACACAAACACATGAAATGGCATTTTGCGTCACAGACATATATTATTCTTATGTCCATACTTGCATCGTGTCGGCATTCATGTCTCTTACACATTGTTGTTAGTATTCAATCATGACTCTTCTTCATTAAAATTCCTTTCTTTGGTGTTGCAATACTGTCATCCCGTTAATAAATTGCGCAGCGATTTAAGTCGATATATAAAGCGAATATTAACACGAAATAAACACTAGTAACTTTCTTGTTAATATGGCAGGAAAAGACAATTAATAAATTACAATTAATAAAAGGTTTAAAACGGCGAAAAATATGCCTCGGCATGGACATCGACATCTAGACTTTCACGTCATTACCCCCTCTGACATATGTCTGCAAAAATTATGAAACCGAAAACCAGATAAGTTTGAACTCGGATAAGTGCATTTTCTCGGCTGATGATTGTGAACAACTCATCTACGCTTGTGGTTACGGTTTTCTATACCCCGCCGATGACACGCTTTTTTTGTTCGACATATGTTAAAGGGATCTTTTCACGCTTTGGTAAATTGACAAAATTAAAATAAGTTGTTTCAGATTCGCAAATTTTCGTTTTAGTTATGATATTTGTGAGGAAACAGTAATACTGAACATTTACCATGGTCTAATAGAGCCATTATATGCATCTTTTGACGATTTTAAAACCTAAAAATTATAAAGCGTTGCAACGCGAAACGATTGAATAATTTGGAGAGTTCTGTTTTTGTCGTTAAATTTTGTGAAACTACGAAGATTGCTTATATAAGGTATAAAATACGTGCAGCATGTGTACTCGGCGGAATAGCTCAGTAGGCTAAAGCGTTTTTACTTCAGGACTCTGGCAGGACTCCAGGGGTCACTGGTTCGAAACCTGGTCCGGGCAATGTTCTTTTCCTTTTTTTAATTTTATTCTTGATTTTTTACTGGAGCTTTTACGATCCAATGTTTAAATTTATCGATATAAAGCATTTAATGAATAAGTTAAAAAATGCCAAAATCTGTGAAAAGGTCCCTTTAAGTATATAATAAATACATTAGTCAATTTGTTACTAGGCCTCCATACCCTATTGGTCATCTATGCGCAAGTGTCAATAATCATGCTTTTGTAAAATAACTTTAGTAATTGCCAACCGAATGGATATTAATTTGTAATATTCATGAACAACATAACCGTAGGGCTATTGACATTCATTATGAGTTCATCTCGAAAAGAAAACATATATCCGAAGTCATTATTTATAGTAGTTTAGTAACTAGTATCATTTTTACACTGCAATCGGAATCAATACCGATAATATGCCTTCGTTAGCGTGCATATAGCATTGTTGAGGAATCAAAAACAATGATGACCTTTTTAAATAGTAAACAACCGAAATATCTTTATCTAACACATTTATAGTCTTGTTGGTACTCTAAAAGCTTCACAAATGTAATATAAAATTTATGCTAAAACAAGTGCATGTCAATTAAGACAAGACATAACAAGTACAACTAAAACCCCATTTTCGGACTTAACATTCATGTCCTTAAATGCGATATACCAAAGGCTGAAGTCGTGCTGAATAAGCAATTAATATAATTTAAGAAAAAACATTTTGCAATTAATTATCAGTATAACGCTTTCCCGTCGGAGGAATTAATCTTTTTGTGCATATGATAATGTCATTTAACGCCAGCGAACTTTAAAGACTGATGTAAACCGTGTTGATGTTTTATTTTTCGTCTGGATTCTTGATGAGAATCTGAGGAAGGTTAAATTCATAGCGAACTTTCATGTTTCCCGTTCATAGACAATCTACTCTTATATTTATTAGAATAAGTTCGCGACAGGTCGCAACATTCTATAGAGATGCATTTTTTTTAACCTCGATTGACAACGTGAGTGGATACAAAAAGGAGGACAATACTTGTGGTACATACTACACTAAAACTTGGCGAAGCCCTTAATTGTGAAAGTCAAATAACTTGTTTGGTAAAATGCTCAAGTGTAAATGCATCAAACAACGCATTTTAAATCATATCGATTATTCCTTCATTTTTTATAAAGTCGACGTCATTTGAATAGTTCTATTTGTGGACTTCACGGAAATGCATTTGTAATTTATTTCGCCGTAAAAGTCTTAATTAAAATATTTGCAATATCATACACACACATTATTTTTATTAACTGTTGTTCAATGCAAAAACAAAACGGCTTAATGCTGGTTAGTGCGATACTTAAAAGGGTGTTCGATCTTATTTTGTTCAGTTTCTATCCTTCTTGTGATTAAATGACTACGCATTGGAACACTTAACTACAATTTATTACCCCACTATCCAATACTTAACCGGACATTATTTTTTAGCTAAACGGTGGAGATGCTTTGCATTTGAAAAAAAAAAGTTATACACAGTAGCATCATCTGCATCAGCAGATGATGCTACTGCTACCGTTGCTTCCGCTGCTGACTATTATTGTGTATAACTATATTTTTAAGACAATGAGGTTATGAATTATAGCCTCTGACATATGCCTGTAAACAAAATGACGAATGTCTGTGAGCAAATGATGCAATTGTGAATGTCTGTGAGCAAATGATGCAATTGTGATTCAAAAATGGGAAAATGTTTTCATGAAATAAATGATGTAATAATAGTGTGTGCTGTTGTTGTTGTTTTTTTTATATAAATAATTGACAACATCAAAGATAGCACGCTTTATTTTTATTAATTTTGACTTTTTCGTATTTTGATACTTATTTCGTGATAACTTTATCAATTAAATATCTTTTAATACTGACATTAACAATCCATTATTTCCTGATATTGTTGTTGTGGTACCATAATACATAGTTATGAAGTTGCACATGTACAAATATATCAACCTATGTCAAAAGTCCGTATGTGTGTAGAGCCCCTTTTCGAACATAGAATCTTCATAACATAAGTATTGAAGACTTTCGACGAAGTATTTCTCCAATTCTGACTGTACTATTTAAACTTGCATTTACATTGCTTTTGTATAATATGATATTTTGGTAGTTCAAGGTACTTAGAGTACGCGATCGCACGCCTAATACAAGCCGGTAAGAATGCATAAAAATGCGAACAACACATCTTGTCTCCGTTGCGCTACATTGACAACAGTGATTAAACGATTGTATGCTAATCTGTCACTTAAAACAACTAGGTCATTCTAATTGAAACTTAACATGTTTCTGACTTGTGTTATTAGTGATGATAATTTAAATAAAGATGAACAAGAAAAAGACAAGAAGACAGTGATTAAGATAATGATGATGATGCAAGAAGTATTTTAATAAAGTTAGTGAATTATGTTTAATTACTGCATCGTGTATTTTCTTTATTTTAATGTAACCATAGTATTATGGACCTGTTTAGATAAAATCACACCTGTTAATGTTATGTTCTGGATTTGTGAATGTTCATATAAAGAAAGAGCCGCAGATAATTGCCCTATTAGCGTACTTCACATTGTCAAAACCCATTTTAAGTACTGTTTTATTCAAACCGATTTCAAGCCACGACTGTAAATTACCCCATTAGGATATTAAAGCGCATTTATTAGAGACAAGGCTAAAATGTTATTATAACATGTTAACTCATATTTTGCCCAAGGTGATCAGGAATGACACTTTCCACGTTTAAAGAACTGTTTGTATTACAGAAGTCTTTGGAAACTAATATCCAGTGAAGGCAAAAAGTGTTGTATGTGATTAGCCTGTGCGGACTGCACATTCAAATCTGGGCCGATACTTTGTCATCATGAAATAAACCTATTTTTTCCAGTTTTGATTAAAAAATTGTCTGCATTATATTGTCCCCTTATCGGTGTAGATGGTCCAAAATTAGAATGTATGCTGAATCATTTACTAATGCGTGCATTTGTGTTTCATTTAATTTAAGAGTTTGCCAACCTTACATCAATTCGATAATTTAATTTAAACAGATGTTTATCATAACTTCTATGAAAATTGATGTTTATGCAAGCAGCTTCCGAAAAAAAAACGTTTCGGCAGTGAAATAAAAAAATGACCAGTACCTCACTAAACGCATCCCAAACGTTCATCGTTCAACATTATTCTCCAACGAAATGTACTGCAGCTTTGCAGACAAACATTCAATACATGACATAAAATCTGTATTTGTCCGATTTCAAAAATAGCCTTAAAACCAGATGAAAAAATCTTAAGAAATAGGCAGCTCTGTCGACTACGTAGGAATACACTAATTTAGTGTAATATTACCAATATATACAAATCTACCTTTGATGCTACATGTTAATTTTATCAAAATCGAAAATGAATGATGCAATTGCAATTATCAACATCTCATAACTATGATTGAACTTTAAAAAAAAACACGAAAGCGTGTGTGAACTATTTAGAATGTAAACATATAATGTTGGTTACAAACTACGTTCAGCTCATAATATGAACAAACGTACACAACGTATCTGTTACACGTATTAAATATTTGAAAATATTATTTATGTCAAAAATAACTTCAGCATTGTATAAGAAACTTTAGTGTTCAGTTTATGCGTTTGTACAGCCATTTAATTCGTCCGATATACGTGTGAGAAAACGTGACACTCCGCAGTCATATAGTAAGTAGCGACACACATCAAAACAAAAACGCATCATATTCAACAATACAACTACATGTAGATGCTTATTCTCTCTATTTAATGTACACGGTCGTTGGCTATTATTTATGAATCGTAACAATAATACAATAAAATAGTGTAATTCATATTTTGAACTGATGCAATTTTAATAGTTTGTGTTTTCCCCTAACCATAGGTTCGGTTAAAATGTTCATTTCATGTATTAAAATTATTTCAAGATTTCGCTTGAAGATGGGTCTTAGGAATTCGAATCCTTTGTTTGTAAACACGTAAACCCAAAACATGAATATTTGAAAAAGAAAAACATAAACACAAACAGGAGCTTTTCAAATGAAATACGAATGAATGTACCTCAGATTGTATTATAAACCAGCCATCTGCATATTCTGCATAATTGCTTTCGCTAAAATACTCTCGGAAGGTAATGCTGTTTAATTTCAAGGTCTATAAAGCAATACTTTTTCTTGTCTGTCTGTGTAATATAGAACCACAATGACAGATTCAGTTGCAACTGGTATTAAATTTACGATTTATGTTGTTTAAGTTGAATGTCAAAACCTTGAATCTTGGAGAAGTTAAAAAATTAAAACAAGTAAGACAGATAAGTATGCGTCTAAATAGAAATTCAATTTAATAATTGTATTGTTCAGATCCTAACTTAAACATTAATCAAAAGGTTCGAACTTCTTATAATGATATAAAACTCGGAGTGGTAGTGTGGAGGACATAAACCACTACTCTTTCTTCGTAAATTATAAACTTACAGTGCTTAGTATTGACCGTTCCAAGTAGATGACCCCATTTTTATTCTGCTATGTGTATATGTTGTTTCGTAGTGTGCCGTACAGTTTTGGCAATGTGTTACTTGCCAAAAATAAAGGACCACGAACGTGTGTATAAAAGGAATGCAATACTGCTGGAGTTTCACTTCTTTATATTATTTCAATTTGTTGTTTTTGTGTAAAGCATAACTAAAAGCATGTTATTGTTTGTAACAAAGTTAGGTATATTGAAAATATTAAATTGGGATTGCTGTTTTAATAAATAAAACTAATTTCTCTACTTGCTCACAACCTCTACAATTTTGGGCACAGTTTAGGGTCAACACAAATATTTTGATTTGTTCGGTACTAACAGGGAAGTCACTGCTTCTAACGTGGAATGGTCTTGTATCATCTAAAATACAACCTGCAAAATTGGTCATACTTAAGCATTTTCTTAAAGTTTAAACTTAACCTCTTTTGTCAGAAAAGTAACTAGAATTATTTGAAATAAACATAAATTCTAACTAAACGTTACCTAATAAACAGCACAGTTAGCCTCAAATGTCCTGAAATCTGACATCTGATGGCATTTCTTAGGCATGGCTTCCTTTTAATTTTATAATGATTGCAAATACATTTGAAAACATTCTGGAGGGGATGTCACCCTCTGGGATTCTTGACGACCATGTAATTAGGTCAAAAGGTCAATGAGTGCATTTTGCTTTAAAAATTGAGGTAACATTGCCAAAATTGTGAACTATCAGATACTATTACTGATTTTACTCCTGAACTGACTTGTTTTTCATAAAGGATTATCTCATTTTTAACTGATTATGGCTTTTCATAAGTAGATCAAAGGTCATCGAGTGCACTTTTATAACCTGTATAGAACGTAAACTGCAGTGTATATTGAAACCAACCAAAGATCCATGTATTATATTTTTAAGTAACTTTTCAATGAGTGATGGATACTTTGATGATGAAGAGTCTTTCTCTGTTGAATCTTAAGTGAATGTTCCTAACTTTGTAAATTACGTTACCTAAATTAAAAGAAAACAATGTTCATGTTTAGACTTTTAATACTTATTGCGTTTTATAATATAACAACTTTTTATAATAAGAACCAAAATTATTTCTGCATTATTCTATCAATACAATTACGAGACTTTAAACCATGAAAGTATAGTTACAAGTAAACATGTGTGATCTACGTTACAGTATAAATATATATATTGTTTTATATGCATGTTATGCTAAATACTATTTTAAATAAAATATTTCAGCTCAAATAGTATACTCTAATGACGTTCTCAATAATGTATGTTCTATTATGTCATATTAATGCAAGATAAGTTATTTTTACTTCACCAAATCAGTAGTTATTGTAATAGATATGAATAATTAAAAACAGAAAATATTTTACCAAAAACAGTAATCTATTTAGTAATATATTTCAAAATCTTGAAGTACCATTTATAAAATAAAACAAATGTTCATCTAGCTTCAATGCACAATTATGAACAACTGTATCATGCTGAAGATAATGTCGGTCTTGTGTGATAATTTATTTAACATACGTTACATAAATTCACAGTTTTGTTCCAAAACACGAATTACTATGGCAGTATATGTATCTCCTTATCTTTTATCGTTTACAATAATTATCTAGGGTTTAAACAGCCATTCGCTTTACCTGCGCATTCAAACAAGCATCCTTGGTCAGATCGATAGCACTCGTGCTGTTCTACACTTTGTTTGACAGCCACATGATACTAACTGAACACATGCTGCATGGACCTTTGGTTTCCTCATCCATTACGGTTTCAATTAATTTTCTGCAAGTTTCCATGCGCCAGTATCAAGAGGATCATCAGGCTAAAAATCCTTATCTGTGGCATTTAGCCATAATGTTGCCTGATAATTTGCCCTGTTAATGTGAAGTTCAAGCGCATCATTTGTAGGGGGTAACAAATCCAAACTCTTCCTGGCTTTCAAAAATAACCGATACCTACATGTGTCAATGTTTGGTGGGTGGTCATGACAGCAGCCATACTGCACACACAGAAATTTAGAAACTGCTGGAGCATCACCATCTCTACCAATACCCTCCAATGTATCAGGTTGTGCGATATACTTCACACAGGCGCTTTTTCTTACTTATTTCATTTAGAGCAGACGCGGATGTCGCATCCTGTCAATGCGTGAAACCCCAAAATGTTCCTTATGACATTGTCACCTAGTTTTCAGATATTGTGTGCACATGATAACATTTTGTTTGTTTGCCTGTACCAGATATCATATATACCTCGGCGTCAGCTCCAATGTAGTATATTAACAAGAGCAGAACGTCAGTGTCTCTACAATATACTTCTTAACGCCTGTAGCCTCTATCAATAGCGTCCCTTGAATGCAATATACCGAGTATCTGCCTCCTCATGATTAACACATAGGTTTGTCGCATCAAAAGTACTCGACTTTGAATCAACAGCAACTGGAAATCCACCTCCTTCAACTATAGTTGATCCTGCTGGAAGATTTTCTGATTGTTTTAGCAATTCGTTTGAGAGAAATTCAGCCAAGTCTGCCTCATTGTCATCGTGTGTGATATACTGTTCCCATATGTCCGGAAGAGCAACGTTTTGACTTGTTATGTGCCTCTTAATATGTCGACGCTATTCTTTCATCTTAACTCTCGTTGCTTCTTTGATAGATTAACTTCCAAAGTAACGACTAAAAGTCACATCAACTGGGGTAGTGTTTGCGCTGAAATGCCTTAAAACATATATTACAAAAACAGTTGCATATTGTCCAAATGTTTGACAGTCCTTAGGCTTACCTCAACTCTGTATTAGCGCGTGTCCATCAATTATTGCACATGTTGCATCAGTCGTTGTCGGAACAACTTGAGGCGTCACTATAATTTATCATTGTCCTTTGTAAGCACTTGGATTAACTTTCATTTCTGGGTTTCATGCATTTTCCCACTAGAATTCGCAAATGATAATGGCACGTCAGAAATTTCATGTTCTAGTACAGATGCTGTTTCTTCGGCTCTACCTGAATTAGCTGCGTTGAAAAGTCTCTGCATTAGCTTTCTGTCAGCTTTTAAAATCTGTGTCACTTTCTGCTTTTCACTGACTTTCTCCTTTAAGAGATATGCAAATGTTTTGGACTGAACCTTTTGAATAGGAGCATAAAATTCAACATTGTGCTATTTCAGCCTTTTCTCTGTAAATTCCTTGAATAATGTTTTACCTCTACTTTCACAGGTTAATAAATCATCTCTGATATCATTAGTTGCAACGTCCTTATATGCTTTTTAGAACATTCTGTTCTCCTCTTCATGCTCTCCGAATATTATACTATATTGTATCATATTTACTTAAAGAGCTGCATCATTTTGTTGATGCACTTTTCCTCTAAAGAAACTCTCGAACGAGTTTTATCTGCTCTGTTCTTGAATATTCCAATTTGTTTTACACATTTTGTTTATGCACTTCAGTAGCTTGGTCGACAGGTACTCCGTTGAATGCTTTTTCCTTCAGCCTGAATACAAAGTGACCTTCAATAAACTCTGTGAACACTTCATATTCTGCATATTCTTTTGCTTTTATGTCTGCTAGATATACAGGACCCCAACGGGCATAGTTTGTGTGGTCGTGCACCATTAGCCACGGTAGCATCTCGGAAAAGGCTACAATATCCAACAGCCAATAGCCTGTTCTTAGGGCTTAAATCAACTTCATAAGGATGTCAACCAAATGAATGTAGGAATTCAAGAAAGAAAAGTACTTCACTTCACTTTTCTCTTTGTCGAATTAATCTAGTACTCACCTATCTTTTTCTTCTAGACTACTTCAAAAAAGATTATCATTTGCTTCACGAATATCATGTTGGTTCAAGCTACTTTTCATTTCAAAAGCAACCTGTAACTCTCTTACTTCATGTTCTAGTCTTGGGATTTCTTCTTCCTTAGATTCTAACCACTGACGAAAATATCTTAACTTTAACCTCAAAATCGCCTCATATACAAGCATATGGCCAATAACCGCACGATAATATGCCTTTCCATCCATAACCTTTGTAACAGCTTTTGGTCCAAATACACCTGCTTCAAGAAATATGTCCTCCAATCCTGAACATTCCATATGTTGACCGATCGCGCGAAAGAAATTGAAGCATACATGAAGTCCTCCAATTGTCTCCCTCTTGTAACGTTCCTTATTTGCCCATAATATTTCTTTGCCTTTGCTGTATAATGGCTGGTCAGCAGTTATAAGTGTATTTCTGTCCAACATGCCTACTTATTCCTTATACACAAATGAGTTCGTACGTTGTATATATATATATATACTCATATATACTTTTATTCCTCCATATACAAGATACGAAGATCGAAACACAATATAACTATAAATAAGCAAGGGTTCAGGTAAATACAAACAAACGATATACAAGGATGTTAACAACAACATCAGCAAAAAAAGAGAGAACAATATAAACATTATTATTTAGTAAAATCTCGATGCTTTGTTATTTTTGTTTTTTAACAGATTCTCCAGGTTGTCCCATCTAGGAGGCAAAAGCGAAATTCTAGTCAGGCGCCAGGAGTATCGTGTTATCTTTATCATTATGTTAAGTTGGAAAATTATATAACCAGCCAATCTCGAGCCTAGCACCGAACCACGAAATGCTAAACAGACGATTCATGGCTGTGAGAAAAAATTATCTAATTGTACTGTATAATATATAATGTATATATATATACACACATATACATAACGCCTTATACTGGTTGAACTTTAATCATAGTTCTTACGGGTAAAACCCATAACATGTTCATTTTTATTGTTCAAGCAAAATTTCAGGGGAAGAATATTATTTGTGTTTTTGTATTTAAAGTAGAATATATTAAGGATATATCATAGGTTCGGTTCAAATCTAGTTTTTCATGGAATCATTTTCTCTTTGTCAGCCATCCAGCTTTTTCTTTGAAGAGACTTCACTTTCATACATTTTTTTGTAAGTCTCTTCTGCGAATAAGTATTTAGCCTATAGTATTTATATGAAACCTACAACTCGTTGATACACAAAACCATATTGGTGATAAACCTATGTAATGTACGCAGAAAAAAGGCATATACCCATGAAGTTTATGTGTGTGACATCACTAGAAATCAATTGAATGGCTAGACGAATAATCTGCCAAATATCTGACGTCATTTGTTCAAAGGTCAACACCGCACATTGTACATCTTCTAGATTTATTTCTCATACATAAAGGCGTTAAACGGGTCAACATAAGTAAATATATTGTGGATTGAGATGATTTTCGTGTCCTCTCAAGGAAACACTTTACAATGAATGGCCCGCTAAGAAAACAGTTAAACAAGAAATTGACTACTGCTTCTTTTTTCATTTAAATAATAAAGATGTGTTTGTATTAACCCGGAAGTCCGGCTCTCGTCTGATTTGAAAACATTCATTTAATGAAATAAATGTAATTTTATGGAAAGGCTTTAATCCAGCCAGCAGCTGCGTTCATCCAACACTTTGTTGTGTGCAGCAAATAATTATTTTAAACGAACATGAATGGAAAAAATGCAGATGCGTTTGTTTAATAGTATCAATCGAAATGGTCCGCATCTTGTAACACGTGTTAACTAAACAAAACATTATTTGGTGACAGACATGTGTTTTATAATAAACATGACGCTGATGAAATTTTATAAACACGTGTCTTAAATCACCATAGTTGTAAATGCATCGAATTATTCATATTGTGTATCGATTACCTATAAAAAAATGTATTTAATGTTTGTCCGATGACGCACTCTTTCATATATTAACCATCAGGTTTAACCCATAAGCACGCGCATATGCTCCAAATTGCAATATTGCCTTGAGCATGCTATAAGATATTTAACGATATTTATAAACTTATTCTATACAATTCCAATTTTTCTTTAAAACGTTAAGGTCGCGTGATTGATGTCACTTAAACAAATCTAAAAAAACTTTACTGACGTCGCGGTCTCTATGGTAATATGTGCACATCCTGCACATTTCTTAGCATGTCTGCGGTTTGTCATTGATATGTTACATCATTTCTGACCTAACAAATTATAGTTTTAATTGCATTCGATCGTTTCTTGTTTCAATTGGGAACCACAATCAGTACAAAGATGTCATTGCACGCGCTATTCGACGTAATCATGTTCCGTTAAATAGCAATCAATTTATTTATAACTTAACTGAACTCATCTCATTTAAACTCCAATACATTAACACCGCGAGGACAGAATGGTAGATCTAAATGTTAAATCAACTGGACAGCGCTAATTGAACCTTTAATCTCCTAAATGTTTCAACGATTTTGCTTACTAAATGCCAGACTTTGCGTGAGAGACGAACGTCAACATTCACAATACCAAAAAAAGAAAAACTTTATTTTTTCAGAAGAACATCACATACATACGTAGACAATATATATACAAAGCTTTTCATATAGTATTCAGAATTTCATAGGCAAAGTATTTCATGTGCAGCTATTTAAAGGGTATATACAAATAATTGACGTACATTCAACATACATTCATATACAAATCTAGTTGTGTTATACTAAAGGTATTTTACAACACCAAAAAAACAACAACAAAACAAACAAGTTTGTATCATACAACATAAATTAATGTTGAATATATGTATGTTTATTATTTATCATAAAAGTATGCATATAAAAAAAATGAATGAGTAAGTCCTGAATTGCATTAAATAAGAAAATGTATTATGCAGAGCTTAGAAAAAATGTGATAAATAGTGTGTATATTATGAGTTATTATTAGTGATCTCGTCATATGAGATGTCAGTAAATATTTTAACAAGGGACCAGATTCTTAATTCTTCTTCTGATTTAATTGTTTATTTGTAAATATCAAAAGCGTGCTTCATACTATTTACAAGTCCATACATTTAAAGGATTCTGTATTTTTTTCTGATAATTAAAGATATATCGTTTAAGCTCAAGGCATACTATGTTTAAATCGTTCATTTTTGGAATAATAATTCCGAGGACCAGATTCTGACATGTAATATGAATGTGTATGCTTGGTCTACTTTTACGAATAATCTCAGCAACAAATTTAATAATTTCTTGGGTAAATAGACAGTAACAGAACAAGTGCTTTATATGTTCAACTTCAATGTTACAGAATGTACATATATTATTTGCAACAATTGTCATGTTGAACATATGGGATTTTGTTCCCAATATTATGTGGACTATTCTGCATTGGAGCCAATTGACAAATATTTCCTTCTCAAGATTGGATTTACTTTTTTCAGTCAATATTAAACAAGTCTGAGTTCCGTTTTGTTTGACAAGCTTAAATGTCATTATTTTGAATTAATATTTTATAAATATGTTTCTCTTCTTTTGGGCTGGTTACTATTTTTTAATGTAAGTTTGCAGCATAGGTCATCGAGTTTTTTGTTAAAATTTGACAGGTCTAATATTACTTTATAATGATTATTAAACCTTGGTAGAGAAGGAAATTTACATTTTTTTCAACCTGTGTATCCAAAGATTCTTTGGAAACAAGCAATTTTGCTCTAAAACATTTGTGTCGACTTGATGTGAACTGTCAAACTATTATGGAATATTTGCATGTATTATATTCCTATATACCCATAGGTATATAAATAAAATGCGTTCAATTTTTATGAAAGCTCACGCTCAGATAAAGTCTGGACAAATTCATTAATACTTAAACAAACATTTAACGGGAATACGTATACATCAATTAATTATATTATTGTAAAGTCTTCAACAATTCGTTTTTATATATTTATTTCGTATCTATATTTTCCAAAGTCTTCATATACATCTAAAGCTATATTTAAGATATATAAATAAACCGTTTTTTTTTATAAAAGCCAATATGCACTTATTTCATTTACATTTGTTTCAACCTGTGTATCCAAAGATTCTTTGGAAACAAGAAATTTTGCTCTAAACAGTTGTGTCGACTTGATGTGAACTGTAAAACTATTATAGAATATGTGCATGCATTATATTCCTATATATTCATAGGTATATAAATAAAATGCGCTCAATTTTTATGAATGCTCACGCTCAGATTAAGTCTGGACAAATTTATTTAAACAAACATTTAACGGGAATACGTATACAGTACATCAATTAATTACATTATTGTAAAGTCTTCAACAATTCGTTTTATATATTTTTCTTTCATATCAATATTTTCCAAAGACTTCATATACATCTAAAGCTATATTTAAGATATATAAATAAACCGGAATTTTTTATAAAAGCTAAAATGCACTTTGTTTTTCGGAATTCTCTATATGTACCGATTTCTCACATAAAACACGATTAAGTCGCCAACGATTATATTTGTTTATTAATACAAAATATATTATGCTTAAAATTATGTCAGTGATGTAATTTGTTGAGCAAGCGTTTGTTTTATTACGACTTCTTTGTACCAATATCCTTAAAGGCGATATAATCATGATGAAGGTCGTGCGATAGAAGATACAAATCTCATTTCAAATATAACGTAGTGCATTTAATGACAGCTTGTTAGTCTGAGAAATTAATCCGCCAGTGCGTGGTAGACAGGTCTTTCAGCAACGGTGACCTTTAAAGATTGACGTCAAGCATGTTCATGTTTTTTCCTGTCGCCTTAGGTATTGCAAAGAATCCAATTGTGAGTTCATGGACATATGCGATAGGCAATGTTTCTAGAGAACAGACCATCTACTCTTATAAAATTATACTATTTTTTCTCATCGCTACGCACTAATGTTATAGAGAAGCATGTTTTTTGCCGTAAGTAATGCAACTTGTGTTTTTGTATATATAGCTTCACATTCAATAGTCAGAAGTGTTTTTTAATACTCGGTAACGTACTTCATAATAACAGGCTTAAACAATAACCTTATTGCCAATGGACATTCTGCATTAGTAGTGGCTCCACATGGCATGAGTTTGTATGCTCCAAATGAACATGAGCAAATGTGTGTGATATGTAAATCCTTAATACATAAAGGATATTTGTTGAATTCGGTGAAATATCGATTTTAATTCACGGCTGATCATAGAAAATCACATTTTCACGAGTGTTTTTTTTTTCAACCGTTTATTTACACTGTTAAAGAGTTTAGTGTAGAATTTCGATGGAATAATGTACGTCAAAAAAATACTTCATTTAACAAAAACAGTTCAAACAAGCAAATTCGTTGAATTGATATCCCCCGCCAAAATACTTCTGGACACAAATATTTCTGGACTGATAAACAGCGCCAACATCATCCTATTATCCATTTATATACTCATACCAAGTTTCAATGAAATCCGTCAAAGCACTTCCAAGATATGGCTCCGGACACAAAAAAGCATTTTTTCAAGATACAAAGGGCCATAACTCCGTTATTAACAGATTACGTACAATGCCATTAGGCATGCATCATCCTCTTATCCATATATATACTCATACCAAGTTTCAATAAAGTCGGAAGGACCGACAACGCAAAAACAATATCCCTCCGCCTATAGCGGGGAAAATTATCGTTAATTGTCACCGTAAATTTTCCCTGTGTGAAACAGTTAAATTATCAGTTTTAATTCACCGACATTTATCTATTAACCACTTGGAAACATACAATTAAAAAATCTTTAATGGCGACATCATCTTTAATAATCTGTTATCACAACCTTTTTGTCTTTGTGACGATGTAATTTTGTAACAATTGTTATTTATTTTTTAGACATACTGCGTATTTTTCCCTTTTCCTAAAACAAACATGGAACATAATTCATTTTAATTAATAATATAAATTAAACGATGTTCCGAATGTCAATGTTGACATTAATGTTCAAAAGCGAAATAGGTTTTTGAGAAGGATAGGGGCTGAAACCGTTACACGCCTTGAGTTGTATTTTACAAAGTGCCAAATACGGACTGCAATTTAAACAAATCAATCTAACATAAAGATTTTGATTGTAAAATAGTGATTTCATTGCAATTTTTTCTTGTTTAGTTAAATAGGTTTAGGTTTATTCAATATATACAATAGGCATAGTATAGTGAGTATACATGATCAAAACATAGTAACATATATAAAGGCATGACATGTGATCAGTATTGAATTTCAAAAGTTGTTAAATAAAGTATCAATACATGAAACGGTCTAGGACACATTTTTTTGGATAACAACATTTAAAATCTATTTCACAATCAATGCTATAACGGAAAAATAAAAAACAACAAAGACGAATCTACTATGAGAGCGAGAAGTCAAGTTTGGGTTATGCATTATATATAATTAATCATAATAATATTTATACAGGTTTCTTTGACTAAATGCTTTATGTACATACATAGCTTAGTTTCTGTTGGTACTTGTACTATCCATTGCATTATTTAAATAAATTTTATCATGTTTGGTCTTTTTCAGTTACATTTATTTATATACAATTTCATAATATCATCATATAATAAGCATTATAAAAACATATTATATTCATCCTCAAGAACATTGCAATGTTGACATTTTCTATCTTGAAATGGTATGGCTTCAGGTTTGTTCCATCTGCCTGATTCTATTTCTAATCTATGGGATGAAACCCTTTATCTACAAAGATCAGATCTAAACTTATTTATGTTAGCATTTTTAAGTAAGGTTGCAATTCAAATTTACAAAACTGCCTGTAACTTATTGCTTTTGAGGAATCATTAAGTTCTGACATCCAATTTTGGATAAATGTATCATTTAATCTAGACTTTACTAAGGATAAAAAACACTTTTCATTTCCTACACTTTGGTTCAGCCATGCATATTGAAAGCCTCAGGTCTGCAACAGATTACATAAAGATTTTTCCCAATAATGTTTATTTGGTTTATTTACTAAATTCTCACGCATGTGGCTATAAATACACTTTACATACTTATGATCTTCTAACTGTATAATTTTCAACCAATACCGTATAACATTTATGGCTCTTTTAGTTATCAAGGATGTTCTTCCAAGTTCCCCATATAAACAATTATTTTGTATTTGAATTTTCACGCCAAGTAGTTTTTTGCAAAATATTAGGTGAAATGTTTCAAGTGCCATTGACTCGGTTAAGCCCCATATTTCTGACCCCTAATTTAAAATTGGTAAAACAAGCTGATCAAACAACTCTAATTTGGTAAGTATTGAACTTGTTGGATAATTTATTAAATATGAGTTAAGCTTAAAAACAGCCTTTGAGTCTTGACCTGCAAGTGTTTCAAAAGTATTTGCAAAAGATCATCCTGTAGTGAATACAATTCCTAAGTATATAAATGATTTAACAGTTTCTAATGCATGGTCTTTGTAAACAAAATTAATATCCCTCCTTTAAAACCATTTAACATATAATGGTCTTCTATGTCGTTCAAATAAATAGAAAACAGAAAAGGGGATGGTGATTTTCATTGTCTTACTCCTAAAAACAGGAAAAATCTTCATTACTTATTGTATTACCTAATTGTATTCATGATTTCACATTTGTATATATATATTTTATTATATCAGGCATTTTTCCTCTAACGTCTAGCTTCAACAGTTTATACCATATGAAATCCCTCGCCAAATAATCGAACGCTTTGGTGTAGTCAACAAATACGGCATACACTCGTTTTTGTTCATTTAATAATAAATAATTAATTACACCGTGTAACACAAAAATGTTATCAACAGTTCCAATATTTTGCCTGAATCCTGCCTGTGCCTCTATGTAGACATGATAGTGTTCGGCCCAATTGTTGAGTCTATTGTTAATGTCTTTAGTAAATAATTTCCCAAAAGTACATTATAATGTTATCCCTCTGTAATTATTAACATCCTGTTTATCAACTGTTTATGTAATGAAAAAATAAACCCCTCACACCACACTTCAGGAAAATGTCCATATGAAAAAGTTTATTAAACAAATTACAAACAACTTTTAAGAAACGTTTACTACTAATTCCAAATTAAAAAAACAACTTTAAGCAGATAATCAGGGCCACCTGATTTACCATTATGAATTTGCTTACAAGCACATATAATTTTTTGATCAGTAAATGCTACATTTCACTCACTAAACAATATATTTAATTTTCCATTTAAGTACCAGTCCTGATAAAACAAAACATCTTCATCAGCTTGATAAAATCTAGAGTTAGGGCCATTAATTGATTTAAAATAGTTTAAAAACTCCCTACTATTTATATCTTGCTTATTATCTTTTCATGTATTATTCTTTAACATTTTCCAGTAAAGTTTTGCATTTTTAGTCTTGGATTTTCTAATTTCGTTGTTTGATTTTCTATTTTAAGCCTATTTCTTTTTTCTAATTGTACTTTTGTAAAGGCTCCTAGATTCTACCATGCTTTGTCTATTTTTCTCCGAGGGTTAATGTCTGTACATATTAAGATTCATATAATAACATTTTTTAAATACTTACATTCATTGTCAACATAGGCAGCATTAAAAATATTGTTTTTATCAACAAACTTTGTATTGTCAACAAGCTTTTTTTAAATAATGATGAACTAATATTTTCAAATCAAAAACTTAAACTTATATATAATATATATATAATGTAAATACGCGTCTTCCAATATGTAGATTAAACGCAAAATCCGTGTCAATATATTTACTCCCTAATGTGGGTTATTTCATATATGTTCTATTTTAATGTCATATTTTCGAAAATCTTTTAATATTTCTGGCTGTGTTACAAAAAACGTTTATCACAAAATAAAATTCATGAATGAATATACAGTGTAAGATTTCAAACAATACTATTCAATATACGCTCATACAGGCATGTCAATGAACTCAGACTCGCAAGCACACATGTTATTTTTCATGGAAGTTTGTTATTAAAGAATCTTTGTAGCATCTAACCAGATATTGACAATACCAACAATCGACAGACAAATAAATCACAAAACTAAAACAAAAGAGGTTATTAGAATCGAATACATTTCTCATGTTATTTGCTTATTGCCTCTATTGAACTCCCTCGATTAAACGTAAAGATCATAAGTTCTAAATGTCAAAGAGCATAGAATACTACTAAGATATCCATTTGACCGCTTTTTTCTATTCCATTTGAAAAAGAAATTATCTGAACAACACATGTTCGATTGTTATTAACCCCAACAAAATAGTAGCAGGTATTTTGAAGTATCTTTCTCCATATTGCCAAAAAAAAGCATCGCGTGATTTCGCTGTTCCAATTTATAGGTCAAACTTACCTTCGAACATATGGGAATAAAACACTTTCTGTTGAGTTCTTAATATGTAGAAATTAATAAACCACACAAACATATGGAATGACATTGAGCTTTACAGACATGTAATATTTATATGTTCAAACTTGCCTCGTGTCGGCGATTCGTGTCTATTCAATTATGACTCTACTTCATTAAAATTCATGTTCTTGATGTGATAAGACCTTATATGTGGAGACAAAATGAATGTTTCCATAATTTTTTTTCAGCTTTTCATATTTGATAATCTGTTTACGCTATGCCGTAACAGTCTTGATCGAATTATTTTTTTAATAGCTTTCACGGCATTTTGAAAATGAAAACATATAAAATATAACCACGGCAAATTGCCAATGTTGCAAAATAATTGATATGTATTTCCTAACTGTGTTATAATATTAAGAACTGCCAAACTTGTGATAATGTAATACCGCTATTTCTACAAATTTTGTTTTAAGAATGGACGGCGTTTATTTATTAGGTTTCTTAACTAAGGAATTGCAATATGTGCATGCAAAAAATACAAATATTCCATATAGTGTCCGACGTGAAAAATATTTTTACACAAACACATATACATAAATACCTTTATATAGACCACGTAGGTACACTTTGTTTTGACTCAACAGCAACCAAAGTTCCAGTTTCGATATCTTTTTATCAGAACTTTCAATGTAAAATGCTGATACAGAAAAAAAGAGAAATACTTTGCTTATTTCTAAAATTACTCTTTATATATTTAATGAAATTATTGTCATGTCGATTTATTAAAGGTTTTAAAACACAGTCGAGACTTAAGCTGAAAATACAGTCTCACTGAAACCACTTACAACTGACTTGTTTACAAACATACTGACGAGTGACTGGCAAAAAAGGTTCTAAATAATATAATCATACGTTTAACAACAATAAAAACATCAAAACTTACAACATGTGGGGGCTATAGACTAAATTTGGTCATTGTTCACCAAATCTCTGCTTCGTTACTGAATTCCTGAATATATGCTCGTAAAATCCGAAAGAAAAATATAAAGCAGGAAAAACGGTCGGAAAGAAAATCTACTGTAACGATAACGAGGCAATACACACTTAGGTTGCATATAAGTGTTACCTATTGTCATACAATGTAATTTGTCGTTGTAGTACAAAGGCAATACCATGTGGTATACACAAAGAGATAATCTTGCATTCGCAGACTGTGTATCTAGACAAAAAAGGGTGACTTCCATAAAGTCCAAGCTCATGAACCACATAGCGATGATTTGTCTTAATAGTCAATGACCGATATAAAAACACACTATTTTGCTTCAAATATTTTGGGGGTCTTATTTGTGACATAATATAGCATGACCAGAGGTGTAATAAACCGCATAAAAAATGTTTGACATCATTCTCAAAGCGTCGTTATATGTTAAATTGTATTACTTACGCAAAGGAATTTCCAATAAGACTTTAAAATTGATGATTCAAAATAATGTTATTATAATAAAATTGTGTCATTTTGTTGCTGTATATTATTTTAAAAAAATATTTTAAAAAGCTGTTTTTATTCATGAAGGTATGATAAAAACACCGGTTAATCGGGATTCATGCGGATAACTATATAAACATGAATGATGGCATTTTGAAAAACAAGTACTGTAATAATATAGTCATTCCCGCATAAACAAAACAACAAATAATCTGGTAATATGTGGTATACTAAAAAAGTTCATACGAAACAAAAGCTTGCGCAAAATAGGTTATGCAATTGTGTACACGTCAATGATCTCATTAATGTTTTGTGTATGTTTATTTTCGACATGAGGACATACAGAAAGGGTAATCACGTGATAGTCAAGATGGCAATGTCCATGCCGAGACAGTTATTTTTCTCCGTTTTATATCCTTTTTACTCTCGTTTATTTTTTTAATTACGCCCAAATTCCAGCAATATCAGTTAAAAGGTGCGTTGAATGTGTTGCGTTGAATGTTGAATACGCTTTATATGTCGACTTTGCTTCCCGCAAACTTTCAGAAGCTGTAATTAGGTCATCCCGCTAAGAAATTATTTCGCAGCGATTTAAGTCGAGATGTAGAGCGAAAATTTTAACGAAATGAACACTTTGTTGCTGTTATGGATGGAACGTGATCGGTATTTGAAAATTAATACAAATAATAAGAGGTATGAACGGCGAAAAATACCTCACTCGGCATGGACGTCGCCATCATAACTATTATGTCATTACCTCCTCTGACATATGTCTACAAAAATTATGGGATGAAACCGAATACCAGTTTTGTTTGAACTCGGATGATCTGAACCACTTATCTACGCTTGTGGTTTAGGTTTTCTATACCTCGCCGAAGAAACGGTTTTATTTATTCAACATCTGTTAAGTACTCCCTTTATAATTAAAACATTAGTCCATTTTTTAATAGGCCTCCCTACCATATGGGTCATCTTTGCGCATGTGTCAATAATCATGCTATTGTAAAATGACGCACCACTTGCGACAACCAGGACGACTCAGTATTTCGTTTTTTAAACATGTCTCACAGGTCATGGTTACACTAAGAGATTAAATGACACATATCGCTGTAAAGCACCTTGTTTAGCCTGTAACATTCATCAATTAAATTTTTACCAATCAACAACTAAATGAGTTGAGTGAGCATGGGTTGTATCAGCTGTCTCATTGCCTCAACGGTTAATATGAGACTTAGCCATCAACACCTTGTGTATGACAATAGCGGAGACCTTAAACGCAGGTCAAATGTCGGCGCATCCGCGCCGGATTGTTATTTACAGTCTATTGTATATTGTCATCTCACTAAGTAATTTCCTTCGAACACGTGAATGAATACTTTCAAATTTGTGTCCGTTAATCGAGCTGACTTAGTAAGTCTCTTTTTTTATGCCCCCCTTCGAAGAAGAGGGGGTATATTGCTTTGCTCATGTCGGTCGGTCGGTCGGTCGGTAGGTCGGTAGGTCGGTCGGTCCGTCCACCAGGTGGTTTTCGGATGATAACTCAAGAACGCTTGGGGCTAGAATCATGAAACTTCATAGGTGCATTGATCATGACTCGCAGATAAACCCTATTGATTTTGAGGTCACTAGATCAAAGGTCAGGGTCACGGTGACCCGAAATAGTAAAATGGTTTCCGGATGATAACTCAAGAACGCATACGCCTAGGATCATGAAACTTCATGGGTAGATTGATCATGACTCGCAGATGACCCCTATCGATTTTGAGGTCACTAGGTCAAAGGTCAAGGTCACGGTGACCCGGAATAGTAAAATGGTTTCCGGATGATAACTCAAGAACGCATACGCCTAGGATCATGAAACTTCATGGGTAGATTGATCATGACTCGCAGATGACCCTTATTGATTTTGAGGTCACTAGGTCAAAGGTCAAGGTCACGGTGACCCGAAATAGTAAAATGATTTTCGGATGATAACTCAAGAACGCATACGCCTAGGATCATGAAATTTCATGGGTAGATTGATCATGACTTGCAGATGACCTCTATTGATTTTGAGGTCACTAGGTCAAAGGTCAAGGTCACGTTGACCCGAAATAGTAAAATTATTTTCGGATGATAATTCAAGAACGCATATGCCTAGGATCATGAAACTTTATAGGTAGATTGATCATGACTCGCAGATGACCCCTATTGATTTTTAGGTCACTAGTTCAAAGGTCAAGGTCACGGTGACCCGAAATAGTAAAATGATTTTCGGATGATAACTCAAGAACGCATATGCCTAGGATCATGAAACTTCATAGGAAGATTGATCATGACTCGCAGATGACCCCTATTGATTTTGAGGTCACAAGGTCAAAGGTCACGGTCACGGTGACCCGAAATAGTAAAATGATTTTCGGATGATAACTCAAGAACGCTTTTGCCTAGGATCATGACACTTCATAGGTACATTGATCGTGACTTGCAGATGACCCCTATTGATTTTCAGGTCACTAGGTCAAAGGTCAAGGTCACAGTGACAAAAGTCGTATTCACACAATGGCTGCCAGTACAACGGACAGCCCATATGGGGGGCATGCATGTTTTACAAACAGCCCTTGTTTAATAATATCTTTCTGTGACATGAGTTGTACTAACGTTGGTCAACATGTTTAGATCTTCTTCTTCAGAAGTGACTTAATGTTCAAGTAAATAAGGTTTGCTTGTTTTGATTACGGAAATTCATCTGTATCTATAACTTCACAGAAATGTTCAGAGATGCGTGGAATTACTAAGCATTTCTATAACGCAAATGACGTCAATCGTTGCCCTTTTTTAAACTGTTGTTTTGTGACAAACTTATATTTGAAAACGCATTACATTCAAACTTAAGTTTAATGCAAACCTTTCATACTGACATAAAGGTTATTTAACATATATATTACGGTTTCTGTATGTCCATTATTTTGGGAAAGAAAGGATTTAATTCAAATGGCCACAAATGTTATGGTTTTAAAATAGTTATACATAAACGAACTGAAAGAGAATATGAATTGCCAACCGAATGATATTAATTTGTAATATTCATAAACAAAATAACCGTAGACAATTGGCCAGAGCTCCAGATAAGGGTCGTATTTTCGTAATTACGAATTATTTTCAAGTCCGTTACGTTTTTATTTTAAAATCTTGTCGTACCTTTAAGAATTACAAAATCAAGTTACGAATATTATTTTTACATCAGTTCGTATCGATTTTTACATCGGTTCGTATCGATTTTTATTGAGTTCTTTTCGTGTATTAAAGATCTTTGCGGTGCTTATATGGTATGGTTATCGGGTTTGTTTAACAAAGCGCATTTTTTCAAAAAATAGCGACGTATACAGTCTAATTGTCAAAAATCAATGGCGGCGCCCAGAGAGCGTCCTAAAAAACTGCAAAGAGTAGAAAACACGCTTTTAACATATTGTACGCAAAGTGAGCCGAAGTTAAATGTTTAGAAAGACATTATAGAAAAGATCTTATACGATGCTGTATGTTCAGTTGCCGACACAGTCGGAAAAGCTAAACAAAACGCGACACGACGGGTCCAAACTTAAACACAAAAAAACATTGAACGAGTGGAAGGGACAAATCCCGTGGCTAATCGTTGAAAAGATTGAAGGGGAGACCCGTGTTAATTGTGAAATGTGTAAAAATTCATCTAAGGCATGCAATCTAAGCACAGTTTGGGCATATGATGGTATTTGAATAATAAAATTGTATTATACTGAAAAGACACTGTTGAACTCGTATAAATAAAGTGGCTACATGTAGTATGTTTATTTTGAGTTTTTTTGCATGAAAATAACCATTATTATTTATTTTTAGGTCATTTAGAAACAATAAGAATTATTTTCCAAAACTAAGTAGTAACATTAAGAATAAAATTTTAGAGTTAAGAATTCTTTTTGAAAATCTGGTGGTAATTTAAGAATTTCACAAAACCTTATCTGGAGCTCTGATTGGCATTCATTGTGAGTTCATCTCGAAAAGAAAACATATAGCCGTAGTCATATTTATAGCATTGTAGTAACTAGTATCATTGTTTACACTGCAATCGGAATCAAACACGATTACAGGAATAAAAAACAATGATGTAGTTTTAAATAGCAACATCTGGAATATCTTTATCTATGACATTTAAAGTCTTGTTGGTTCCCTTAAAGTTGCACAAGTATTATATAACATTATTGTTATAACAAGTGCATTTCGATCAAGATAACACATAACGAATAAAATTAAAACCCCATTTTTGGACTAAACATTCATGACCTTAAATGTGATATACCAGAGACTGAAGTCGTGCAAATTAATATTATTCAAGAAAAAACATTTTGCAATTAATTATCAGTATAACGCTTTCCCGTCGGAAGAATTAATCTCCCTGTGCATGGAATAAGTGATTGAACGCCAGTGAACTTTAAAAAATGATGTAAACCACGTTGATGTTTTATTTTTCGTCTGGAATTTTGATGAGAATCAATGCATAGCGAACTTTTATATTTCCTGTTCACAGACAATCTACTCTTATATAATAGGATTAGGTTCGCGACAAGTCGCAATATCCTATAAATATACATTTTTCTTTCCTTTGGCAATCTGAAATATGTTTAAGTATCGTTATTTTTAATCATCATCAGCAGCAGCAGCATCAGCATCATCATCATCATCATCATTATCATCATCATCATATGTAGCAGCAGCAGCAGTAGCAGTTTCATAATCGTCATTGTCATGAAACTATGGTATCCACAATAATCACATTTAATGTACATGTGGTATTCTATCATACTTTCTGATGAAAAATGAACGTACACAGTAGATCAAGAAGGCTGTAATCTCTAGAAGGAAATATTTACAGTATATTATATATATATTTCAATATAATACGTTATGATCTTTTGAACTTATAAGGGAAGAACACACTGCAATCTAATATGATACTTGTGCAATAAAGAGACTAACCACAATGAGGTTATGAATTATTGCCTCTGACATATGCCTGTTAACAAATTGACGAATGTTTGTGAGCAAATGATGCAATCAGGATACCAATGAGAATATGTTTTCATCAAATAAATTATTGAAAAGCATTGTGTGTGTTGTTTTAGTATTTTATGAATTATTGAAAACATTACAGATAGCACGCTGTTTTGTGTTGTTGACTTTTTTGTATTTTGATTCTTATTTCGTGATAACATTATCAATTAAATACCTTTTAATACTGACATTAACAGTCCTTTATTTCATGATATTATTGTTGTGGTACCATGATACTTTACACACAAAAGTAAAGGGAGAATTACAATAGACGTCTGTCCGTCCGTCTGTGTGTTTGTCCGTGCATACAAACGTTTTCAAAACAGCACTCGTACACGCCTCATCGTACAACATCCAAACTAGCAGGGCAATGTTTCATCTGTAACGAAGTTGCACATGTTCAATTAGTTTCATGTTTTGTCAAAATATATTGTGTGTTAAGCCCCTTTAAGATTTTTCATACCATTAGTATTTTAAACAAAGTAGTTCTTCAAGTTTGAATTTTGCATTCAAACTTGCATGCTTTGCTATATGTAATTCATGGTTAAAATTGATAACATTGAATAACCGACAGTGTGCTAATCTAACGCTTAAAAACAATACGTAATATTATAGGGCTCATGTAAGTTGTGATGATTATGAAAATAAAAATGAAGATGAAGATGATTCTGATGTTAATTTTATGTTCCGGATATGTAATTGTTCCTCTAACAAAGAGCCGTAGATAAAAGACCTAGTAGCGTACTTTGGATTGTCAAGGAAACAAGTGTTTGAGTATTGTTTTATTTCAAACCGATTCAAACCACGACTTCTCTAAATTACCCCGTTGGCATCTGGGCCGATATTTTAGGATCATGCATTTAACACATTTTTTTAAGTTTTGTTTCAATAAATTGTCGGAATTATATCGTTCCTTTAACGATGTAGATGGTCGAAAATAAGAATTTATGATAATTCATTAAAAATGCGTTTCATTTTATTCAAGATTTTGGAAACAGAACAAAAATTAGAAATTTTAATTAAAACAGAAGTTTCTCATAAATTCCAGACAAAAGGCGTCAATACATACAGCCTCCGAAAAAAATGTATCGGCGGTGAACTATCGTAAATAGCCCAGTACCTCACTAAATGCATCTCAAATGTGCATCGTTCAACATTGCCCCCCAATGAAATGTACTTAATTGTTGCAAACAAACATACCTGACATAATCACACACGTTATTGTGCGATTGCAAACATAGTTTCTATCATGTGAAATACAACCCGAAAACACTTGGTCCTTCAAATGCATTTTCTTTAAGTTTAAACTAAGGCTCTTTTTCAGAAAAGAAGCTAGAGTAATTTAAAATGAACGTAAATTCTAACTAAGTTTTACCTAATAAACATCAGGGAAATAGTCTAATCATCGATATAATAACACATCGTTGGGATGATACAGCGTTTCAAATAAAGATATTTTTAATCTCAAAAAAAAAACAATTACACAAGTGTCTGAATTTACACATTTAATCATAATTCTTATGGGTGAAACCCACAACATGTTCATCTTGCTTGTTCAACCAAAATTGCCAGGCGAGTCATAATATTTGTGTTTTTGATTTTAAAGTGGAATAGTTAAGGGATACGTCATACTTTCAGTTCAAAGCTAATTTCTCATGGGAGCACTTTCTCTTTGCCTTCCATCAAGCTTTGTCCTCGAACAGACCACAATATCATAAATTGTCTGAGTCTTTTCTGAAATAAGTATTTATCCTATAATATCTATTTAAACAAATACAGATCGTTGAAACACAACACCACATTGGAGATAAACCTATGTTTTGTCAGCAGAAAAAAAAACACATAACCATGAAGTCTATGTGTGTGACATGACTAGAAATCAATTGGATGGCTAGACTTAAGGCAAATAATCTGCCAAATATCGGAGGTCATTCGTTAAAATGTTAACACCGCACATTGCAATCTTCTAGATTTATTTTTCAGACTAAAAGGCGTTGAACGGGTCAACATAATCGATATATCCAACTACCCCACTAGCCAATCAGGTTAAAAGGAAACGAACATTATCAAAATCCCCTGAAAGTCACGTTAAAAAAGCCAAGTGTGATCTATCAACTGAACTATCTGACATAAGTGACACAGAGCTTAATGATAAGAATATTGATAGTCTTAGTTCCAAAACATCACTGAAAAAGTTGTAGAGAGCAAACCACGAAAGAGTAGAAAGGTCCAACAAGCAAAACGTACGGTAAACATTAGCCCTACCAAACCTGCCAGCAAATTAAAAGTGACAAAGTCTAAAACAGTGTCTACTAAACAACTGCCTGAATCCAAAACCTGTTCGAAAAGGGCAAATAACAAGCGAAAATGTAATGACAGTTCTAATTCCGAGGATAATTCTAATTCAAATCAAGTTCCTACCCCAATTATGAATAGAGAATTGATAGATGAAAGTAGTGGTGATAGTGTAGGACTTGTATCAGTGCTGCATAAATTAGCCGATGAAATGCACAAATTTACAACATCTATGAATAAATTACGCGAGGACGTCCGTGATGTGAATGATAAATTGGAAAAAGTCACTGCTGATGTAAACAGTAAGCTCGAAAATGAAGAGAAACTGTCGCATAAGATTCACAATGTGATTGATACTAGATTCAAAAAAGAACAATTAAAGAACAAACAGGAAATGGAGAAAGAAGTACATACATTAAAAGACGAATTTAGCTCTGACATTGCATGTCTCCAGTCACAAGTACATGATATCAACTCAAAACCACAGATATGTAGGGACTTGATTGTTTGTATTATGAATCATGCACAAACTACTAATGAGAATGTCACTCAAATTGTCAAAGATCTCCTAGTGGATGGATTGAAGCTACGGCATGTAGATTTCAAAAAAGCAGAGAGAAAAGCTAGTAAGGATAGCAAACCCGGGGTCATTGTTGTAACTTTCTACTCCAACGAAGACAGAGACTCAGTTCTTAAGAAGAAATCTATGCTCGGTGATAATCTAAAATATGAGAACGTCTTTATCTCCATTGATAAGTCATCGGAAACTCGAAATGTCAACAACAACTTCAAACCGTTGATTTCTCGTTTGGGATTGTCTGACCTCATATTTCGAGGATCTCGCATCGTAGTTGAGGATGGAAACAACAACCAACCTTCAAACACTGCTGGTCAAAGGAGACCCGCAGATGGTGATTCGAGGAGGGTGAAACCCGGGCATAATAATCCCGGAAGAAATAGTGGTGTGCGTAACCCTATTCCTAGGTCAAATGGTCCAAATTTCAATACTAATCGTTGGCATAGTTATCCCAGAAGCTCTTGCAATAATCAATCTTCTAATCAAAAACATAGTCATCTAGCTAATAGCAGAGCAGACAACGACAGGAGTCATAGCTCACGCTTCAACAACGACAGATATAATCATCGTGAAAACAGAAATAATTATGACTATCGCTACAGAGATCATCGTGAAAACCATGAAAACCGGGCATCTAGAGATTGCTTAAGGAGAGACTATGACGGACCTGATCCAAGAGTCTATTAGGATAGGCGCAACTACAGACACAATTTGGACCGCCGCAACAGTGACTCTTCTTATCAACAGTATTAGTATAAGTTAGGGTTGTGGAATGTCATGGGATGGTCTGATGATAAGTTATCTGAGATTTTTTTACTTCGTGAACAATGTTTTGAAAGTTTAAAATTAGATATTGTGTGTATAGCTGAATCTCATTTGTTGAATAATCATTTAAATTTAGGGAACTATGTGTTTTATGGCAACTGTAGAAAATTACTTCATGTTAATGCGAAGAATGGTTCCGGTGGTGTTGGTATTTTTATTAAAAAAGAATTATTATCTCATTTTAATCTATCAATCTTGGACAATTCTTATGAAGGCATTTTATGGCTCTCTCTTAAAGACAAAGTCTCAAAGAATACCTTTAATATTTGTTCGGCTTCTTTGCCTCCTTATGGATTTAGTCGTTATGTTAATCCACAAGCTTTTTTTGATCAAATACTTACAAATATTTATGAATACCAGAACTTTGGCGAAATTGTAATTTGTGGTGATTTTAATAGTCGTATTTCTGATATGCCAGATTTTATTGAAGGAATAGATGATGTTGAATATAGACATGTGGTTGATTATTATAAGAATTCTTATGGTGAAGTTTTGATTAAATTTTTAACTGATAGTAATTGCTGTGTTTTAAATGGTAGAAACCATGTGACAAATGACTTTACTTTTATTTCAACAAGAGGCAAGTCCGTTGTTGACTACATTATTGTTCCGTACAAGTCTGTAAAATTATACCAAAATGTAAATGTTACCAGGCCGACAGAAATTAAAAACTTAGATGTAGCAAAAAATGGTATTGAATCTCGACTTATACCTGATCATTCTATAATATCCTGTGATTTTAGTATGAATAGTTTTTACTCAGAAAATGTTAAATTTTCTATATTTAACAACAATAATTGTCATGGTAATAAAAATTGGGTAAAGCATGTTAAAAATATGATGTTAGTGCTGTACCAAATGATTTTGGTGAGAATATTTTACTGAATAATATAAATAATGCTGTAGAAAGAATTGACATTCAACATACAAATCAACAAGATCTTGACAATTTATATTCTGAATTTTGTTCTGTTGTTAAAAATGAAATGGATTGTAAACTACCTTGTAAAGATGAAGTTCTTATTTATGGCTATAGTAATAAACGTCGAAAGGTACGAAACCTTGGTGGAATATGACATTACACAAAATGTGGAATGATATGTGTACTGCCGAAAAAGCCTGGCGCACGTGTAAATCACATGCTATTAAAAGTCATTTAAAACAAACTTTTGTTAATAAGCGCAAACTCTTTGACAAAAATGTTCAGTCATGTGAGAGAGCTCAATGGTTAAAAGTACAGAAAGAGGTACTGTCACTTGCTTAAACTAATTCTAAATATTTTTGGAAAAGCATGGGTTGATTAAGAGTAAGAGACAACAGAAATAATGATGTACCTTTAGAAGTTATTGATAGTAATGGTGTCTTAACTCGAGATAAAAATATTGTTTTTGATAAATGGAAAACTGATTTTCGTAATTTATATAATTCTGATAATACTATGTCTTTTGACTCTGAAAATGTTGATGTAAACTTGTCAATAGAACCTGATGTTGATAATAGTATTTTTATCCATAGATTTTACAATAGATGATGTTAGGATGGCAGTTTTTGACATAAAGCGTAATAGAGCCATTGGTGTGGATGAACTACCTGGTGAGGTTTTGAAAAATAATTTTGTAATTTCCTTTTTACATAAACTTTATAATAAATGTATTCAAACTGGTACTTTGCCAAACATATGGAACAAAACTTTTATCAAGCCAATACCTAAATCATCAACTAGTAACCCTATTGACCCATATGTCACACCGTGGTATAGCTATAACACCGGCTGTGTATAAGATTTATTGTTCATTAGTTAACAAACGTTTGAATTCTTTTTGTACAAATAGAGGTATTTTATACGAAGGGCAAAACGGTTTTAGAAGTAGTCGTAGTACTGTTGACCACATTCAGTCGCTTACAAGAATAATTGATAGTCGAAGAAAACGCCGTTTATCAACATACTGTGCCTTTATAGATTTCAGAAAGGCGTTCGATTCCATTACTAGAGAATAACTGTTTGTAAAATTGTCAAAACTTGGTTTCCATTGTAAGTTAATAAATGCTGTAAAATCTATTTATCAAAATGTTATGTATTATTTTAAATTAAATGGCTTTAACACTGATTGGTTTACTGTTAAAACTGGCTTAAAGCACGGGTTGTTCGTTGTCGCCATTACTATTCAATCTATACATAAATGATCTTGCTTTAAAACTGAAGGCTGCTGGTTAAGGAGTGGATATTAATGGCGAAAATGTATCAATTCTCCTTTATGCGGATGATATAGTACTTATTGGAATGAACATGACTTACAAAATATGTTAAATATTCTTAATACATGGTGCTCTTCAAACAGCATGAATGTAAATCCTGCAAAATCAAATATTGTACACTTTCGTAATCCATGTGTAGAACGTTAAACCTTTGTGTTTAAAATTGGTGACAATCAACTTAACTATGTAACACAATATAAATATCTTGGTCTTGTTTTAACTGAGCACTTAGATTATTTTATTTCTGCAAGAACTGTTGCTGAATCTGCTAATAGAGCTTTAGGAATGTTGATCGCTAATACAAAGACATTTGGGGGTATTCCGTATGAAGCTTTTTCAAAATTGTACGAGTCAACAGTTGTTCCAGTCATTACATATGCTTCTTCCATATGGGTTTGTGAAAATTTCTCCTGTATAAGTGCAGTGCAGAATAGAGCTGCTCGCTACTTCTTGAATGTTAGGAAATATACCCCAAATTCCGCTGATTTAAGAGATATTGGCTGGAAGCCTATAACTTACAATTGTTGGAAAAGTGTATTAGCCAGCTGGTGTAGATTTAGCTGTATGAGTCATAGAAGATTGAATAGGAAGATATTTGTATGGGTCAATAATGTTGCAAGAAGTACATTTAAAAATTGGAATTTTAAAGTTTGTAAAATGCTTAAAGATTATAACTTGGAAAGGTATTGTAATATTAATATACCTATACAAAAACATGATATTTATGCTTCTGTACTACCTAAAATATTAGACAGTTTTAAGCAAGAGTGGTTGAATGATGTTAATCGTGAATCTGCTAGAAATGGAAATGGTCGTAACAAACTGAGATTATATAGAACGTTCAAACAAACTAATGAAACTGAAGGCTATTGTCGCACTATTTTTAATAGGTCATACAGGGGAGCGATTGCAAAATTCCGCAGTGGAACTGCGCCAATTGGTATTGAGTTAGGGAGGTACAATGGTTTGCCAGTTAAGCAAAGAGTCTGTTTTCATTGTCCAGATACTATTGAAGATGAGACCCATGTGCTGTTACATTGTTCTCCATATAAAACTATTAGATTTGATTTGTTACAAAAGGCAGAAGAATTAGATGCACATTTTGTAACCTTATCGGATGCTGATAAAATAGGATTTTTACTATCTAATTCAGACATAACTTTTTATAGTGCCAAAACCTGCTTCAACATACTGAACAAAAGAAAACTGATATTGTACAAAAATAATTTGTAGTGTAATAAATGTATTATAGTGTAAATACTTGAAAACCAACACATTTTATGTTAGACATATTTTAGTTTTAAAATCCTAGATACATGTTTAGTGTAATTTGAAAATTGTTTTAAACACTTGAAAACCTAACAAATTTGATGTTTGACATATTTTAGTTTTTAAATTCCTAGATTCATGTTTTAGTACATATATAACAATTGTTTTACTAGTCAAATTGTTTTATCTCCATCTTAAAGTTCCCCTGTTAATCAAATTGTGTTAAAATCTGATGATACACTGTCCATTAATTTATACCCATTTTGAGAATGTGTTATAACATCCCTTCTTAAGGCAGATTTTAATTACCCGGTTAACAAGGATCCTTTAGATCTTATCTGTATTATGTGTACATAAAGTATAGTCTATGGATCATGATTATCTTATGATGTTTCTAAGTTTGTCATGTCAACATTAAAAGTCTCTTGAAAATCTTTTCAGATTGACAATGTGCTGTATTTTAAACTGTGTTATGTATGTGATTATATACTGTGTACATTGATGAGACTATACTATATATATATATATATATATATATATATATATATATATATATATTGTCTTCTAGATGAAATTCGTGTCCTCTCAAGGAAACACTTTACAATGAATGGCCCGCTAAGAATACAGTTATACTTAGGATGGACTTATGTTTCAAGTGTTAGTGATCTTCGTTATATTTGCTACGATTTTCAGTATTACATCGCTTAAAAACAGACGCATTATGCGCTGTGACATTATTTTTACTGTTTTACATCGTCTTTTTTAAATGATAAAGATGTGTTTGTTATCACCCGCACATCCGGCTCTCGTTTGAAAACATTCATTAATTAAAAAATATATATTTTTATCAAAATTGCTTAAATCCAATCAGCAGCTGCTTCCGTCCATCACTTTGTCGTGTACAGCAAATAAATAGCTTAAACGCACACGAATGGAGAAAATGCAGGTGCGTTTATAAAATGAATATCAATAGAAACTGCCCACATTTTGTAACATGTATTAATAAAACAAAACGTTAATTAATGGTAGACAAATGTTTTCTAATAAACCTGGCACTAAAAATGTTATTAACACATGTATAAAGTCACCATAGTTGTAAATTCACCGAATAATTCATTGTGTGTAGCGATTAACGTAAAACAAAACGTATTTAATGTTTTCCGATGGCGCATTCTTTGATATATTACAACCAGGTTGAACCAATAAGCATGCTCAAATGCTCAAAATTACACTATTGCCTTAAGCATGCTAAACGATATTAAGCAATATTTATATACTAATCTATATCTTGCCGATGTTTCTTTTTTCTTTTGCATGCAACTCCTACGCATCTCTGAGCATGTCGGTGATTTTTTTATTGATATATTTTAGTGTCTCTGACCTAACAAAATTATCGTATTTTAAGGCCTTCGAGCGATTTTTGTTTCGACTGGGAACTGCGATCAGTATAAGAATGTCATTGCACGCGCGCGCTGGCGTAATCAATTTTATTTAAATAGCAATATATTTATTTCATAACTTTACAGAACTCATTTAAACCAAACAAATTTAACAAAGCGAGGACACGAAGGTCGATCTTAATGGAAACCCGACTGAACAATGCTGATTGAACCTTTCATATGCTACATGTGTCACTGAATTTGCTTCCTTAATACCCGACGAACGTTAAAATTCACGATACCAATAAAGAAACGTTTTTCTAAAACAGCTGTGTCGACTTGATATGAACTGTCCAAGTATTACGGAATATTTGCATGTATTATTTTCCTATATACCCATAGGTTAATCAGATGCGTTCAATTTTTATGAATATTCTCGTTCAGATAAAATCTGCACATATTCATTAATACAAAAAACACTTAACGGGAATACGTATACATAAATTAATAATAATATTTATAAGTCTTCAACATTTATGTGTGATATATTTTTCAACAAAGTCTTGATATACATCCAAAGCTGTATTTAATATAAAGAAATAAAACGAATTCTGCATGAAAGCCAATATACATTTTATTGTTTAGGATGCGTCATATGCACCGATTTCTTGAATAAAAACTCGATAAGGTCGCCAAGGATTAATTTTGTTAATAAATACAAAATGCATTATGATTCAAGGTATGTTAGGGTTGTTATTTGGTGTGTTTTTTTGCAAACGTGTCTATATATTTATATATAAATATATAATATATATATCAATATATTTATATATATCGTTGTTTATTCCACCATAATGTTGTTGTTGTTTATTTTGTAGGGTCATGAGCTGTAGATTAAAAAACACCAAACCAACAATAAGCACGAGTTAGTTTTATTATGACTTCTATGTACCAATGTTATTTAAGGCGATGTTATCATTATCAAGGTCGTGCAATTGAAGAAATAAATCTCATTTCAAATCAAACGTAGTGCATTTTTTTGACCGCTTGGTAGTCTGAGAAATTTATCCGCCAGTGCATCGTAAACAGGTCTTTCAGCAATGGTGACCTTTTAACAATGACGTCAAGAATGTTCATGTTTTGCCTGTCGCTTAATGAATCGTAAAGAATCCATTTGAGAGTTCAAGGACATATGCGATAGGCAAATTGTCTAGGAAACAAACCATATATAACTTACATAATGAAACGTTATTTCTCACTGCGACGCACTAATTTTATAAAGAAGCGTTCGTTTTGTCGTTAGTAATTCAACTAATAAGGTTTAAGTATGTTTAGCTTTACATTCAATAGTAAGAAGTGTTTTTGATAACTCTGTAACGCAGAGTGTGTATGCTCTAAATGAACAGGAGCAAATGTTTGTGATATGTAAATCCTTAATAATAGAGGATATTTGTTGGCTTTAGTGGAATATCGATTTAAAATCCCGGGTGATCATAGAAAATAATATTTTAACTAGTGTTTTTTTGTTTCATCGTTTTTACGCTGCTTAAGAGTTAAATTGGAGAATTTCGCTGTAATAATGTACGTCAAAAATCGACGTCATTGCACAATAAACAGTAAAACTTATCGATTATTTTCACTGTTAATTTTCACTGTGTAATACAGTGAATTATCAGTTTCAATTCAATGATACTCTATTAAACAGCGGATGCATAAAATAAACACATTTATAACGATATCATATGCAATAATTTGTGATCCCAACACTGATCCCTTTGTGATGTTGAAATGTCGATATGGATTGAAATTTAGTTTTATACACTGCGTATTTTTCATTTTTCTTAAAACAATTTAAGAACATAATTCAGACAAGATTTCTGATAGAATGGCTTGATACCTTTTGAAGTGATTTCGATTCGTTGAAATTACATTTAAAATAAGTAATATAGGTTAAACGATGGTATATTACTGTTGAATCGATGAATATATATATATATATATATATATATATATATATATATATATATATATATATATATATATATATATATATATATATATATATATATATATATATATGAAAACGATGAATATTACTGTTGACATTAATATGCAAATGCAAAATGTGTTTTGGGGAAGGATAGGGACTGAACCCGCTACACGCCTATAGTTTTATTGAATAAAAGTGCCAAATACGGACTGCAATTTTAACAAATCACTATATCATGAAGTTTTATTTGTAAAATTGAGATTATTTCGAGATTGTTTCTTGTTGAATTGCATATACATTTGTATGTAAGCGTCTACCAATGTTAAGATTATACGAAAAATCCGTGTCAGTATATTTACTCCCTAATGTGGGTTAGTAAATATATGTTCTTTTTTCATTGTCATCATTTTCGAAAATCGTTGAATATTTCTGGATGTGTAAGAAAAATTTAAATCACAGCATGACATTTATTAATAAATATAAAGTGAAAGCTTGAAACAATGCTATTTAATATACGCTAATGCAAACATGTCAATGAACTCAGACTCGCAAGCATTGATTGACAAAAATACCAAGATACCTTCTTAGCAGTCACACATGGTATATATCATTGAAGTTTGTTATGAAAGAATCTTTGTAGCATCTAACTAGATATTGACATTACAAACACTCGACAAACATTTTAATAACAAAACTTAATAAAATACAGAAAATTAGACGAGAAAAATATATATCGATTTTAATTACATTTTTTTATAATCATGACGTCATTCGCTGTGTGTGATAAGTGTTTGTCAGCATCGAATACATTTCTCCTGTTATTAGCTGATTGCCTCTATTATACTCCCTCGATTAAACGTAAACTTTAACAGTTCTAAAAAAGCATAGAAGACTACGAAGATACTCATTTGACCGCTCTTTTTCTATTACATTTGAAAAAGAAAACATCTGATCAACACGTGTTCGATTTACCCCCAAAACATAATAGCAGGTATAAAGACAAACCGTCTTGCCCCAAAAGAACCGTCTTGTCCCAAACGCGCAACATGTGATTGCGATGTTCCAACTTTCAAAATCAAACTTAACTTCAAACATTGATGTATGGGTATAATACAGTTTATTGTGAGCTATTGATATGTAGAAATTAATAAACCACAAATACATATGTAATGGCATTGAGCGTTACAGACACGTATAATGTATATGTCTAAACTTGCGTCGTGTCAGCATTCATGTTTGGGACACATATTTTTACTATTCAATCATGATGACTTACACTTCATTAAAATTCATGTTTTAATGCTATTAGACATTGTCAGTGTATGTTAGCTTTTCGTTTTCAATAATGTGATTTCGATATGCTGTAACAGTCTTGATCGAGCTATCAATGTTCGGTAATTAGACAAGACTTAGTTTTGTAATAGCACCTTGGCATTTTGGGCATTAAAACATGAAAGTATACCTACGGAAAATTGCCAATGTGTTGAAAAATAATTGATATGTATTTCCTTACTGTATTGAAATATTTAAACAAAATATAAAATGATTTAATAATTTTATACCGCTATTAATACCAATTTTGTTTTATGAATGGTCGTTGTTTATTGATAATATTTGCAACCAAGGAATTACAATATATGCATGCAAATAATACAATATATATATATATATATATATATATATATATATATATATATATATATATATATATATATTTATTTATTTATTTATTTATTTATTTATTTATTTATTTATTTATTATTTATATTTATATTTATATATATAAACGTTTATATAAACAACGTACGTACACTTACATTGCATAAGTGTTACTTATTGTCATGCAAATGAACTTGTCGTTGATGTACAATGGAAATAGTATATATGTATACACAAAGAGATAATCTTGCATTCGCAAACTGTGTATCTAGAAAAAAAATTCATTCACGTTCAAGCTCATGAACATTAGGTGTAAAAGACCACATAAAGAGGAATGTTTGGCGTCATTCAAAAAGCGTCATTTTATGCAAAAGTCGAAAAAGACTTTATAATTGTTAAAATACTGTTAATATGTTAATATTATTTTTCTTACTGGATATTTTGTCCTTTTGAAATAAAACGCATTGTTTGAAATGTATTTATGAAGATTTCAAATACACGAAAATTGGGATTTAAGCCGATAGTTATTTACACATTAATGTTGGCGTTTTATAAAACAAATAATGTAATCATATCGTCATTCCAGAATAAACAAAACAACTCATCATCTGGTAATATGGGATGTGCCAGAAAAAAAACACGCGCAAAATAGGTAACGTCATTATTTACATGTTCATGACATCATTGATATTTTGTGTGTGTTTATTTTCGACATGAAGACATACAGAAAGGGTAATCAAGTGATAGTCAAGATGGCAACGTCCATGCCATTACAGTTTGTTTTTTTCGCCGCGTCAAGCCATATCAGTAAAAATGTGATTAGCGATTATTTCGTATGAAAATACGCTTTATATCTCGACTTTTCTACCCGCAAATTGTCTTATGATCTTAGTCGAAACTTTTTGAGAATACATAAGGTTGTTTTTTTTTCAATGGCACGGCTCGTATGTGCATCATTTAGCCTCCTATGATATCTCTTCAAAATTAAAATAATTATGTCTCGTCGTTCATGTCACCATCAAACGCTCGTGACTTGTTGTCATCAAAATCTTTAAATGCAACTAAAAGCAGTCAATGATCGGCAATGAAAATACGTCACCTTTTTACAAAGGAGCTTGAACTTAAAAACATATAATAGAGTTGATTTTAACATACAGTATGCTTAAAGCCCATAAGAACGTACATAGGAATACAATTATTTCATAGATGGACAATAATGTCAGATCCAATATCACAATCTTGTTCAGAAAGTTGTAATAATACAACTAATATGTTTCAACTCAATCGTATTTTGTATCTTTATAATAAGCAGATAGACTCATGACAGTACATGGAAGGAACTATAGAAAATATATGTCAGCTCTCAATTACGTTTGAAAACAAAAATAAATAGATTTTGTACACTTTGTCAGTCAATACACTGCATGTTTGTGTTCTTCCAATCATATATATTTATATACTGCTTACGCATATCATTAAACATTGGACATACAAGTTAAACATTGAATTCGTCCTCAAGAACGTTACAGTGTAAGCATTTTCTGTTTTAATCGGTATCTTTCCAGGCTTGTTTAATCTACTTGAAATAACGTAGACTTCATTTAAACTATTTGTTTTTTAAGAAATTTAAGTTATTATGTTTATGTTCGCAAAATCTTGGTTCGAATATTGTCTATACTGGATAAACGCCAAAGGCATCAATAGCTATGGCGTGTATAGGAATAATAAACGTATACGAGTACACAATTTGTATTGTTTGTTTTGAATATCTTGTTAAAATGTTAATTACGACGGTAATAGTGAAATGTAATGCAATACTGTTTAATATATTGCAAATATTAGTCAATTATAGTTTTGACTATTGCTGGCTATAAACCCAAACTTGATTCATGGCAGCAAACAATAATAAATGAAAGCTAATTTGACGAAGATATATATATATATATATTCCAATCTATACATATTCCGTCAATCGTGAAACCAAGAATGTTTGTAATTAATAGCATGCATTTCGCCTTTAATTCAATGTTTTGTGGCTTAAGGTTTAAATCCCTTGATTCACCCTAAAATTTACGCGTGGCTAATTCCAAATAAACCCACACTATGACGTAGTATTTCAATGTTGGGAGAAGTATATAACTGATATCTTGCTAACACTCTTTATGTATCTAATCGACCTTTCATCCAACGAGCCTCTTTTTATTATGCATTTGGAAGGAACGATACTTGTTTCTTGATTTGTATTCGCAAAACATGGACGACATGAATGAATCCATATAACATAATACCATCAAGATATTTAACTGACGACCTTGAACTAGTCATCGATTTTTCAGGACCTACTTTACACACAACATCGTATGTGTCTTTCTATTTAAAATAGAATAAGAAGCAAAGTATTTTATGTGAAGTCGTGACAATGAAAACATTTTGATCAAAACTGACGAAAATTGTAAATCTGTTTGTAAATTCAAAGTCCGTGTTTTTTTGGTATTCATGTGATATGTTCTTAAAACACAATTATAATAATAAAGTAGCATCTGTTGCAGGATATCTTAATTTAACGTAAAAGATGTAGCAATTGTTTCTGTTTCAAATTTCTCTTTAGAGTAAAAAAACAACATTGGATCATCTCAATCATGACACGGTTGTATACAAAATGTGATTAAGTCCCAACACAGGAACTTTACATTCATCTTACATCTTGCTTTGTATGTCACATGCCACATTTTAATATTGTTCATTGTTTTCATATAAATTTCCGAAATCAGGTTCTATACACTAAGGACTTTCTTTCCATTTTGTTTAAGAGTTAGTGGTGCAGTAAATGAAATGTGCAGGGCTAGGAAAAACTGCTAGCAAACATTAAAGTTCTAAACTCATTCCTTATGCATCAATTTAGTCATATATCCATTTGATATGCAGTTTATATATTGCGAAGCAATATCGTTAGTAAACTCATTCAAAAGACCAATTTCGTTAAAAACTATACCGTCAGACGTGTTTAACGTCATTCGCTAAATGTAATCACTTGTTTATCCATATTTTTTACTGGGGAAAGTACTAATCATGCCAATAAGTTCATAATGTTTATGTTTTATAGTTTTAATGCAAAGAGCGGTTAACTAATACCAACGGAATGCTTTTTCTTACTTTGGTCATTGGTATTTAATATAAAACACCAAGATAACAATAAGCACGCGTGCGTTTTCTTACGACTTAGTGTTAATGCCCCTTAAGGCTATCAAATTATGATGAACGTTGTGCTTAAGAAGCTATTGATCTAATTTCAAATTAACTCTAGTGCACTATTGATTACGATGATGCCTGGGCAATAAATCCGCCAGTGCGTGGAAAGTGGTATTTCAGCAATGTTGACCTTTTAAGAATGACGTCAAATATATTGTTGTTTTTGTCTCGTACAGAATGTAAGGATGGGGTCATTGAAATTGATCGACTATGTTTCCAGAGTACAGACTTTATACTTCTAACCTACTTGGACTTCTTTCTCACCGCGCCGAAATATTTTTTTATATGGAGGCGTTCTTTTTTTCAGTAATGTTACTGTCACATATATATTTTAGTATATATATATATATATATATATATATATATATATATATATATATATATATATATTCAAAATTGTGTTTATTACCCTGTAATGTAATTCATAATGACAGGTGAAACTTGTTAATATAACGATGCATTTCTATAACGAACATACATATCACAATACAAATATTGTGATATCATCTCCAACAACACTTGTTAATGTTATCTCTTTGTTGGGATGGGAGAAACTTACGTGAAGGTTACATAACACTTAATCATTGTGTATCCATCCGTGGTAGATCCTTAATATTAAGAGTCCCTTTTCTTTTCTTGAAAACCATTTAACAATGTGGTAGATGTCCTGTGTGGTTATATATAATATACTGTATGTTTCTTGAGTACTTTGATGTCTCGGATTGGAAGTTGGAAGCTAACTGCAAAGATGAACTTTTTTTAAGGGGTTGGGGGGATGGTCTATTGTTTGAGGCTTTTGTCGAAATGTAGCTTTACAAATACGGTTTTCTACGGTGTATGCATTCGACAGCGATTTTCTTTCTTAGAAGTTGCAAGGCGGTATAGTTTTATTGCATTTTTTTTGAAAGAGGATAGATATATCTTTAAAATGATACCAGGTTCGGAAAAAATGATACATCGAAAAGGCAATCACAATGCGTTGAAAGGTGTCAGTTTTATTATGAGACCCTTTGGGAATCGGAATTAGTGTTATATAACCTAAATGATACGTTGAACCGAGAACGTTGGTGAAAAATTCCGACAAAATCTAGTTCTCTCTGTGAAGTTGAAATTTTTTAATGTTAATGTTATTTTTATAAATCTGGCAGACTAACTGCAATTTTTTGTTTCAATAATAATACCGCATAATTCATGCTATACATTTTAATTTATGGGTTGATACTGGTTTACATAATAAAAAGGCGATTAAACTTACTATGTACATAAGTAAAAGTGGTGGAACCATTATCCTAAGGACAGGCACATTTTATTATTGGAGACATGAACTTTCATCGAGAATTGTTTCTTTTTAAAATAGCATTAATAATACAGCGATTTATACGGTATTATATGTAGGTCTTATCGTAGGGGGTATAATATATAAGTTCTTAAGTCTCTCCGTTTTTGAATAATGTCATACAGTTTAAATGTTGCGGGCAAATAGATTATCGCAACATAAAATTTATGAATGAGCAAACAGTGCAAGCTTTTGGTAACAAACTTAACAATATAAAGCTAATGTAAGCACGCCACTAAAATCAGACTCGTAAGCATTAAATAAACAATAAGTATAAAGATTCCTGCTAAGCCGGCACGCATATGAGGTTTGAGCAATGTTTCTAAGGAAACAATTTATTTTCTTAGCATCAACCTTGTTATGAACATTCTAAACACACGTAATACAAGAACAAACGTATGTTTGACCTCTTAGACGCGGGAATGTAAAGCTGGAAAAGCACTTTCAACATAATTCACAGCTCATTTGACGAGCGCAAAAAAATCCCAATCATCCAACATGACGTCATTGGTGGAGTCTGATAAGTGTTTATAAGTGCATTTCTTTCATGTGTTGTTTTTTGCCTCAATTAAAATCCATATATTCAAACTTCACATTACAAGAGCTTAATGGCAAAAGGAACATAAAACTACGAAGATACCAACTTTACCCTATTTTTCTTTAATTTATAAAAAACGAACTCAACGGTACGTGTTCGATTGATATATACATCACTCAATAATTAATATATACATTAGGCCGTAGCCTTTTTCGTCTAGATCTAAATGAACAGCATATTCCATATCCCAATGTTAAGGTCTAACTTGCATGCAAACACTGAGTTATGAGTTTATATATTCCGTGTAATGTAACGCAATTTTTTATTTGTGTGATCACACGTGCGCCGTGTGGTTCGGGTTTGTGACACATCTAGTTCCCTTTCAGTCATTAAAAGATATGTTCTTGTTCTTATAAGACCGTATAACTGGAGACGGGGCATATATTATTATCATTTACTGTTGGTTTTTTCCTGATCAATTAAGTCTTCGTGGTAATGAAGTTACAGCCTTACTCTAGAAATCAATATTGATAATCAGTCGCGACGTATTAAAAATGACTTTGCGGCATTATTTAACCTAAAATATATAATGTGAATTTCCGATCTTTGTCAGTAATTAACAGTAACGCTTATATAGAATATAAATGTACACGCGGTGTCAGTTGTGATGTAAAGCTTTAGCTATAGAGCCGGATGTGCAGTTGCATTTTATATTCGGGTTACTTGTTATCATATAATGTTTTTGCAATTTTGCGTTTAGACAAAAAAAATCTCATGCGGTTAATAAAAGTAATAATCTTACATTTGTAAGCTGTATGTCTCCGCAAAAACAATCAACTTCAATAAAGTTCTGAGCTCGTTACCCACGTATCTATTGAAAAAATTGTGCAGTTGAGCAACCAACAATTGTTTTTTATATTCTGTTTCCGCTATAACAAAGCAAGATAGTTTCGCAAAACGCATTACTAAATCCCATCGTAAGAGCCGCATTAATAAAAATAAACACATCTTATTGTATTTTTACTGTTTCAAGCATATAATGTAGACAACTGAAATTGACGTCCTTTGCTTATTTTCGTGACGTCATTGACGTTTTACCGTAATTTTTCCTACCCTCGTCATCTATGTGCATATAATTTACGGGATTGAGATGTATTGCATTAATAAGATATATCTCTGCGTCAGATATTCGTGAATTTGCAGCATATAAAAAGGATGTAAACAATAAGTCATGCTACTTTAAATTCTAGTCAAGCCTTTATAAAGTATCTATTTTTCGAAAGCTTCAGTTGTATACACGCTTGAACAATTCGTTTAAGCTCCCTTACCTCATCTCCATGTAATCTAAATCTTAAACGATACAGTAACGATATTAATTTAAATATTCCCACTTAGTTTCTGAACCTCTTTATTTTAGCTCGATTACATGTAAAGTACTTACTTCTTATTTGTAACGCTCTCAAGTCCGTTTCCTGCGCCTAGAGCCAGTACTTGATGTCTTTTGGAGATATATAAAGATCGTTTCCACAATTAGGATCGAATCCGTGAGCTCTTGTTGTCTAGGCGGACACCATATCCATTACATCACGGCGAATAAATATTCCAATTTATAACTGCGCCTTGTACGTGTATCAGAGTTTTCCATGGCGAACTGACAAACATATTTTGTAACAGACAGAAAGACATACAGACAGACAGACAGACAGGCAGACAGACAGACAGACAGACAGACAGACAGACGGACAGACTGACAGACAGACAGACAGACAGACAGACAGACAGACAGACAGACAGACAGACAGACAGAGACAGACCGACAGAGAGAGAGGGCAGGGAAGAGAGAGAGAGAGATAAACAGAGACGTACGTTTATTCAAGAAACATATTTTTCTTCAGCCTTCTTTATTTGTATTCGCTAACTAACTGCTTGGCATAAAGCAATGTACGTCTTTTCCAAAATTAACACCAGGTGCAAACAGCGGGTCGCACGTTAAACCAAACAAATAGGTGAATGTTACTCTTATATGTTAAAGGCCCATATTTATTTAAGAAAGTTTATATGCACTTTATAATGTGTATAACATATTCTTCCAAAACTGTATAATGACAATTAGCGTTAGTAAGACGGATTGTGTGTATATTCAACCGTTTGTCGTGGGGGCCGTATTTTCTTATTATTTTTAAGACTTTTTTTCCTATTTTCTTTTGACCTTACAACTTGAAACAGAACATCTGATGATTTGTCTTTATTAATAAGTGCATATTCGCTAATGTCTTTAGGATGTCAACACTTCCTTGACCTTGATATCGATCTTCGGTAGTTTCTCAGGACCTTCTGAAAACAGAAGGCAGTGTGGGTTTCGTTTGATGTAAAATTGAAGAAGAAAAGCCTTGTATGGTATGGTAAACCATGTCCATAAAAACACTTTCTTTAACAGTGTAAATATGATGGTCAATTATAAGTCGATGTTTCCTTCAAGCTAATGCGATATTTTTTTCCAATAAATCATATTTTGATAATAATATAGTATAAAAGGTTACAACGTGAGGTCGTTGCTATTGTTTCTTAATCGATTTATTTTTAGCTTGAACCAAACAAACTATTACATCATCTCAAACATGACTAGGTTTTATGGATACTTCAAAGAGGAGCATAGCTATCATCTAACAGCTTCCTTTGTAAGTTCCATTACACTTTCAAATAATATTAATCGTGTTCAGATGATGTTGTTGAAATCTTGTTGTAAATTACACGTGATATCCCATATCCCATGCATTATGATTGAAAGGTAGTCAGGCAATAAATGCAATTTGTAAGGCGAGGAAAATGCATACATACGACAAAGATCTAAGCTCATAACACCCGCATCAATTAAGCAATGTATCCTTTTGATATGCAGTAAAGATATAAAAGAGGAATATCGTCATTTTAAATCAGTCACGACGAAAGACTAGTTAAACGCTAAACAGACGTGTTTGACGCCAATCGCTTCATACCATTTCTTGTATTTCATACATTTTAAATTAAGAAAATACCAAATAATGCCAATAACATGTTGAGTTGAATAGTTTTAATTATGTATAATTGATACCAAAGAATGGTATTGCTTTGTATAGTGATTTGCATTTCATACAAAACACCAATGTAACAATAAGCACGCGTGTATTTTCTGACGACTAAATGTCTTTCAATCGTTCAAATCATGATAGCAGTCGTGCAAAAGAAGTCATAAATCCCAGCTAAAATAAATCTCTGGTGCATTAAATGACCGCGATGTAACCTAAGAAACAACGTTCTTGGAATCAGGTCTTTCAACACTGGTGACCTTTTAAGAATGACGTCAAAAGTGTTGTTTTTTATTCATATCGCCAGACGTCTCGTACAGAATCTTATAATGGTGTGATCAGATGGATAACGATCGGCAATGTTTTTAGAGTACAGACTATCTCCTCCTGCATAATAAGACTTCCTTCGCACTGCTCCGCAATATGTTTATAAAGAATAGTTGCTTTTTTCTTCAGTTGAAACTTATGTAACTTATCTTTTATTTTGTATTGCATAACATTCATAACCCCGAAACCTTGTACATTATTCTTTAATGTAATCAATTATAACATGTGCTTTTTAACCTAAATAGTTATTTACATAAATTTACACTAAACATTAAGCCTTACAAATAATCTACGTTGAAATCAATAAGCATTATACAAAAAATGTTGTTTTCAAAAATATTTTATGACGTGGCAGTTCTAAACGATACAATCATTGCGACATCATCTCCAACAATTTATACATGTATTACAGTTATCTTAGTGTTCACAGAAACTGACGGCAGCGTGGGATTATAATTATCGGTTCCCTACACAAAACTGTCCCCTGTGTGACGTTGCAATTTTCATACTGCGTGTTCTTGTTTATAAGCTGTCAGACACACTGAGTTTTTCTCTGGAAAACAATGGTAACCCATAACTCATTATATATATCTGATTTAATATGTTGATACCTTGGTACTCAACTATCGGCCGTTTAATAATGGTTTAAATAGATAATACTAGCTATAATATTGTCCGAATGCCTAGTTTGACGTTATCTTAAAATAAAAAGATTGTGTTCGGGGTTGAGACTTATGTTTATTGGAGTGATTTATTAAGAATGGTCAACGTAAGCACATACATATGGTGTAGGTTTATTCACGGTAGGTTTTCCTATTTCTGTTTTCAGTATGAAATGCTTCGACCAGTTAATATATTTTCAAATTGTAGAATGTTTAAAAAATAAGTGTAGTTGCAAAATAAACTGATATTAAATATTATATCAGCAAAGCTACTTACATATATAATTATTAATATCGTAGCACGCTACTTATATATTGTATGCCTGTATTTGAACACATCTCAAAAGTGCAAGTTTACGTGCCTTACATTAATCGTATCTACAAGATACATCTTCGCGTTGTATAATGATAAGTTTTCTGCGTATAAAAATTGGCTGCGCACAATAAATCATGAACATTTAAAATCTAGTCAATCTTTTATTCCATTTCTTTTCAAAACCTACAGTCTTGTACAAGCTTGAACATTTCGTTCATAAAAGGATTTCGTATACAATATAATTGTGATCTTAACTATTCCTACATCGATATCTAATTCAATATCACCATTCATGATATCGGGTTGTACGTTACTTGCTGGTTGGCCGCTTAGCCGCTTGCTTGAAACAGTACCACAAACTCTTATGTTGCAGCCTTGAATTAAGGCCACTAATTCACAGACAACGACGTCATCCATAAGAGTATTCAAGGACAACTTACTCACATATGTCACGTACACTATAACTGAACAAATCATTTGGATTCAAAAGATGAGAGACAAGTTTTTATTAGAGGGAACTGTAGAGAAAACAAATTATATTACAGGACACTAGTGTAAACGTTATTGACCGCTACGTACGGTATACGGAATTCTTAGTATAATACGCCAATGTTATCTGAATCACGTTATGCATGCACGTAAATGCTCGTATTAAGTTTTATACACGCATTTACTGTATCACAAGATATGCCAGTTATATTAATGCTTTCCCGTTGCATAATATATCAAAGTACTGGCAGTACTGGTGTAACGATGCTTTTGAAGAGGATGGATATATAAAAGCATCAATTTAATTTGATATACATCATCACAATTGTGTATGTGGGTACGAAAAAAAATTTTGGTACACACATTTTGGGAAATTTAAAAATTATGCCAAAACAAATTTGGTTACGACAAAAATTGGGTACGAAAAAAAATTGGGTACGAAAAAATATTTGCAACAAAATAAAAATTTGGTACGAAAAACAAAATGGTTACGATACAATTTTGGTACGGAAAAAAATGGGGGTACGGGGACGTAGTTCCGCTGGGGAACTTGACCCAAAGTCAAGTCACATATTTCAATCTAGGCTATGTCAAACTCAAAGTGTCAAAGTCAAATGAAAGATGCGTTCATTAATTATTGTCGCATTGTTTACTTCTGCTGTGAGTTTTTATTAAATATAAATGATGACCATCATGTGAGAGAAAATTCACATTATCTTAGTATATCAGGTTTAGCAGCCTTTTAGATAACACAGTTGGCTAGTTTTCAATGTCGCTTCTGCGGATCAAACCCGCAGCACATCCTCCTGCAATCAAAGACGACACTCTACCACTAGGCTTATAGGAAGATTCTGAAATTTTTCGATCCCTCGTCAGAGCAACCAAACCATAAATTAAGTCAAATATTGCTGACTCGGTATTATTGAGTCAGTTCATGAGAGATAATGGAAGATGCAACATCTCTCACGCCCCCTAGCATCGCCATAAGCAGTATTCAATTCTCAACAAGAAAGTGCTGGAGTCATTGATCCCGAGGGACCAGAAACAAGAGGGCCATGATGGCCGTGTATCGCTCCACTGTTTTTTTTATGTGAAACAAGGGCTGTTTGTAAAACATGCATGCCCCCCATATGGGCTGTCAGTTGTAGTGGCAGCCATTGTGTGAATACGTTTTTTGGCACTGTTACCTTGACCTTTGACATAGTGACCTAATAAATCAATAGGGGTCATCTGCGAGTCATGATCAATGTACCTATGAAGTTACATGCTCCTAGGCGTAAGCTTTCTTGAGTTATCATCCGGAAACCATTTTACTGTGTCAAGTCACCGTGACCTTGACCTTTAACCTAGTGACCTGAAAGTCGATAGGGATCATCTGCTAGTCATGATCAATGTACCTATGAAGTTTCATGATCCTAAGCCTAAGCGTTCTTGAGTTATCATCCGGAAACCATTTTTCTAAGTTGAGTCACCGTGACCTTGACCTTTGACCTAGTGACCTGAAAATCAATAGGGGTCATCTTCGAGTCATTATCAATGTACCTATGAAGTTTCATGATCCTAGGCATAAGCAGTCTTGAGTTATCATCCGAAAACCATTTTAATATTTCGGGGAACCGTGACCTTGACCATCGACCTAGTGACTTGAAAATCAATAGGGGTCATCTGCAAGTCATGATCAATGTACCTATGAAGTCTCATGATCCTAGGCCTAAGCGTTCTTGAGTTATCATCCGGAAACCATTTTACTATTTCGGATCACCGTGACCTTGACCCTTGACCTAGTGACCTGAAAATCAATAGGGGTCATCTTCAAGTCATGATCAATGTACCTATGAAGTTTCATGACCCTTGGCCTGAGCGTTCTTGAGTTATCCGGAAACCATTTTACTATTTCGGGTCAACGTGACCTTGACCTTTGACCTATTGACCTCAAAATCAATAGGGGTCATCTGCGAGTCATGATTAATGTACCTATGAAGTTTCATGATCCTAGGCCTAAGCGTTCTTGAGTTATCATCCGGAAACCATCTGGTGGACGGACATACGGCATACGGATGGACGGACATACCGACATGAGCAAAACAATATACCCCCTCTTCTTCGAAGGGGGGCATAAAAGCTTGCAATTGTACTCAAGCATGTGACTTTCTCTTTCTATCGCTCGTCCCACTGGACGCTTAAAGTTGGATGGGTGAGCATTTAAATTTCGTCCCAGGGGCATAATTTGAACAAACTTGGTAGAGAACTATAAGATGTCACTACATACCAAATTTGGTAGCCATAGGCCCATGTTTATGGACAGGAAGATTTTTAAAGTTTGCACAAAAGAGGCTTTATATAAGCATATGTTAAGTTTGGTGACCCCCGGGGAAGGGTCAAATTTGAGCCCAGGGAAATAATTTTAACAAATTTGGTAGAGGACTATTAGATGTCACTACATACCAAATTTAGTAGCCCTAGGCTCTATAATTATGAACAAGAAGATTTTTAAAGTTTGCACAAAATAGGCCTTATTTAAGCATATTTTTATTTTTGTGACCCCCTGGGCAGGGTCAAATTTGACCCCAGGGGAACTTTAAGATTTTAATACATACCAAATTTGGTAGAAATAGGCCCAATGGTTATGGACAAGAAGGTTTTTAAGCTTGCACAAAAAAGGCCCAGTGACCACTGGGGAACGGTCAAATTTGATCCAAGGGGCTTAATTTGAACAAACTTGGGAGAGGACTATTAGATGTCACTACATACCAAATTTGGTAGCCCTATGCCATACGGTTATGGACAAGAAGATTTTTAAAGTTTGCAAAAAATAGGCTTTATATAAGTATATGTTCAATTTATTGACCCCGGGGCGGGGTCAAATTTGATCCCAGGGGATAATTTGAACAAATTTGAAAGAGGTTCTATCCAGGAACATTTGTGAGAAGTTTCATCAGAATTGGACTTGTTGTTTAGGAGAAGAAGGTATTTTAAAAAAAGTTAACGCACGGACGCACGTACGACGGACACGGGACCATGACATAAGCCCCGCTGGCCTCTGGCCAGTGGAGCTAAAACACTTGATTAATGTCCGAAACAAAATCATTTGATTAATGACAATACTATTATTTGAGCCAGGTCACAGGGAAAGGGCAGTCTAATCAGTATCCAATTAAACTAGTTGTTATTGTCAGAAAACCGCTTTTAAGCAAACAGTTTTCAAGCAACTGCAGGCTGATCTGGATCCAAACCTGCCACAATCGCCTTAATGTCTCTTTTACTGTGACACAGTTCATTTGACTTAAACATGATATTTAATACAATCGATTGGTGTATAACTGATAGCTAAGGACTTCAAGTCTCATTTCAACGTAAACACCATGCATTCAGTAATTAAACCTTTAAACCTCGAAAGACAAATGTCTTTCCTATTAAAACATGCCAGCGGTTTTAAAATTCCGACAAATATTTTTGTTTACAGCGCAAATTTCTGGGTAAACTGATTCAGCAATTACCGGATCGCTTAGGTTTTTATCGGATTACATGTGTATCGCGTTATTTCTTGAAATTTTACCCAGCATTTGTAAAACATATTGCAAAATAAGTACATTTCCAAAAAAGGAACTTCATTTCTGCGTTTAATAAGACCGAGTTCATGGAAATTGCTGCACAATTGAAGAAGTAATGGCTGTTCAAAGCTATGCACCCTATATTCGGGTGGTTTTGAGTTGAATACCTTGTTATATATATATAGTTGTTATATATATATAGATTTGATAGTAAAAACTATGTTTTCAGAGAAATCGATTTTTCGTTATAATTTCATTATTTTTCATTCAAAATAATGTTTTTACTAATAAATATCATAGCCACGCGCCAACCCACATGTGTATTGGACAACTTCAATTGAGCTTTCATTTAGTTTGAGACAATCCCCACATTTCCGAATATGTGTCGCCACATGTCCGTTATTCACTTAATAACGAGTTGCAGCTCTCATGCTTATTTTATGTGGTACGCATCAATTTGTTTTCTGGGCATTCTTACCGTTAGAAAAGACACATTATACTACAATATTACATCAACGAACATAATGTTTACAAAACAAATCTGCAAAATTCAGGAAATCATACGTCTTCACATTTCATTTCGTCACAAAAATGATGGGTACGTAACTTGACCTTGTTTTGCTTTCGAAAAAAGAAACAATTGTTAGTTAAACATTGATACACGTCAACTAAAACATGAATCGACTGAACAATGATAGGCATTTTGTATTCACTATAAATCTTTACATAAATAAAAGTATTTTGCAAAACACTTTTAACCTATCCGTTACTCACTAAAATCTGCTATACACCGATCGACTGTACTAAAATAAAAAGAAGAAATAATACAAATCCGTAAAATGAGTAAAGACTTACTCACTTAGTAATCAATGTTTTCAGAACATCTTGGTGATCTTCAAATCCATGTATATGTTGATATAGGGTATCGTAGTCATTCAATAAGTCGCAAAATGCTCGAATACAATTTCCAAAGCAAAATGTGACTTAAATTGATAAGCTGTCAAGTCTAACATCCAGGAAATCCTGCATTCACATCAAATGTATCCTTTGAATTCAATCCATTGTTGATATTAGCGGAGATTTAGTTAATAAATAACTCATATATCCTAAATGACAGTTTCTAAATAGCCAAACAAGCCGATGTATGCTGTAAGAAAATTTTGACACGAGTGTGAACATTCATGGGCGCCGCCATTGTTGTATGACCTTGAGGGGTGTATAGAAATACCGAAATCCCCGTAATTACCGAAATCCCCCGAAACCCCCTGAAATCTTCCGAAATCCCCCTTAATATTGATTATTTATCAAAATACTGCGGATATTAATAAAGAATATTGCAAAATACAATAAAATCACTTATGAAACATTGTTTTTATTCAAGTTTGATAGTGAAAAACTAAAATATATAATTTCGGTAATTACGGGGATTTCGGTATTTCTCATACTGAGCATTATCTCAATCGGACTGGCTCGGTCTTTTACATAGGTTGCCATTGTGAAGATTTTTTTTATTGTATCATAACTTAGACGATGCTGAAACAGCATCGTCAATAAAAGGATATTTTGAGACATTATAATAATTAATTGCTTCGCATATTAAAGCCTATTTGATTTTTTTAAAAGTGTCCTCAAACTGTTCACGCAAGTAGGAGCCCATTGTTTTCGTGCGATGCATCGATGTGTTACAATCGTCGCAATAATGTGTTATATGAATTACAATTGCATTGGATTTTGCAACATAGGTAAAGCAAAGAAAATGACAAACACATATCTACTTGTAAAATCATCACATAATGGTACGAACTGAAATACGAATAGTGCTATTTTGCTGTTTCCTGAGTGAAAGTTATTGTTATGTTTACAAACGAATATTTTCTAATAGGTCGTTGTTTTATAACAAACATCCGATCCGATACCATGTTCAAGTTGCAACTAAATGTTTTATTTTCAGAAACCATACGTCTATCTGTTCATAAAATTACGATCACGTGAAAGTTACACCAACTGAATAAAAGTTCATAAAGAACACAGATGTTGTCACGGATGTTGTTATGAGCTATTGAGATTTGTCCTGTATTTATCGAAATGATTTGTAATACGATGGTCTAGAATACTGGCTTTATGTTGCACTGCCGCTTGTTATTTTTCGGAACAGTCTTTTCTATGATGTATGGTGTCTAGTAATTGTGTTGTATTACCTTACCAATTTCTCCTGTTAGTAGCAATAGCGTTAATAGAATCAACCTTAATAAAAAAGACTCGAACCACATTTAAATAAGCACAAACCAACGAATCTTGAAGGACCAGACAAAATAAAAAACATTTGTTTTCTACCAATAACAATGGTCTATGGTGCATACGAAGTAATAAATGTAATTGAGACGAGCGACCTGTCAGTTCCATGTGTATGTCTGCCACGCCATAACAACAATGTCTGATATTGCCAGTCTCGGAATAATAATTAAGTAGTGTAACTTTAGTGCAAATCAAATGTTATGTCTACACAGCCTACGGACATTTTGTTACATCTACTTTAAACGCCCATGAATCAAGCCAAAATCAAAGAATAATTCCTACAATATTTGGACAAAATAAAATTAACACATAAGAAAACAATGTTCCTTATAGCAATAGCCAAACTTTCAATGCTAGATGTGGTCTGGTAACATAGATTTAACACGATACAAAATGCTATTGTTTGTCTTTTTGTGAGACACATCTTTATGTACCATGTAAGTGTTCATAAGTCGAATGCATGGATATCGTTGCGGGAAATCGAAATGGAAGAAATTGTGCCACACAAAATTAAAAACGAGCATTTTTACCTCGTTAAATCTATGTTTCCATACCACATCTAGCGTTGAAATTTTGGCTATTGCCATAAGAAACACTTATTTTTTTATGAGCTAACTTTATTTTACGAAATAGTTCGCGAAATATTGTTTGATTTTGAGAATTTATGTTACTGTAAATGAAATTAATAATAATCTGATAACAAGTTTATTGTAATTTGTCAACAGCAACGTTTAATTATTAATTCTCAAAAAAAATATATATATGAATGAACATTAAATTATCATCATTACGTTTACTTTATTTTTAAGTTAACAAATAGTCGTAATTTGAACTTGTCGCAAGGATGTTAATTATACAGAACAGAGCCAGGATTTCAACTGAAGCTTCTTATGGTCAATGTTTTTCGAAAACAATTGATGTTTAGTTGTAAATTGTATAGGAGATCATTATTCTACATTAAGCCAATTTAAATTCATACAAACCACGCTATACATTCTGAATATTTTTGTTCAAGATTCCCATTTGCATGTGATATTTTAAAAGATTACATATGACTTTTCTGGAGATAAGGAATCAATATTATTGCTAAACGGATAAGATCTATATATGAAGTATTTATATTGCACACAATTCATGTTAATAGAAATGAAACACAACACAATTAAATGCTCAAAATTAGAATCTATCATCTTGGTTGGAATGTCTGTTCTAATATATAAGTAACCACTATGCTTTCAAACATGTATTTAATGAGAAAGTTTACATTCAAAATGTATTTTAATCTAATATATATATATATATTATTGAAACGTTTTTACAGAATGTGCAATACTTCTGGGACTGGTAAGGGAAATACGTTTTCTAAAACAGCGCGAGTCTAAGTCAGATAACTGAAACTATAAGGGTGCAGCAAATGCTTGACTAATTTCCCAAATGCATTGTCCTGCATCGAGTAGCCGATCGCTATTCATCGCCTAAATGTCTGTCGGATTATAAGACGAATTTCTCCATTCCGCGCTCTCTGTTTTATGTATTTTTGTTTGTTTTAAGAAAGTCTTTTTAAATGACAATACTGTTTACGCTTGGAAAGCGTCGTCCCCTGTGAAGAGTGCAAGAACGACATTACGCCCCGTGCATTAGATCGGTTTACCCATAGCACGGCTTATAAATATTTATTGAGTCTGCTCCGTTATGTATCTCGAAAACGTAAATAGTCATTTCTCGCCAGTAAAGTCTTCACCAGAAGTTCGCTGTTTCTTGACCATCTATCTACGTGGCTAGGCTATCATCACGTGGTTGAAGGCAACTAAGCTGGTTTCATTCATATCTATGCGCGGAGGTTGGTACATTATATCTAAGAACCTACAACTATGGAGATGTCTTTTAATGTTATATCTGGGAAAAAGTGTGTTCATGGTATCTTGATCAAACGCTTTATTGTCAAATCGATCTTTAATCCAATATTAGCTATTTTGCTTTACCCATTTTAAAGAACAGTTCTTACTGCTTGATTTGTATTTCAATAAACAAAGTGACAGGCAATAAACAATGCAATTCTTGCCCCAAATGATCCCCATATGTGGACAGCGTGTCACGCAAACACCAAGTTCAATGCGCAATTTACATTTCCAAGGTCAAATATTTGTTTAAGACAATTTATTTTCAAGTTTGCAAAAAGATACTAAAACACGTTAAAACTGCATTTGGTCTTGTTAAGAAGTGTTGTGTCAATGCCGTATTTCATAGATGTAGTATTTTATTTAACACTTATAGTTCCTTCTCAGTTAGGACCGTATTCATTATTGTCTTTGACACATCTAGTTTGAAATCAGTCAGAACCCTATGTTCTTAGCATTTTTATCAAGTATGAAAATATACGTTATCAAAACGTAATTTGTAAATCAAATATGTACACATAGTTTGTCTACGTACACATTTTATGCTATATTTGTTACAGTATTTGATTTCCCGCAAATCTACAAAGATGCATAAACCTTTAAAATTCAGCTGTATATATTATGTAAACTACATTTTATTTCCGTTATTTTATATGTCAGACATGTTTTGCGCTTTATACAGTTTCGAATAAATTACACGATATTCCATTGTCTGTTGTCAATTTGGCAGTCTGGGAATAGTCCTCCGTGTTATGTTGAACAAACACGTGTGCGTATTCGTGACACGTATTCGCAAAGTGCGAACCATTTCTGAGTGTGATATACATGGTTGTTGAATGCATGCACAAAAGGGTTGTACACAAAAATCAGTACGTTGATCTGTATTGGAATGTTTTTGACGCGTTGATATGGCTAAGACATCCAGTTAAATGCAAAGGCAAATTTGTAAAAGTTGGTACGTTGTTACAGACTTGGTCAAACCATTGCGTTATGACGGACGAAAGTAACCGATTTAACAGACCTAATTTCTTAAAAACAATTCTTTTCGAATTAAAGACTGTTAAAAAGTGTCGTTAAAACTTAACTGAGAAATCTTTAATTATATAAAAATTATTAATTAATTTATTGGTGCAATCGCATCGGTAAACGCCGTGATGTTTATCTTATGAGATAAGAACGCTAACAACTAATGCAGAAGGTAATATAGTGTGGCACTAAAATGAATCACTTAATATAAAGTATATATCTCACCTCCTACTCAACTTAGCTAATCGGATTTGCTTTGAGCGGTCACATGCACGTTTGTCAAACTGCTAGATAAGACATGTTATTATATGATGCTTCATTAAGAACAATGGTGTGTGGTACAAACGGAATGACAATACTTTTATTGAGCATACTCGCATGTGCTTTCCATTATCATTCCTACCATTACAACCACCTGACTAATTCAAACTCACTACAAATGTCTGCTATTAACAGTCTTGGATAACGATTAAGTAGTTCACACTTCACGCAGCTCATACAATCAATAGGGGTTGTCTGATATTTGGTACACGTCTATTGAATGCAAGATTCATACAGCCAATGCTGATTCGGTCATTTGGTGCACTGGTAATGTACAGCAACTTCAAATTAGATTAAGCAAACATCAGACAATAGTCTGATACAGTCATCTTTTAATAGGTCAACAGGGTTCCCGCTGTCGATCGCCATTGGCGCCAATTGCGACAAAATAAAAAATCTGGCGACAAAATTTCGTAAATGGCGATTTTAAAAAAATCGGCATTTTTCTGCGTTCATATTTTCTTAAAATGACAAAAGACGCTGTGTTTACCAGCCGCTTTACGGCAGTCGTAATACTATAGATTTCCATGGTGTAAGCGATACAGCTGTAATCAATGGAGCGTGGTGCTGACTGCCGACTACCGCAAAGTGGAATGTTATGGTGATAATTGCGATTATCTGGGGTGTTGTTGCAAGTTATCTTAATTGGTCGGCAGTTTTATTGCTTCAGAGATAAGGCAATATTGAAATATACCGACTTTGCGCTTAAATGTGAAGTGTTTGTCACAGTGTTCGAAGCAGATTCAAGACCGTTAAATTGACAACAATGACAATCAAAAAGGTAAGTATCGATTGTTTTTAGAAAAATCAGTGTAATTATAGAAAATAGTAAAACATTTTACATCTTTTGGTTCTATTTAAACGGTGACATATTGCTGTTTCACTCGTCAAAATGGCAAGTTCAGAGTGTAAAACGACTTTTAGAAAGTGAACATTAGATGCTGCTTATTTTGAGACTCATTCAAAATGCAAACGTTCCCACCGCTATTATTCACCAGCTAACAAACAAAAACCAAACAAAGACAGTTGTTTATCAGAATTTCATTTCCTTCAATATGATTTCCAACACACAATCTATGCTGTGTGAACTCTTTATATCCTCAACACTTATCAATTCATTCACTACCGGATGTACCTTAAAAAAAAAGGTAAACATAGTTTAGCACATGGAAATCAATTTGACATTTGATATACACAAATGCTTATTTTATTTGACTGTTGTGTTAAGGGCTCTATGTAGTAGATCATATGCTAGCACATATTTATATTATTTATATACTTCACATTCATTGATTATTATTAGTATTATATTAATATTATATTTCCCTTTTTGTATTTTCAGAATACCATAAAGCTTCTGAAGCACCAAAACTGTGGCAACATATTCAGGCTGCTAAGAAGGTGTCAATCAACAAGAGTTACAACTGATTGAATGTGCCTTTATTTAATTAACAATGTTAAATGTGTTTTTATTATTAATACTACTGTTATTAAATCAATTCCTTTAACATACTGTAAATGCTCAGTTTTTGTTTGTATTATAATAACATGATCTTCATTGCCCAAATGTAGCCCCAGTGTGGCGACAACTTTTTAAATTTGGCGAAAGTAAGTGGCGACAACTTTTGAAAGCCCAGAGGGAACCCTGGTCAACAACTTTGGGTTATAAAAGTTGTTTATTAATTTTCCTGAATAATTAAACGTAGCTCCCTGCGATATTTTAGTCATCACACTAATTGAAGTCTGAGCTTTTTGCGAAGAATATACGCCATTATACGTTTTGATCGAACTTGCTTTTGAAAGAATAGTCAATGTCATCAATTGTACAGCGTATGTAAGGAAACTAATATATAAATATAATTTATACAATGCCCGCTGATAAAATGCACGACTATGTTTAAATTGTTATACAAATTCATGTTTACTTCGAAGTTCAAGAATACATTTATGCACATTGAATCGTAAAATCAACCGTGAGTTTACATCTTGAACAATCTCAGCACGTAAGCAAACCTTTTAATTTTAACAAATTCGATTGGAGTTCAAGTTTCCCGCTGCATAAGTTATTGAAAGAAATACATACTTCATACATCGTAGTATAAAGTTTCAACTCTACGTATTTTAACGTACACATAACCATGCACGTGACATTTAATAGCATTAACTGTTAACCGAAAGTAATCATAACACATTGCATAAAGAGACACGAAACCTAACAATGTGGTAAGTAAGGATACCTCATATAACATCACATGCGACAAATTAACGTTACAAAACCATGTTCAGTAAGACATATCTGGCCAGCACAAAGATTTATAACTACTTGTTTCGGCAAATTATACTAAAACCCTTTGTTTCTTTATAATACCCTTAATGTGCAGAAAATTGTGGAGCCAAACATTTCGAATATTGTGATACGGTAAGAAACATCATGGCTATTTTGGCACCAAACATCATGAATAGAGTGGTATGAAACATCATGAAAATTATGATAGCTACTAAACATCATCAATATTGTGGTACTAAACATCACTAATTTTGTGGTAAGAAACATGATCAAGGCTGTGCTACGAAACATCAGTAATATTTTAATAAACATAGTGTGACACAAAACACCATGAATATTGTAAACAGTATATTTCCAGGATGAAAAGCTATATTTGCTGATATTTGCTACAACTTACGTTCCTCAATTAATTTTTTACATATTTTGATTCATGGATGTTAGTGGAGAATGTTGTCATAGATAAGAACGCTCAAAGCCAATAACTATTTGGCTAAGCAAAGGTATTCAATCTGCAAGAACAATACATATATTCCATTGATGATAAGAAAACAATGAACACAAAAAGGTGGCGATAAATTTTAGTCGAGATTTCACATTTATTTCACATTGAAATTTAGAATATAACCATAACTATCGATGATGAAATACAATTATTGCGCGATATGAATGTATAAGTATAATATGTTCACCATGTTTTAGGAGGATTCCATACAGCAAACTTGATCTGTTCAATGTTTCAACCATAAGCATTTAATAGTCGGCGATGAAAAGTATTTATTTGTAAAAAGAAGTTTGAACATAAAAACACACATACTTTCTATCGCCAATGTCTCAAACGCGTACTGTTAAGCCCTCTTCCATAATTCTCAAGAAGTTAAATAACATATTATTCATAAATGCTGTTTTGTTTGAAAGAAATAATAGTTGTTATGTTTGTCTTTGAAAGCTCTTGGTTCGAATATTGTCCCAAATATATTTACTTGCAAGGAATCTCTTGCTATCGCGTGCAAAGCAACTGTAAACGGTCTAAAATTCAATATGATTATGGCTTATATGGTTATGTAATACTCGGGAACGATGAAAGTACGATCGTCTAAAGCAGTTTATATGTAAAAGTCCTTGTGAGTTGGAGCTATAAGTGTAAGCTAATAATTAACAGTTGAATGTCATGCAATACAAACGTGTTTAACAATCACGCAAGCGACAGCTTATAACAGCTTTGGCAATAACCCGGCTAAAAGTCCAAAGTTCATTCATGGCAGTGACAAATAACAAAAGATTTTTTTAAGTTTTGTAAGGTCGAATTCACTTAGCACCAAACGTGTTATGGTCATAATTACCACCAGCTTCTGAAAGCATGACTCGTTGCTGTCTTTTTTCAGGTTTTTGTAAGACTGTAATATCATAGCAAACGAAACCAAATCAATGAAAGCCCATTCAACGAAGAAAATATCAGTTTTAATCCACAAATAAAACGTCAATCGTGGAGTCAAAAGTGTTTGTAATTAAACTCATTATTTTCTCCTGTACTTGAATAACTGGTTTCATACTGTTTAATGCACTCGATTTAAGCGTCGTATCACCTGTGCCTTATGTAAAAAAAACACAACTACGAAGATGTCTTTCGATAAGGTGATTTTTTGAAAAAAAAATATGTTCGTGGTATCTTGCTAAAACGCTTCATTTAAAATGCCACATTCATAACCCACAATACAAAAAACGTGTTTTCGTCATTCGCTGAATGTCATTCGCTTAATGTCATTATTTGAATTCCAATTTATAAACACAAGGGATATTCTTCATAATACCAATGCAATTAAATGAATGTTGTTGTAAAATGTATCAATTAGAGCACGCAGTCATGGTGGTGTTTTTTTTGTTTTTATAACGAATGTTACTAAATTATATAACTCATTTTAATAGTTATTTATGTTTAGCACATACATATCTAAAAATTTAATTTTGCTTTTTCTTTTTTAAATATTTAAATCCGAGTTATATGACGTAACGCTAGCAGTAATTAAAGTTACTCAGTATTCACGTTTAAAACTTATGTGCACTTTCAGCGTCTTGTAGAATAACGTAACATATAATAACAGCTGTTGAGATATATTCTCCTTAATAACTCTACTGGGTAGGTTAACGACCTAGCAATACTAAGAACTAACCAACCATCTAAAAAGTGGACACTGAAAACAACGGTCACATGTCTATAGTGGTCAGATTGGACTGTACATATGTTGTCTACGGTCAGTTAAACTCGTTAGGTCACCTTAAAACTTAGTTTTTAGTATATAGTGTACATGTGTTTAATGTGTATAGAATGGTCAGTATTGTCATTTCGTTAAGCATGTATTGTTTCGGATATTGTATATTCGCTCAGGAAAATGAAGAATACGTTGGAAATAGCTAATTAATATACGAGTTGTTGCATGCTATTATTTAGAACAGAATATATTCCATTGCATAGCATGTCAACTTTATGTTCAATCATTTCTAAATAAAAATGCTCGTACTACGTTTGAATAAGAAAACGATGGCAGAGTTAGCTATAACAATGGTATTCGGTACCTACGGAATAAAGCAATCTCGTTGACTATACTGACTTTCCACTTACATTCCAACCATTACAACCACCTGGTAAATTCAGCATCAATACAATGTCTGTTATTAACAATCTCGGATAAATGATTTAGTAGTGCTAAATGCATACAATTAATAGGACATGTCTGATATCTGGGACACGTTTATTGAATGCAGGATTCGTTTAGCCAATTATTATTATTATTACAATTACAATTATTCGGTCATTATGTGCACTGGTAGTGTACATCATCTTTAAATGAGATTAAGCAAAAATCAGCCTAAATTCTGATCTTGTTATCAACTATGGTTTTTGACGATGCTGGAACAGCATCGTCCAAGGTTTGATAACCATCTAAAAAAAAATCACAATGGCGACCTATGTAAAAGACCGAGCCAGTCCGATTGAGATAACTCGATTTTTAGGTTACTTCCCTTTTGCATTCGCCACTGCGTAGGAGATTGCTCGTCATTGATAACATTCTCCTAGCAGAGTTGTCGTTCGTGTTTCAACATTCAACAATGGGCGCCCCCGTGAGAGTCTCGATTCAAAACTTTCTTACTGCATAAATTGGCTTGTTTCGCTTTTTAGAAGCTGTCATTTAGGATATATGAATTATTTATTCACTAAATCTCCGCTTATGACAACAATAGTTGGAATTCGAAGGAAATATACTCGATGTGAATGAAGGACTTTCTGGATCGTAACAACTTGACATGGCAAAACTGGCATACTGGTATTTTTAGTTATCAATGTAAGTCACATTCTGCTTTATAAATTGTATTCGAGCATTTTGCGACTTATTGAATGACTATGATACCCGATATCAACATTCCATCGGGGATTTGTAGATCACCAAGCTGTCCTGAAATTCAACATTGATTTCAAACTCTTTACTGGTTTGTACTATTTCTTAGTGTAAGTACATTTTATCATTTTAAAGTTAAATTAACTGTGTCACAGTAAAAGAGACATTAAGGCGATTGTGGCCAGTTTGGATCTAGATCAGCCTGCAGTCGCTTGAAAGCTGTTTGCTTAAAAGCGTTTTTCTGACAATAACAAATAATTTAATTGGATACTGATTTGACTGCGCTTTTCCTGTGACCTGGCTCAAATAATAGAATTGTCATTAATCAAATGATTTATTTCGAACATTAATCAATTGTTTTTCTTGTTCCTCGGGATCAATGACTCCAGCACTTTCCTGTTGAGAATTAAATACTGCTAAAGGCGATGCTAGGGGGCGTGAGAGATGTTGCACCTTCCAGTATCGCTCGATTGTTCATTGTCGGCTCGGGTACTACGTACATGTACCCCGGGTACTCTTAAGTATACTTACATGTATCCCGGGTACGGTAAATATACTAAAATGTACCCGGGAAATTTAACCCTAAATCAGTCGTTGTCAACTTTTTTTTTGTAATAATTATATATACACATTTATGTCAATTTTCTGTAGAATGGCCTCTATATTATCGGAACACATACTCAAAAAGCATGTTGATGCAGTGGTTTTTGAAGAGAAGTGTGTTTAAGATAATCGGTTGCGCGTTTTACGACATCGGATTTTTGACGCGAATACAACTCGGGTACAGTCTAATATGGACCGAGTACAATTATGTTTATTTACCGTACCTGGGGTACATGTAAGTATACTTAGAGTACCCAGGGTACATGTAAGTATACTTAAGAGTACCCATGGTACATGTTAGTAGTACCAGAGCCGACAATGACCAATCAAGCTCCATTATCCCTCATGAACCGACTCAAAAAACCGAGTCGGCAATATTTGACTTAATTTTTGGTTTGCTTGCTCTCGAGGGATCGAAAATTTCAGAATCTTCCTAAAAGCCCTACGGGTTTGATCCCCCAGAAACGACATTGAAAACTAGCATACTTTGTTATCTAAAAGGCTGCTAAACCTGATATACAATGATAATGTGAATTTTCTCTCACATGATGTTCATCAGTCATATTATATAACAACTTACAGCAGTAGTAAACAACTGGACAATAATTAATGAACGCATCTTTCATTTGTCTTTGACACTTCAATTTTGACATGGCCTAGATTTAAATATGTGACTGGACTTTACCAGCACTCTTGTAACAGAGCTAAAGTTTAAATTTACCATTGAAGATCACCTAAATCCAGATTTGCTATATAGACGTGTGGAAAGTTTTAAGGGTGTGACAAGTAAGCAAAAATTGGTCATTACCCAGAGGCTACAACTGATCTATGACTGTATTAAAACAAGAAAAATCAGTGCCTGATTTAGATTTCCTTAGATAATTCAATAAAAACTAATTTCATAAGCCTGGTAACAGTTTAACGGTAATGCTACCAATGTGTCACACCAGGGCCTTGAATTTGAAATCTAGGACATGCATGGTCATTTCTTCATGAAATCAGGACACAAAATTGTATTTTAAGTCCTTAATTGACCTGGCTATAGTTCTCAGATTATTTTAAGCTCAATCAGAATATTTATATCATTATTTATGCTTTGTGTATTGTAAATATATACACAATCATGCAGTTACATGATAGCAATAAATAATATCAAAGCTACCCATACTATAAAGGTAATTGACAAAGCCTATGGTCAAAATGTGAACACATTGAGTGTAATCGCCCTCTCGTGCCAGCAAAATCAACACGTTGACAGGTTGTCATTTTTGACAGTTCTACTTTCACTTTCATTTTGTGATATCAAACTATTAACAAGTATGTGGCTGAGAAAAATATCGCCATTGCTTTTTATGCCCCCGGTAGGGTGGCCTATATCAGTTGAACTGTCAGTCAGTCAGTCAGTCAGTGTGTCAGTCTGTCCGTCCGTCCGAAAACTTTAATGGCCATAATTTTTTTAATATTGAACATAGCAACTTGATATTTGGCATACATGTGAATCTCATGGAGCTGCACATTTTCAGTTGTGAAAGGTGAAGGTGAAGGTCATCCTTCAAGGTCAAATGTCAAATATAAAGCGTCTGTCTGTCTGTCCGAAAACTTTAACATTGGCCATAACTTTTTCAATATTGGCGTGCATGCGTATCTCATAGAGCTGCACATATTGATTGGTGAAAGGTCAAGGTCATCCTTCAAGGTCAAGGTCAAAGGTCAAATTTTGCAATATTGAAGATAGCAACTCCTTATTCGGCATGCATGTGTATGTCATGGAGCTGCACATTTTGAGTGGTGAAAGGTCAAGATCATCCTTCAAGGTCAAAGGTAAAATATATGGCTTCAAAGCTGCGTAGCAGGGGGCATTGTGTTTCACAAACACAGCTCGTGTTTAATATATTTTCTGCACATTTCTTCAAAAAACTTACATCAATACACGATTTTCTTCGTTAATTCAATCATTCCTGCCAGACTTGTGTACATATTTCGCTTACATTTTGACGCGCGAAGGTAGGACCGCATTACCGCTTCTGAAATTTGTATTCATACTATTGCCTTCGAGTAACTTATCTGATGTTTGACGGAAAGGGCCGAAAATGTGCGAGTGTGGGTCAAGTTCCCCACAGGACTACTTTCCCGTTCCCCCAATTTTTTTCCGTACCTAAAATTGTTCGTACCCAATTTTTTTTCGTACCCAATTTTTTTTTCGTACCCATTTTTTTTTCGGTCCCAATTTGTTTGTTCCCAAATATTTTTTCGTACCCAAATTTGTTTTCATGCCCAATTTTTTTTCGCAAAATTTTTGTACCAAATTTTTTTTTCGTACCAACATACACAATTGTGATGATTGTGGTAATGAAGATAAACTTAACTTGATGCTTTTATATCCATCCTCTCAAAAGCATCGTCACACCAGTACTGTCAATACTTTGATTATATTAAAGCTGTTTCTTGATTCTTAGATAGGTTATTGGGTTAGGTTATTTGAGAGTGTGAACTTATAACGCTCAATGCCAAAAAAATGGCTTCGCAAACGTATTCAATCTGCAAAAATACATATACTCCAGTTATATTACGAAAACAATAAACACAAAAATGTGAAGACGAATCTTAGACCTTAAACCTTATTATAGTCTAAAAGCATTTCACCGCGAAGTTAAGAACATGAAAAGTTCAACAGAACACGGTGTTTAAGCAAGTGCATAACTGATAATTTCCGAGAAAATCATTATTTTGTAATGTTTAGCGCATATATATGTTTTGGTGACAATTTTTTCAAAAAGCTTTGAATAAAATCGTGCTACACCCTCATTCTTTTACGTCATATAGTTTTCAAAGTCAATCATTTGCACCAAGAACAATGTTGACTTATCACAAAAACATTATCGTTGCATTGATGCATTCTTGTTGTAACATATGACACGTAATTCCGCTTTTAATTTCCCCACCACGAACCATTGGTACTTTTAATAAGACACGCATTAAGTTTACTGAGCCTTACAAATGTCAAGATCCTAATCATGTAATTGTTGTTTAGTGATTTCTCTTAAGCCATTTACAAGACGCCGCCTTGACGTCATTCGGTAAAGGTCACTTAATATCGCCTAATCATTATCAACAAAGCGTTTGCATGTCGGAAACCCTAACCGCAGGTGGTTAGCGTGTTGCTATGATATTAATTAGTGAAAACATAATTTTGAATGATAAATAATCATATTATAACGAAAAATTAACTTTTCTGGAAAAAAAAAATCACTATCAAATATTAATATAACAAGGTATGCAACTCAAAATCACCCCAAAACGGGGTGCATCGCTTTGAACAGCTATATCTTCATCAATTATGCAGCGATTTTCACGATCTCGGTCTAGATCAACGCAGAAATGAATTTCCTTTCTGGAAATGTATATGTCTTGCAATATTTTTACAAATGCTGGGTCAACTTTTAAAAAATAACACGATACACAACTCGCATGACCCAATTGACAACGATCATGCAGTCTTTAAGACTGAAATTTTCACGGAGTAAAGGACATCTTCCCTACAAAGTTCATGTACCTCGATACCATAATTCAATAAAACGTATGAAAAAACATTATAACCGTTCTTGTCGTTACATTATGCATCAAGACTTACTGTCCAGCGCCGTTTGAAACCTTTGTTTACAAACATTTCAACTGACTGACATTTTAAACCCACGAGTGATTTCATTGGTCCAATGCGGAGGTGTGTTTTACAACTGGAGATTTCATTCATAAAGAATATATATATTTGATAGTGATTTTTTTCCCCAAAAAAATAATTTTTCGTTATAATATGATTATTTTTCATTCAAAATGATGTTTTCACTAATTAATATCATAGCCACACGCTAACCACCTGTGACCCAGGCATTTTCACCGCATCTTTTAATTAATCCCGTCGCTTCATTTACCACGGCCTGCATTTATCAAGTACAGGTTTTGTTCCAGTTTATTGTCTTCTAACTTTAATATTGAAAACTAATGAAAGCGAAGTGTTAGAGTAAATCCCTTTATATATATGTAAATATTAGCTAAGAAACTGGTCAAAAATGCCCTAATAAATCTCATCATCGTCATCAATCCCTTGACCGGTTTGGCCGTTAGGGGTGGGGAATCAGGGACGACGATACAGAAATAATCCTCCAGTAATGTCTGGTGTGTGCTGTGAAGAGTATTTCGTCCATGGGAAAGGATGTCCACTCTTTGACATTATCTATCCAGCTTTTCTTCTGACGGCCACGACGTCGACCTCCCTCCAGCGTGCCCTGAAAAACAATATTGCACAGAGTGAAGTACCTGGTAACGTGTACAAACCAAGCGGGTTTTCATTGTTTGATGGTCGCCAGTAGGGGTTCTTGTGGACCAGCAAGTGTTGCAGTCATTTTCCGGACGTACTCGTTGATCTTGTGATCCGTATAGGAGATTCGGAGCAGTCTTCGGAGACATTTATGTTCAAATGCCTGTATACTGCGTTCTGTGTCTGTGTTAATTGTCCAGGTCTCGCCGTATAGTAAGATGGAGACTACGAGAGACTTGTATGTACTTGTTTGAGAAGCTGATGGAACTGCTTGTCCACAACCTGCTCAGTCTTGCCATCGCTGCCTTCGCCATGGCAATTTTTATTCGGACCTCAGCGGTACTGGTACCATCATTGGGAAGGGTTGCGCCCAAGTACTTGAAGGTAGTCATTTCTTCTAGCATCTCGCCGTTCATGGTGATGTCTGTACTGGTGTTGGTAATGCTGTTCACCATGATCTTCGACTTCTTTGTGCTTACCTCCATCCCGTATGCCCTCGCTCTTGCATTGAGTCTGTTGGTAAGATCTGGAAGTTCACTGTTGCACTTAACAGGTTAATGTCATCAGCAAATCTCAATTTGGAGATGGGTCTTCCACTGATGAAGAAATAGGTGTGGTGATCATGTAGGGTCTCATGCATTATCTTCTCAAGGAAGCGGTTAAAAAGCACGGGAGAGAGCAGACATCCCTGACGGACGCCAACTGATGTCCTCAAAAAGTACTCCAGCTGCCCGTTGAGTAGTACTGCTCTGGTGGCGTTTCTGTAAAGTTCTTGAATGACTTGCGCAAGCCCTTCGTCAATGTTACATTCTCTCATAACATGCCATAGACCACCATTCCTCACGCGCTCTAAAGCTTTCTTAAAGTCAATGAAGTTGTGGAAGAGGTCACGTTGGTGTTGCAAGTGTTTCTCAATTGTGATTCTGCAGTTGAAGATCTGTGCGAATGTGCTCCGCCGATCACTGAACCCAAAGTGTTCATCGGCCTCACTTTTCAGTCGATTAAGGATGATGCGTAGCATAACTTTGATGGGATAGTTCAGGTTGATCATTTGCGGTAGCGGTATGACCAGTGACTGGGTCAACTCTTTGGGTCAGTTCATCTCCTCCCATATCTTTTGGCATAGAGCCGTCAATGCTGCAGTCGTTTCCTCTCCTCCGTGCCTGATCAGCTCGGAAGGGACGTTATCCTATCCCGGGGATGTGTCTGCTTTAAGACTACGCACTGCCTCCACCTCTGCCTTAAGTATGGATTGACTTTCGTCGTCCGCTTCTGGTCTGAGATCGTTCTGAAGGAGACGAGTCTGGTTGGAGCAATAGTTGTAGTGGTCACTGCAGTATTCACCCCATCTGTTGAGGACTGCAGCATTCTCGGTAAGGAGAATCCCGTCAGCGTCAGACATTACACTGGCCTTGGGCTGACTGGTCTTCGTGAGGTCTTAAGGGTGCTGTATGCCTTCTTTCTGCTGCCTTCGGTCATGTCGGTGATAATACATTGTTCCTCTATCCATTCCTTTTTGACCTCTTGCATCTCCTACCTAACCTCCCTGTTCGCTTTCTGGAAATTGGCCTACAGTCCAGGCTGATGTTTTTGTCATGCCTCAGCTCTCTTCTTTTGTAATATAGGTCCTTGATTTCGGCCGTTTCACATGGCTTGTTCGTCCTTCTATCCCCCGAGCTTTTCTTCAGCCGATGACAATAGGACATCCTTAATGGTGTTGCTAATGGTATCGATGTCGTTGTCTAAGATGTTCAGGACTGCAAACTTGCTACCTATATGTGCTTGAAAAATCTCTGCTGTCACTGGATCTTTAATTCCTCCAAGTCAAATCTAACGCGATGGTTCTTTGTGATGCGCGTCCTCTTTAACTCCCGGTTGATGGTGGTTAGCACTAAGTCATTGTCACTGCCGTTGTCTGCACCAATAAATATTCTTGAGTTCGCCTTGTTTATGCTGGACTTGAACCGTTGTGGCGCATGTATGACATCGATCTGGATTTGTACTTGCCCGTTTAGAGCTTGTCAGGACGCAGTTCTTAACGGTTTGTGTGGTGCAGTGTGTTGGTCATGGTGAGTTGGTGGCTTCTGACAAACTCAAGACGTCTCAAATTTCTGTTTTTTTGTTGATTAAGCCAAAATCTTCCTTCTGTCCCGGGTCAGTCTTGGTATGCGTCTGGTCAAACCTTGGCGTTCCAGTCGCCTTGAAAAATTAGGACGTCTTTCTTGGGGACTTTGATTATGATGCGCTCTTATTTTTCATAGAATTGTCCAATCTTCTCGTCTTTGTAATCAGCTTTTGGTGCGTAGATCTGGATGAATATAGTGAACAGTAAATCAAAGATATTATATTTTGTCATTTAAGTTTTAATATATAAAAATATATAACAAACGTATACAAAACACTGCGGCTTGTTATTTTATTAACGCAATACTTTTTTCAATTTTTCTGATCGTTCAGCACCAAGCGATTGAGTGTACTTTTGGATCAACTTAACAAAACAGTTACTTGTTGTTAGTTCGGTATATATCATTAACATTCAACGTATCTATCAATGGATCTGATCTTTAAAAAAAACACACTATAATGAGTTTTATGCCCTCGGTAGGGTGGCATGTAGCAGTTGAATTGTTCGTTAGTCTGTCTGTTGGTCTGTCAGTCTGTGCGTCCGTCCGAATACGTTAACATTGGCCATAACTTTTGCAATATTGACGATAGCAACTTCATATTTGGCATGCATGTGTATCTCATGAAGCTGCACATTTTGAGTGGTGAAAGGTCAAAGTCCAGTCATTATTCAAGGTCAAAAGTCATAAAATATAATCCAAGAGAAGAAATAAGCTTTAAAAGGGAGATAATTTCTAAAACTGCCCAATGATATATTGAAATTTTATTTCAAAGCGGCGCATAAGGGGGCATTGTGTTTCTGACCAACACATCTCTTGTTTATAATTATTATTATAAATTGACATATTAACCCATTCAACCATAAATTTTGTCAGGACAAATTAATATTTAGTAGTTCATGAACAGATAATATTGTATTACGATTTTAACTCCTTTAGAAGAAGGTTAACACGACACATGTGATGTCAGCTTATATGCAAATATTATGAAATGACGACGATTAAATGCTTATTACATTAAACAAATATTGCTTAATGGTGTTCGTTACATTGTATTAGCAAATGCTACTTCTATGAAGTTTATATTAGTACGTTTATCAGGGAAGATAGGTTTTTAAAGTGGGACACATAAATAATATGAGAGTTCACGAGTTAAATATTTATACATTACGTTGTCAACAAGGCACGTGCAACCCATATTATATTTATACTTTTGAATATATAGCATGAAGTACAAACATAATTATATCATGCATCTAATGTCTATATAGTTGCAAATGCTAAGGTTCATTATATTAAATTCATTGAACTTGTTTATTAGCAACAAATGTATTCAAATCAATCATCGTGGTCAAACAGATTTACACGTTATGTGTAAAGACGTGTAAATCTTAAAGGCTGAATTAATTCATTTTAATAATATTTTTCACTTTGTAGCTGAAAAATATGTTCTTTCGAATGCTATTGCATCGAGCAATAATAAACATCATGTGGATACATTTTTTTCACTACCCATTAGCCTCAGATTATAAGTTGTTGTAAATTGCATAATAAAAAAAAACAAAAAAGCCAATATAATATATATAATACTTTCATATATCGATACAGTGAGGCAAATAGTTGTTATTTTAGCTTACTATTATATGACGATCCTTTCCATTCTAGGTATAGCTTTCAAACTGATGTGCAATTCGAGATTGTAACATATTGCTATAAAGCTTAGTAATAACGTATGCTTCGTGGCAACAAAAGTGTAGAATACCATGTTACATCTCAATCAATCAAAACCATTTAGTACTTCATGTACCATGAAAAGCAAAAGTTTACAATCGATGGTTAATACTAACCGAGTTTTTGGTTTCCCAGTGAAAGAATAAGTCAATGAACTTCTTATTCCACTTTACGTACTTCGGAAAAAGGTAGGAATTAAACGAACGGCATTTTAGCCCAAATTCATATATTCGTCAATAAAAGAAACTTAAATATTTTAGGTATCAAATAAATGTCGGAATATTGCTCAATTAATAGCCGTTGCATCGATGTTTGCGGCGCAATAACATTTGAAATAGAACGCTGTTTTCCCTACGCTTAATGCGGACATGTATTCAATGTTTGAAAGTTTGCTAAACGATTACCAAAGATCATCAGCCTTGACGCATTTCAGGTCTACACCATATATATGTGTGTGTGCGTGCGTGCGTGCGTGTGCGGTTGTGCGTGTGTATGTGTGTGTGTGTGTGTGTGTGTGTGTGTGTGTGTGTGTGTGTGTAGTTAACGTTATAACCCACAACCAATTAATAGAAATGCATGTTCACGGTTCTATGTAGCAGTGGCAGTGGCATTACGAAGCTGATGTGTGAGACATATTAAACGGAAATTGAGGTCTCCGTTGTCATACCTTGCAAAACAATATGTCGCCCATTTTTAGGTACTCCTTGGGCATCAATCGTTACATATCATGTAAGTTAAAGGTCAAACGTATCGACATAAATTCTTGATAGTATAAAATAAATATAATAAATACTGAACCAAATGTTATAAAGGTTTGTTAAGTAATAATTATTAAAACATTTATATAAATCGACAAACGGATCTGTTGAGCTTTTGGTAACAATCAATATAAATTGATGTAAATATATTGATCCATGTTGAACTTTACATTATACAAAATGAATTTAAGAGATAGAAGGTGTACCGCTTTTTTTCTGTGATGACCGAAAGTGTTCCCATGTTGGTATTATTTGTACGTTGTTATTTACCTACACGTAATCTGCACCATGTTTCCAAATCAGACGTAATCAGTAGATTCTAAGCCATATTTAGGCATTGCGTCTAAATACAACGTGTAGAAACGATGACGGGATCGTATACTATGTGTTTTGACCTAATATGACAAAACATCAAAGTAATATACATTTTATAATAGCAGTTGGCATATTAGTAGTAGTCAGTGTTTCAATTCAATATGTATAATTTACTAAGCAATATGTACTCTTTGGACCCGTTGGTTTTCGTTTTCATATGATGCACTGGGTGTTATTCATACTTGAAAGAAGTTCTTGTTAGTTCCTGTTTAATACTTTTCTAAATGATTTACACAAATACCTAAATTCATGCAGAATCAATGGACTTAATAACGATACATCTGTTCAAGGTCTACACATATACTTGAACATGTTTTTACTCCACTATGCTGAGGCGATACTGTAATATTGATTGATGTTCCATCAGACGCACTAAATAATTTCAAGACATACTATGATAACTGGAAACGTAACATTAATTTACATAAAACAAACATAATGATCATTGAAAAAGGCAACACAATGAGAAATGCCACACATGAATTCAAAATTGGAAATGCAGATATTGACATTATAAATGAATATAACAATCTAGGCATATACTTCCTTAAAAACCGGTTCATTTGTCAAAACCAAAAAATAGATTGCTTAACAAGCCACCAAGTCCATGGTTGCCCTTCAATCATTACTGTATTGCCTGCAAATAGATGTTTTTGAAAAAACTAACAAACAATAAAGCCAATACTCCAGTATGCCAGTGGAATTTGGGGTATGGGGAATTTTATATAAACAAAAGAGTGCAGCTCCGTCTTCCCAAATATATATTTAACCTAAAATGCTCTACGCCCTAATGTTTGATATATGAAGTAACTGGCCTCACACCTATCCAACTGGATATGCAAAATTAATCTATTGCATTTTGGACTCGCATTATAGATAACACAGAATCGTCCGAAATATAAGATCTGTCTTTCAAGATATAGTACTTACTCTTAGACCAACACTTCAAGAACGTATTAAATGCCCCTTGGCTAGAAAACATTAAAACAACATTATGTAACAACGGATGTTAATAAATCTAGTGCAGCCAATCATGCATTAATTGCAAATGTCTTAACAACTCGTTAATTGCAAATGTCTAAACAACTCACTATAATAAAACTGAAAGATATTTACATTCAGAACTGGGAGGTGGATTTAGACAGAACCTCAGACACAGATACCTATACAATTATGAAACAAACCTGTACGCATGGAGGTTACATACAGGTATTACTTCAGATACGTACGCAAAACGTGATTGCCTTTTTTACTAGGAACCACACACTTCCTATTGAAACTGCAAGATGACAAAACGTACAGGTGAGAAAATGTCAATTCTAGGATGATTTAGGTGAATTCCACTACCTATTAGTAAAATGCCTAATATTTATAACTAAAACAGAAAAATATCTAAATAGACAGTACTATATAAATACAAACATAAACACATTCTACTCGCTTGTGGCAAGTAAGGATCACAAAAGCCTAAACAAACAGCTTATTTTGCAATTGAATAATAAAATACTTCAGGCGTAAACACTAGAATTACACTCATATGAAACTCCTATATTTTTTTAATATAACTTTCAAATAAATATGCAAATGTTTAAATACACACTAACTCTCCTTTTATGAATACTATCTAGCCTAAAAGTCCAACCATATGTCAGACCCTGTTGATTTGACCAACCTTGTTTTCCCCAGTCTATGGTGAATACTTTTGCAGGACTGGTGAATAGTAAAGTTTGTCAACAAATCAAATATCCTGAAAGTAACATTTAAAAAATCTTGATAACATGGAATAAAGTTAATCCATGATAAAACAAATTTGCAAATTACCAGGGACTTGAAACTTTAAAGTAATGTTATCAATATGTAACCATGCAAATAATTGTTAAGGTGTTTATATGATAAAGTATTGTCTTTGTATTTATGGAATTTCTATTTTACCATATATGTTTTTTACCCTCTATGTTGAAAGCGTAAATATGCTTTGAAAGCGAAAAATTGACATAGTGTTTCTTGCTTTTGCTTGATTGTTGATAAGTTTGATAGGCTTTGCTCCTTAGTCAACCTTAACAAAAGTATAGCCATAAAACCTTTCCTAGAACCACGAACAACTCCTTATAAGCAAATTATTGTACGCCATCGCCAATTATGCCCTTGAGGTTACAAAATAGTGCATTAAATGATCAAATGCCCTATCCACTAAACCATTACACACGTGTATAATACATGGGTACGTCGTCTAATTAAACACAATGGTTTAAATACACTGCAGTCAGGCCAACAGATTAAGATTCGTTGTATCATTTTTACGATTTGTATTTGAAAGAAAACTAATTGTAATAAAAAATCAATCGTACAAAAAAGATTATGTAAATGGAAAAGCGAATGTCATACGATTCTTCGTCGTTTTAGTTGTACCGTATCCTCCGTACCATGTATAATTAAAATAAATATATATTGACCTTTACTGCGGCCGTTATGTTTTCAGTAAGTTTATATAGCACCGGTTCGAGGTGGTGTCGATACTTAATGTTACTTCCGTCGTAAAAAAAATCGAAAACTTGTCTTCTGTTGAACGCGGCCTATTCGGCTCAAAACACCGCTGCAATTCCGTGTCTGAAAAACTAATAACATCGTGATTTTCAATGGTTTGTCGTTGATGGAGAGAGTTTGGCAATGTAAGTGTGCTCTGAGAATAAAAAGCAGGAGTGTTGAAACTGGAAGAAACAAAATAACTAATCATCATCCATGTACAATTTAGTACTTATATTTACAAACAACCATTGACATATTTTGAATTTATAATGACATAATAAGAATTGCTTAGATTTATCAATTCCCAAAATAAAGCGCTCATCTGATCCAGATATATATGTAAGTTTTAATCAAATTGTAAAACTAACTAATTGACAGTTTTAAGGAAAAAAACTTATTGTTACAAAAAGCTTGTAGTCAAAACAAATTGACAAGACATCTTATATGTTGCCCTGAACAGTTGTAAAACGATAAGAACGGGTTACACACAAAACACACAATAATCAGAGTTAAAATAAATAATGATTTCTTACAATTTATCATCTTATTATTCATAAATTTGGCCTATAAACTAGTATACATATCAAAGTATAATCAATATTTAATTGTGCATGTGTTATGTTTGCACCTGCACTCATAAGCATAACATTTCATCATTGTTTCCTGTAAATAATGTGTGTTACTGCAGCCATTTTGCAGTATATTCATTTTATCACGTAAGTGACCTCGCAAGTAAACCCGGAACTTCAAGTTTGATGTCTGAAAATTAACTATTTTGTCAGATTTCATTCAGGGATACATAATAGAACATGCTTCAAGTTAAATTTTCCAGCTGCCGTTTATTTAAAAAAGAAATTCAAATGACTTATAACTAGATATAATTGCTATTTTTCTGGTTATCTGAGAATTGATTACAACATTTGTGTGCTTGCATTTTTTCATTTCACTTGTTACGCATCATTTACTAGCATATTGCACTTTCATATATATGCATAGTTAGTCTTTCTCTCAATAGTTATGTTTATAAAAATTAAATTTGTTATTACACGGTTTGGGAAAAATATAAAGGTAACTATAAATATTATATAAATATATATATTAAATTATAAAGAAATATATGAAAATCCTAATTGTATAATTTCTATTATACTTTTTTGGTAGGAGAATAAATAGGAAATATTCATAGACAATCAAATTGTCCAAACACAATTCGAAAACCGTGACGTCTTACAAAATAAACGCATTTGAAATATGCATATATATCAGCTTTCATAAATCATCATAAATTGAAATCTGATAAAGTATGTGTCGAATTGTGAATATATAGCTATTGTTTGGTAATATGTGTTGGTATCTATTTCAACGCCACCTGTTTTGATTGATCTATATGACTTCCGTCTGTCATATATATATTTTCCATCAGTTAAACGGTAGTAATAATAACATCGTAAGAGGTCGGTTGCGTTGGTCGTTGTTAATGTTTGAATATACAAGCGTTTAATCATGGATCAATTCTTCCTTGGTTACGGAAAATGTACGGAAAGTCGATAGTAGTGTGCGACGACAATATAATTCGTGTAGGACTGAGTACTTGTTAAATTAAAAAGCTTTACATATTGTTTAAAACGACAATAATCTCAAACAAAAATAAAAATCAAGTAATAACATATAAAAAAATACTGAGTATCGTTTACAAAACTATATTATTATAACATTTTAGTTGTTATTGCGAACCATAATCAGATTTTAACTATCAATATAAAAATAATATATAAAAAACAGCAGTATGAACGTTAAACGAAAACCATTCTGGAGTTGTTCAATATATACCAAAAAGGAATAATGGCAGCTATCTTGCTATGAGGTTTAAAACATAATGACGATTTTGTCTAATGGACATTGAGTAATAGATAAACGGCGAAATAAAAACATATATTGATACACCAACCTAACTGTTCTCTGGTAATGACGGACCGAGATGTTTTTTACAAATATTAACTCATAAACCATGTATCAATGGTGGTAACAAAATGTATTATTCAATAATACACTTAAGTTAACTTTCATCATGCAGTGTATCATTATACTGTGGGTATCTTTAAACAACAACGACATCTGATTCTTCTCTTCTGGAATTAATCAACAAACATCAAAAATGAAATAATCATGTCCATGCCAATAAGTAGGCAAAGCTCGTTTAATAACCAGTAAAACATAGTGTGTTCAATATTTAACATTTGCTTACTGAAATAAGTAAATATGGAAAACGTTATAATCTGAGTATTAATGTTTAAATAAAACAAATGTCTTACCTCGCATTCGTTGCTTGTTGCATAAACTTCAATTGATGTACGAACGAAATTATAATTGTAAACGAATCCAGAACACAGCCATACATATTACTTGTAACCGTAAGAAACATTATAAGTACAGAACAAGTTATTTACAACAGGTAGAGATTGCCTATGCAATACACGACAATACATAAAACTCGATCCTACTCATACAACCTGTATTTACGTGCATGCCATAGCAAATGGCAAAACATGCACATTAATTATTTTATATACCATCTTATTACCTTAAATAGTTCACAAACCTTATTTCACATAGCGGAATAACGTCAGCTCTGTCACATGTGATGTCTGCCCATTGGAAGTTCTGTATGCTGGACAATACAGCACAATCTTCTTCCGAAGGATCCGGTTCATCCGGGGCCCATCCTAGTAATAAGTAAATCTAATTTGGAATACCAACGTCTACGAATTATTTACTTATAACCATAACATTCACCTACAATTAAAAACGGTTGTTAAATATGTAATCTACTGTGTGTGACAAGGCAAAATAAAACAAAACAAACGCCTACCGAGAAACGTAGCATTTGTATCTACCCACCTCCAATGTCCCTCTACAAGTTCGTCTGTAAGTCCCAATCACCAATGATGCCCTACTCAAAGGAAATGCAAATATATGCACATTATAAGCATGCAAACTGTGGTAAAATTTTATGCGGCGGCGTTGTGTAATGATTTTTTAGGTTTCTTTAAGTTACTCGAATATTCAAGCCGAGGCATGAAAACTTTGTTCGACACGAGTTACTGTAATTAAATACATACCATTTGATCGAGATATATCGCAAGCATAGCTCCGTATGAAATCGTTTCCCATTGCTGAATCAGCGTGAATCAGGCTTCCGCCATGCTGCTCACAATAATGCTTTAAATAAAATATGAAATAACATTCAATTGTTGTTAGAACCTATATGTAAAATTATTGTTTGATAAATACACAATACTATGTACCACTTAAGTATGTTCTTAATTATTAAATAGGCTTACACTGATCTGCAATATCCAATTATGTCCATGTTCATGTTAATGAAAGACGACTTCTCCGATAGATTACCTGAGCTCCCGTGAAATGTGCTTGAGTGTGACGTCAGAGGTAACAGGATACTTCAAATGCCGTCCACCCATCTGAACAATTAGTCCCGCGGGCCACTGTGAAAATAGAAAATGTGTTGCGTGTTACCATGCCTTACCATGTTATAGAAATTCAAACAATAAAATGTATTTACATAATGGAAACAACCTTAATGCAATTCAAGCTCGTACATCGACTTTGAATGATGCCGCTTGCTTTGCTTTGTTCTATTAAAACTACACAAACATACCCTTTAGACAAGAAACTAAAACACATAACCACTTCACAAACATGTCTTCCATCCGTTATAGAAACGTGTTTCCTTCCTAATGGCAAACGCAATAACAGTAAAGCATTCGAAGAGATAAAGAGTTTTATTGTACACAGACAAACCTCATTATTTAGTGACCTATATTGTTTTTATCTTTCATACACAGAGCTGATTACTTTGTGTTATGAGTCAATGAGCAATGCGTATTTAATTTTTACCGCATAACTTTAAGACAACATTCTTTAAGTTTATTAAAAGAAATTAAATATGTTTTGCACGTACGCAAGTTATATGCGTTCAGTTGGTAAAATTATTATATACGCGTACCGTAATGATCTTTGTATGCGAATCTCTGTTAAATAAATTAGCAGGCGTTTATTAATTGGATTGTTATCCGATTGAACGAACTTCCATTAAGTCTTTAATGGGTCTTATTCTGAAATCACTGCCCCAAACACATATACACTTATATGAAATGACCCATTGAACCTGTAGCTGTAGCGATATTTGTTGGAACGAGACATACAGTGTGAACTGATTTACTTAACATAAATAAAAATAAATAGACAAATGGATTGTAGATAAGTGAAACCTGACCCTTGAATTACAAAATGTCGCCAAATAGTCGATATTTTAAATAAAGGTAACTCTTGCATCTAACATCTCATACAATTAACTACAGGATAACGACTAAGATAAATGTTAAGACGTGTCGATAAAGAACTAACGATACATGAATTTAACGTGCTTTTTATTGTATTGTTTATCTCTTCAAATTCTTGATAATCGTGCAAAGGATTTGACGAAATGTGTTTTTAATAAAATGTGTCATGTGTGATATAAACTTAATCATTTTCAGTAGATGTTTTGCTGTGTGATGACGGCCACTAAACGGACTGGAATTACGATGTCATCTATCCTTTTTCAATTTATTGAACCTTTTACATTAGTTCCGAACGTGAGGTTTTTTCACATAAACGTGTTAAATGCAGAGCTGTATGTATTAAGTCATACAAACACATTCTGCATTGCGTAATTTAGCAATACAATTACACATTTCTAAACCTATCGCCAACTAACAAAGGCGATTACGTGGTAAAATGTTGTATTATCATTATCTTATTTGATGCAATCGCTAATATCAACGAATATAGCTAGCTACTGCAGTCCTTTATTCTGTTCCATTATTATTTTTTATTTTTTTTTATTATTATTATTATTTGTATTATTATTATTATTATTATTATTATTATTATTATTAAGAACTTCGTGATGAATTGCTTGATTTCGTACGTTTCCGTTGCCTCGGATGGTCTCTGAGTAAGTTCGCAATACTACCACAATTTGGTCGAACACAAGATAATGTATTTGATTATTGATTATGCATCATGTTCACATATATAAAATACGTTTGCATAATTGCACTGTTCTAAATAGAAACTTTGTAATTCTGAGCCTTGGTGAACGTTTGAACAATAGAAAAAGTAATAACGAATGCTAGTTCGTCGAGAAATAAGTAACGTAATGTGGATATATTGCTATTACCACTGTTATTTACTAGCATATAATTGCAAAATGAAGAAAACATGACGACATCTCATCAATATTATGTTTAATACTTTCGTATTTAAGATAGCGAGTTTAAATACATAAACTTTTCGCTTAAATTACTTACTTCAATATTACGACGCTTTTCATTCCAGGTAAAGCTTTCAAGCAATTTGCGATGGTTACAGATTAATTGCTATATGTATGAGTAATATCCTATGATTTGTATATCTCCGCCGCGCTAGGTGAAAGTCGCGTTTAAGGCGTGTTTAAGTGTCGTCCCAAATCTGTATTGCTCACACGTTTTTTGTATGAATATTGTCTCAAATAGATTGAATTCAAAGGCATCGCGACTATATAAACTTGATACGATACAAAAGTACTGTATATTTATTGTTTGACAGATTGCAATACTTGTTCATCATAAATCGTTAAATATCATGCAATACTGACTTGCATATTGCAAGAGACAGATATCAAAATTTCCCATTGATTGCTACAAGTATAATTCTACAGTTCATACATGTCAGCGATAAATAATATAATCATTTTCTTGAAATTATATTCGATGGAATCCTTTTAGCACGAACCTTGCTGTGATATTTTAACCACTTGCAATCTAAAACATGTCTAGTGCCTGTCCCTATTTTGGTTCTTGTAAGACAGTAGCATCACATACAATAAGACTAACTTAATGAGACCCCATTTCAAGAAAGAAATATCTAAGAACTGCCATCCCCTTATATGACGTCATTGACGTCTGGAGTGTTTGTAATTACTTACACCGTTCTCCTGCAATTAAATGATTTATGTCACAAGGTTTCACTCCCTCGATCCTCTGCATCTTTAGTGCATAATGTCGAAGAAAGCAAAACACCTAATGTGTGTTTAAATGATGCCATTGTTGGGAAAAGTGTGTTATGGTATCTCGGTTAGACGCTCTGTTCGTCCAATTGATCTAGTTTTCAACTAATCGCTTTTTTTCCTTTTGGAAAGAACGATAAATGATTCTTTTTTTTTGTATTCGCCAACAAAGGGGCAGGCGTTAAGCAATCCACGTTTTGTCCCAAATCATCAACATGTATGAACAATCTCTAAGGGCAATATCGCACATTTTTGTCAAAGGTCATATATTGGTATAAGACAATTTATATTCTATTTATAAATTTTCTAAGTGACATACCACATTTTAGAGTAAACATTATAATTATTTCTCAATATCAAATATTGAATATTCCCTTATGGATTAAGGATGTTAAAGTGACAACCTTGAACTGGAGATAAATATTTGGTTATTTCTCAGGACCTGCTGAAAACAGAAAATCGGCGAAATTGTTGGCATGTCTAGATTCAAAACATAATGTGCCATTCAAAGTATTTAAGCCATTCCAATTAAAGCATATACTGTTACAAAAGAAAATTGTCAATGTGCAAATACTTGGTTAAGGTCTCTTTTATATTCATGTGATATTTATCCAATAAAACACACTACAATTATATAAAGTAAGAAATCTTTCATGATTCGCCACTATGACATAGCAATATATTTTTTATGGACGGTTAATATCAACCATGCAAGCGGAATCGCAATTATCATTTCCACGTTCGCCTAGTACCGCTGCAATTAGGCATTGATCAAGCCCAACTGAGTCACTTACTGCATGTGTAGGTAAACCAAACCGGTTTGTTGAGTAAGAGAACGACTGATTAGAACTGCAGAAATCATTAATTCATTCCTTTCAGCTTATCTTTGCGTTATCCGATGTTTCTTGCGAATACAATTTATAAATAAGTAATTGGTGGTGTGTGTTTTTAACACGCAGACGAGTAGAGATCTTCTTCGAAGCGAAACATATCAGATATATGTGTAAGATATATCATTGATTGATTACTTACTTATATACGTATCCATTAATCATGAGACCTGTTGACTTTTTGACATTCCAGCAAGAATACAATATTGTCTCGTTACAATGAAGCCTCGTTCTGATGACTTCATATATTCTCCAAAGCCGATCATTTGCACCCAAAATAGGTTGACTAAAAAACGAAACATTATCGTTTCATTGATGCTTTCTCGTTGAGACGTATGACAAGTTATGTCGCCTTAAAGGATCCCTGTCACGTGCGATTCATGCTTCCACTAATACACACGATTCTGCTACTGAGTCTGATATTGTGGCAACATTATCAAAATCCAACTTCCTATTCATGCAATTATGGTAAAAGTTTCTTTCTCTGAGGCCATTCACAAGACGCTGCTTTGACGTCATTCGGTAAAGGTCACTCGATATCACCCAATAATGATCAACTAAGCACAGGCTTTGCAACCGCAACATACACTGTAATCCCTTCGCTTCATCTACAGCGGCCTCCATTTTTCAAGGACAAGTTCTGTGCAAGATTTTGTGTCTAAAACGCTTTGCTGTTCTTTTAATATGATAAGAGCTAATCTTTGTGGTGAGTCCACGTTAAATTCATTTATGTTTATGTAAGTTTACTAAAAATGCTTCTATTCAAGGAATAATGTCCGGAGTGAACTTTGCTACTTAACAATATCCGTATTGTCATTTCTTGTTTAATATATTTAAGAATCATATTACATGTATCTACAAACCACAACGGGCGGTTATTGAATTAAACATTTTCCTTTTGTTTTCAAGTTTTTAATCGTCCAATACCAAGCAATCGACTGTCTTTAAGGATAAAAAAACTAAACAGTTATATTGGTGTAACATATCATTCCAGCGAATATCATAAGCATCTAGATATATCGGTGGTTCTGGAAATGAACAATGACGCATTTATTTATACTACTCAAAATTTGCTAAGGATCACTTTTTATTTTGTTTCGCATAATCTTCAATTTTGGATTACGTTCATTTTTATTTGTTATTTTTAGGGATGGCATCGAATACCAATATCGGTATTCGAATGTTCGCAAATTCATTCAATCGAATATTCGAATATTCGCATAAAACGGCTGGATTGATTTTTCCTTGTTATGTGTTAATTTCCATTGGTTTGTAAGTTATATCCGTTTGCTAAATACGAGGCTGTTTATTAACGTTGCTATCGAATAATTGTATCGCTGTCGACTAATACTATGACCGATACTGTGATCGGGCACAAATAGAATGAAAAACATCGTGTCATAGAATTTTATTTTTTAATGATTCCACATATTTGTAGCAGACCGCGCATATGTAAAACTAAGTTTACACACATTACACGTTGCGGTCTTCTTATCCACAGACCGTGTAAAGTATTCCATACTGCAGAAAGGGCTGGTGGCATTTTCAGATTTGAATTATGATTCCTTGATGATTGTTTAATTTATATCATCTGTTACTTTTAGTAATTCACATATTTAAATGTCTGTTCAAACTGTGATCACAAAAACTAAATTATTATTCGCCAGTAAATTGAAGCCCTTAATTGGTACCTAATTGACAAACAACAGTTCGGGCCCTTTCTTATAGTAAGTATATTGCATTGCGCGATTTGAGTAATTCACACATTTTAATGGCTGTATATACTGTGATCACAAAACTTAATTATTATTCGCCAGTCAATTGAAACCGTTAATTGGCACCCCATTGGCAAACAACAGTCGGGGCCTTTCTTAGAGCGTGTATATTGCATTGCGCATGATACGGGCCGCGTTATCAGTTTGACACGAAGAACGTCACGTCAAACATGTTACTCCCAGGTGATTTCGGTTGCTTTTTAGTAAGCGGTTCGCAGGTCATTAAATATTGGTGAAATTACGTTTGGAAAAAAAATGCGAATATGCGAATATCATTTTTATTATTCGAATGCTGACCATTCAATCGAATATTCGAATATTCGAATAATTTTGCCATCCCTAGTTATTTTGCAGGTTTTTATATTAGAATGTGTGTTTTTGATTTTATTTGTATATATTGATTTATCATTGATGCGTGACGCAGGCTGAATCTAGCTATGAGTGACTTTTGAAGGTTTTTGTGCATGTGTGTCAGAATAGAAATTATTGTAAGTCTTCAAACAGTGAAAGGATCTTTTCAATATCGTGTATGGTTCCCATTGGAATTGATTACTGATTGACATCGCCTTCTCATGCTTCTGATAAGCCCACGGATGCTGTCTAGTGGGATTCGAACTCATTCTTCTAGGAGGGCTAGTCGTAGGTCCTGGATTGTGATAGGCTTGAAAGGGCGTGCAGATATTTCAACCTGAAGCATGTACCAGACATGCTCTATGGGATTGAGGTCCGGAGACCTCGCAGGCCACTCCATCCTGACGATTGTTTCAGCTTGGAGGTACTCATTGGTCGCCATGGCTCTGTGAGGTCTGGCATTACCGTCCATTAAAATGGAAGCTGGGCCTATTGCACCAGCATATGGACGGACGTATATATCCAAGACCTCTCTTACGTATCTCTGAGCTGTCATAGTGCCGTTATCAATGATATGCAGATCGGTTTTCCCCTGCATGCTGATCCCAGCCCAAACTAATACAGAGCCCCCACCATAACGATCATGGTTTGCGATGCATACTGGTGCGAATCGCTCATTGGTTATTCCCCACACCCGGACACGTCTATCTGTAAAGTCTACACAGAATCTAGACTCGTCTGTGAAGAGTACTGGTGTCCAGTCATTTAAAGACCAGGTTATGTGATATTGTGCTCATTGGAGACGAGCCTGGATGTGGTTGCGCATCAATGGAATACGAATGGCAGGTCGTCTAGCCCTCATGCCAACACTATGCAGTTTGTTTCGAATTGTTTGAGTTGAAACTCGAACCCCTGATGCATTCTGCAAGTCATTTTGAAGGGCCGTGTCGTTCATGAAGCGATGACGTCGGGCTTGTACCACGATAAAACGGTCATGTGCCTGCGTAGTAGCCCTCTGACGACCTCTCCTGTATCTTGGGATAACATTACCATGCATTTGGTATCGGCTCCACATCCTGGCTACAACGCTCTGTGAAACGCCAAGCTGACGTGCCACGTGACGTTGTGACGCTCCTACTTCCAGCATCCCAACCCCCCTATTCATGTCTTCTAAGGTAAGACGTCTTCTAACGCGATTACGCGATAGTTAGCCATTTCAAACAACTTTCAATATGAATGATTGAGCTACAAGTGTAGATTTGAAGCATGTTCACAATGTATTTGTCAAGTGCAATGCCAAATGTCATGGCTTTTTCGTGGGTATTGCTTTTCATGAGCAAATTAGCAAGCCTGTGTAAACAAAATCGATAAGACAGGTTATTGGTTATGTAGAATACGCACTCATATATTTGAAAACACAAGCTGTTTTGTTTTGAATAATAAAAACTTCAAATTACACATACCATAAAAAGTGATCCTTAGCAAATTTTGAGTAGTATATTATTTACCAAGCAAACCCATTATACTACAACAACAAATATAATATTGAGTAGTTCTTGTAAAAATACATTTGTTTTTGCGATTAATAGTCGTGGACAATTAGGTTGACACGACATATGTGATGTTACCTAAATAAGAACATCATGATATGACGATGATTTAATGCTAATAACATTAGAAATAAAATTTCAAGTTGTTTGTTACATTGTATGAGTAATTAGAGCCGTGAGATTCGTAGTATGTAGATCAATATGTAGGTTTTAAAAGTGGACCTCATGAATAGTCATAAACCGTAACCCAGTTTACTGAAAAAAATACATTAGCTTATGGTCGAAAAGATTTTTCATTTATTTTTCGAAGATGTGTTTTTGTAAAAGTTTAAATGCATTCCTTTTAAATACACTGTTTAACTGAAGAAAACATTAATCGAATGTTGGTGTTTCGATCAATAATTAACGTAATACGGATAAATTGAGATTGTACCTTTTAATTGCCAGATTAACCTTTTATTATCAGTTGTTGAAACTCGCGAATTTAAGAAAACACGTCAACGTCTAATCATACGTTTAGTCCATAGTTTCGTATATAAAGAAAGCGAGTTAAAATATGCGAACTAAGCTTATATTACTTTCTGTAATATGACGATGCTTTACATTCCAGGTAAGTAAGTATATAGCTTTCAACAGGGTGTGCATTTAGCAATTGTAAAATAATAATTGTTAAGTATTAGTGTAATAGTACATGTTTCGGTGAAAAGTGAAAAAAATGTTACATTGAATGTCACGTTTTATCAGTAGTCGGTCAGTCGACCTTTCTACGTGTTTTTTTTCCTTCAATGTTTTATTGTTTCCTGTCCAGCACTCGATAAACTATCGTTTATGCTAAACACACTTGTATAAAACCTTACTCAATCAAACCACATCACGAACTACCATGAACCATGCAGGACAAACATTGTTAATGGATGTTTAATATCAACCCATATACACCGGTGCATTGTAGTCCTAGTAACAGTATCAATCAATCACACAGTGTAGAGTTTTTAGCTGCGCAGTATCAGCAACAGCAACAACGATTTTATTGCTTTAATATATGCGACAAACGTATTGTCATTTTGTTAAACGGACAAATCACTTTAATCGAAACGTTCTGGAAATCAGTCTTGTAAAAACCCGTTCAACTAGTAAATACAGATCTTGTTCAAAGTTATAAAAAAACAATAACTGAAATAGGAAATTTATAACTGGATTTCATTATTTGACATGCTGCCGTTTCAGAGTGTTATGTGCAAGAATGTTATATTTTTAAAGAAACAAGGCCATAACAAATCTGATCAAAAAGTTATATTGTAATGAAAGTAATTGTGCATCACTAGTTTGGAATACACTTGTTCGGTTCTATCATATTTTGTTATGTTCTTATAAATATGTTATGTTGAATTTGCTAATTTATTAACTGAACTCAGTATGTTGCTCGAATATTTAATTGACCATTTGTATAAGAATGATCACGTTATATTTTACACTGTTGTTAAGGTGACTCATATGCCTATTAGGCCGGGTGTTCTTTTATGAATTGTACATATGTCTGTAAATACCCTGTACGTAAACACATGCCACTATAATAAAAGATTATCTATCTTATCTATCTATATATATATATATATAATAACGTGTGCAATATATAAACAACAAAATAATGGTGACTTCGACGTAACTCATATATAAATTCGCGTGAAAGTTAAACATCATCACCAAATATTTAATGTACAAAATAAATTTGATTGCATATGTTTTCTTCAATTTTTCTAAGAATGATTTGTATATATTTGTTTATACAACAGTTTGTCGAATGCGTTGTGGATGCAATAGTTCTTATCCCGGAATGTACAGCTATCGTGTCATATTTCCAGTCTTCAAAGGTAGTCAGCGGTAAAGACGCGCCATATTGTTATATTAGTGCTGTTTGGTTATTGGTTCCTTCTCATGTAGTAGGGAAAAGGTGATGTTATAAGATGTCTCTCCTGCAAACTGTTACTGTTTTCTTTATAGTTATACAACCGACGTGTTTCTTTTTTTAAATATTAGTTATGTGACATATATGCTTCTGATTTCACTATACGTATGTAATCAACGTTTTTCTGAGTCACTGTATGCTTTTGCTATTGGCAATTGTCGGTTTGCAATTCTGTGAATAGTGTTCATAATTCAATGGGTGTTATATGTGGACATAGACGACATTGACATTTGCCGCAGAAGACATTTGTCCGCATTGGAGATGAATAATTATTGCACGTGAAACTGGGCTGTATGCATGTAATGATGGTATCCTATTGAGTAGAAGACCACTATCAATATCACAATTTCAACCGCTCCTTTAATCAAAGTACTGAAAGTACTGGTTTGACGATGCTTTTAAAGAGGATGGATATATAGAGGATATTTGTTGGATTCGGTGGCATATCGATTTTCCCAGAAAAAATGCGAAAAATATCGATATTTTCACTGTTATTTTTCACTGTTTAAAAAAGTGAAATACCAGTTTATTATACTGATATTTCTGTATAAATCACCGGAAAGCATAACATAAATAAGCATCCATTTAAGTTAATCTACATCACCGCAATTGTGTAATTGTTATTGCTTGTCATTTATCCGCAGGTCAATAGTTAATGGTTGTGGTGCAATCGTTTTCGTTCTTGGACACTGCATCCCTTAAATGAAATTTATTTACCTAAATATCTCATATTTGAACTTAAAATTCTTTTGGGAGAAATGGTCCAGACAACTGGATAAAACAGCAACAATATGCTAACAAATTATTTTTCGAGGAACATAATTGAGAATTCCTGTGCTAGCCCCCAATCACAGTATGTTGGGGTATAATAATAATCAAACTTTGTTTTTCTTCTCAAAAGATTGTCAAGTTGATGAATATATCATCCAAGACTACAAGTTTTTGAAAGCCAATTTTTTCATTTATTTTTATTGATAAACAAGGTTTTGTAACAATCTATACTATACATAGATAGCTTTAACAGCACAATGTGGCTCACCTGAAACTGATTGTTTCCTAGTGGTGATAACTAATTTTCATGAAGATCTAGAAAAAAAAGGCATTGCGAGTATGAACAAACTATTTGCGTCTATCCGATCTAGTTTAGTCTTGTTACCGAGATCCTACTTTTATTTATTTGAACATTCTGATCAACTGCCATGAAGATCAGGTAAAAAATGTAAGTTTTAACATGGATTTTAATGATTTTAGTTATTGATCAAATGCTTGGAAGCACATGAACCACTTTGGAACGTGACCTGTTAATCACTGAGACTAGACCTTGTGACCTAAATGTTAAATATTCTACTTTCATGCTGACTTCGAAAGCATTTAAAATAATGTTCTAACCAATTTACAAGTGGATCAGAGAGAGAATGTGACCACTAAAATATAAACAGACCTTTTCTTATATTTGACCTAGTTCCCTAATTTTTGATAGAATATGAAACCAAAAATGACATAGAGGTGACTAGTTTCATAAGAATCTGGCAAAGAGGTGACACCCAAATTTAAACATTGTAAAATGATATCTTATGTGTTCACAATAAACTTTGGATAAAAAACAACAAAGAGTGATAACAAAAGCTCACCTTGTCACATCATAACAAGTGAGCAAAATAACCAAAACTATGACATCATATAATTGCTCAGTTACTTCCAATAACAATAAAATGTAACTTTTGAAACAAATACAATACCTTCCCTTTCTTACTACAGGCTGTTCTAAAACAAGATAGCCCTGTATCACTCACCCAAAACTCCTTCTATAGTGTCAAAAACTTGTGTATGATTTTACTAAGTTGTAACCTAGCTTTAGCCTGCCAGGACCAACTTGCAAATTCAGCTTTTGATTTGATGTAGATGGAAATTTTAAGCAATTTTCATGAAAATCAGGAAGATAATGTGACCTGTAGAAAGGTAAAGGAAGTTTTCTATATTTTGACCTAATGACCTAGTTTTTGACAAACTACCAACTTTCAAACTGAAACTTTATTTCATCGAGTTAACATTCAGTTCTGTCCAATTTTCATAAAGATCTGGAAGAAAATGTGACCTCTGGAGTGTTCACTAACCTTTTCTGTGATTTGGTTTGTTGACCTAGTTTGGACCACATATGACCTACTTTCAAACGTAACCTAGAATTGACAGAGATGAACATTTACCAACATAAGACAAACAAGGGCTGTTTGTAAAACATGCATGCCCCCATATGGGCTGTCAGTTGCAGTGGTAGCCATTGTGTGAATACATTTTTTGTAACTGTGACCTTGACATTTGACCTAGTGACCTGAAAATCATTAGCGATTATCTGCCAGTCATGATCAATTTACCTATGAAGTTTCATGATCCTAGGCCTTGCTTTTCTTGAGTTATCATCAGGAAACCTTTTTACTGTTATGAGTCACTGTGACCTTGACCTTGACCAAGTGATCTGAAAATCAATAAGGGTTATATACCAGTCATGATCAATGTACCTATAAAGTTTAATGGTCCTAGGCGTAAGCATTTTTGAGATATCATCTGGATACTTTTTTACTGCTTTGAGTCACTTTGACCTTGACCTTTGACCTAGTGACCTAAACATCAATAGGGGTAATCTGCAAGTCATGATCAATGTACCTATGAAGTTTTATGATCCTAGACGTAAGCATTCTTGAGTTATCATCCGGAAATCATTAAACTGTTTTGACTCACTGTGACCTTGACCTTTTACCTAATGACCTGGACATCAATAGGGGTCATCTGCAAGTCATGATCAATGTACCTATGAAGTTTCATGATCCTAGTCGTAAGCTTTCTTGTGTTATCATCCGGAAACCATTTTACTGAGTCAAGTCACCATGACCTTGGACCTAGTGACCTGAAAGTAAATAGGGGTCATCTGCAAGTCATGATCAATGTACCTAAGAAGTTTCATGATCATAGGCGTAAGCATTCTTGACTTATCATTTGGAAACCATTTTTCAAAGTTGAGTCACTGTGACCTTTGACCTAGTGGCCTTAAAATCATAAGGGGTCATCTGCGAGTCATGATCAATGTACCTATATAGTTTCATGATCCTAGGCATAAACGTTCTTGAGTTATCATCCTGAAACCATTTTACTATTTCGGGTCACCGTGACCTTGAACTTTGACATAGTGACCTGAAATTAAATAGGGATCATCTGCGAGTCATGATTAATGTATTTATGAAGTTTCATGATCCTAGGCATAAGCGTTCTTTAGTTATCATCCGGAAACCATTAAACTATTTCGGGTCACCGTGACCTTGACTTTTGACCTAGTGACCTCAAAAGGGGTCATATGCGAGTCATGATCAATGTATCTATGAAATTTCATGATCCTAGGCATAAGCGTTCTAAGTTATCATCCGGAAACCATTTTACTATTTCGGGTCACCGTGAACTTGACCTTTGACCTAGTGACCTGAAAATCAATAGGGTTCATTGTGAGTCATGATCAATGAACCTATGAAGTTTCATGATCCTAGGCATAAGCGTTCTTGAGTTATCATCCGAAAACCATTTTACTATTTCGGGTCACCTTGACCTTGACCTTGACCTAGTGACCTCAAAATCAATAGTGGTCATCTGCGAGTCATGATCAATGTACACATGAAGTTTCATGATCCTAGGCATAAGTGTTCATGAGTTTTTATCGGGCAACCATTTTATTATTTTTTATTTTTTTTTGTTAAACTTCATCAATTATTTATTGTATATAGATTTCTCTATAGTTTGAAAAACATTTAGGCAAATATTGCTCATGTACGATAAAATGCAAATAATTAATAAAATATTCCCTTTTTATCAGTATGTTGGTTTATCGGTCAATAACAATATAACTTTGAACATTGAATTATTTAAAAGTTATAACAAACATTAAATGTTCTCCGAACAAATTACTCATAACACATATAACAGATTGATAGGAAGATATGAACAAATCAAGGTTGCTAGGTTGCCCGCCTAGAATGGTCCTGTTAGTATGAAAGTACTTGATATATAAATTTATTAGCCTGTCGGTGTTGTAAAGACATAAAATATTTTATGAATGTCTCAAAGTGTAGAAAGTCAAAGAAAGGCAACACATAACCCTTAAGTGGCTTACGAGAACTTGTGGCTAAATACAACTAAAAAGATGCATTATGATTCTTGAAAATAAAGTAAACATCATTATATATGAATTTTCTGATCAAAAGTATTATTTTTAGTGAATATGGGAAATACATTTTCAAGAATAAACAATATAATTATAAATGTTTTGGCGAAGTGCATCATATTATCATCATAGTACAGTTTTGGTCTTAAAATCCCGTAACATTTTTTAAATTTCATAACACCTTGTTGCAAAAAAAATCATGAAAAATATACTTATCAGAGCAACCTATTAAAATAAAATAAACAAGGGCTGTTTGTAAAACATGCATGCCCCCATATGGGCTCTTCGTTGTAGTGACAGCCATTGTGTGACTATGTTTTTTGTCAATGTGACCTTGACCTTTGACCTAGTTACCTGAAAATCAATAGGGGTCATCTGCAAGTCATGATCAGTGTACATATGAAGTTTCATGATCCTAGGCCCAAGCGTTCTTGAGTTATCATCCGGAAAACCACCTGGTGGACGGAGCGACAGACCGACAGACTGACCGACATGTGCAAAGCAATAAACCCCCTCTTCTTCGAAGGGGGGCATAAACATGCTTTATATGACCTTAGATATTATTTTTGCAATCATTTTTCATCAATTACAAATGTTTAAAAAAAAAATTGTTTCATGCTACTCATGGTACCAGTTTTTTGTCAGAAAATTAATCACATTTTTTAAAAATGCATTATCCCTTGTTGCCAAAAAAAATCGTGAAAAATATAATTTTCAAAGATATCCTTTAAACAAAAAGAAAATGCCTTCTTAACCCTTTGCATTCTGGGAAATTTGTAGTCTGCTAAAATGTTGTCTGCTGAATTTCTAAAATTAGCATTTTCTTCATTTTTTTTCAAAGAATACTCTCAGAATAGCAAACAGTTTGGATCCAGATGAGACGCCACGTTCTGTGTCATACATGTAACGTTGCAAATATATGATGCGACGTATAAATGTATCGCAGGAAATATTTCGTATTTTATTTATAAAATTATAACAATTAGTATAGCACATAATACAAGTGTTCTGTATTCTAATCTTAATAATAAGGTAATAATGAGTTTGTTAAGTTCATGTTTTTCTTGTTTCCTTACATTTGTCGCAAAATCCGAGTGTCCTTTATTTTGTGCATACGGGGCATACATTCAACCTGGATCCGTCTTGTCATGCTACGTGCTTAAAAATTGTTGTTGGATTGTGCATTTGTTGTTGCTGCTGTAATTTCTCATGTGAGACAAGTGTTTCACATAAAAAATGTATAGACAGTAACTCCCTAATTCTAGGAACATATTATCTATAAAAAAAAAGGTAACAAACATAAAGATAAAAAATTAATTACAAAATTATTATCATTATAGTTCATTAAAATTGTTGTTGTTCAAATTACGTTTTGTAAGGTATAATTGTATAAATCGATTATTACAACGGAATAACTGACTCATGATTGCAGAACAACAATCTCTCCAACATGACGCCATTCGTTGCAGCTGGAAATTAGATGCAATCATTTGACGAATTTCACCTGTCCGATTTAACTCCCGTATGTCAACCTTCACATCGTCCTACAGCTAAGTTCATTTTTCAAGGAACAAAACTTGCCACATATTTAATTGTGGATCATCCATATGTATGTCTGTCAATCATTCTCTCTGTTCGTTTGTCATTCAGTCTGCCTGTTTATGCGCTATATTGAAATTGTTAAAAAGTACATAACTGCGATTTCTCAGACATTTCTAAAGATGCTTGAATGGAACTCGGTATACCTACAAAAGTGATGCGGTGAACATATGCAAGTCCTTTCGGGTTGAACACACGAGTAAACGACCATGTTATGAACATAGAAAACTTTGTGTACTTGCTAAAATAAACATACTATATCAACATTTAAGTTCATACACATTAGGCTATATGTTTTCTTTGTCAATATGTCAATCCCTTCCTCTATTTATACATCCGTCTGCTACAAGTGTAATAATTCAAGATGTGCATAGGATATGAAAATTATAGTACAACTTGTTATACATATTAAACTTAAATATCATGAAAAGCATTGATATTCGTGTTTATAGGTAAAATATAAAAGGCAACAATTAAATGAATAAACAGAAAAACACGAAATAATACTAATCCTCGAACGGCACTGTACATACCCTATTATTACTCGGCAAAGCAAAGTGACATACATATGAAAAACATATTTCAATAGAGTAACACATGAAACGAACACGAACTTTTTAAATGCTCATCATGAACACAATCTATTTTAAGTCAAGTGTTCGAGTTAACCACTATGCCTTGGAAATATATTGTTTACATTCAACACGCCATGTATTTATCAAGAATCGCATTCGTGTGTTGAGTAACTGTTACATTTTCATTGCATTTCACGCGTATTTGCGTATTCATTTAAACATGTCTAGAGAAGTGGCAGTATTTGGTAAATTGAATCCTTTACACAGATTTCTTCTAAAACACACTGTTTCCGGCCTAGCTACGCTCAATTTGCGTACTTTGGAGTCGACGACAAACTATCGAATCAATAAAGGTTTAAAGTTTTAATAGAACGATAAAGGTATCTGAAATAGAAACAATTAATACATGCAATTAGGTATATAATCAAGATAATCAATGTATGCATTCAAATGAAATACACATTAATCATTACTAGCGTTGAATGGCGGTGTGAATATTACTCGCAATAAGTTATTTTAATAAATAACTAATAAACACAACCGTAACCGTCAGATGTCTTAAATAACAATACAAACAATTGACAGATAAAATAAATAAAAGATTCAAATAAGTTACCTGCAGAAATATAAAATGTCCTACACAAATAATATAATGTTTCAATCAAAGATTGAATGGCTATCTGAAGCAATCTTCAGCAAACAACTGAATAAAGGAGGGAAAGTGTATGATTGGTTGTTACGTGCACGTGCTAAATTAGGTTAAATTCAACTATATGTTAACTATAAAATAACTAGGACTACAGACTTTATATCAGAGCTACCTAAAACTACACGAAATGAATAACAAATAAATTACAAACGATAAATATGAATTTATATCCTGTTACGTATTCCCCCTGCTTTAGAAATTTCGTCCCGACATTAATTTATATATGTTCTATAAATTTATAGAACTCGCGGTGATAAAACATATACGTTCATCACGTTACTATTTCCAAAGTTTGCAATAACACAAACACATGGTATCAATTATAAGTTTTATTATAAAACATAGTACAATAAATTGCACTTTTTTGTTCGTAATAACACAAACAAATGCTACGTATCCACCATACATTTTATTATACAAACATTTAAGTACAATATATGGCAATTTTCATAAAGACACATATTTACATCATTTTTTAAAATAACTATATAACTTATGCCACACTTCTGTCTATTAGCAAACACTTCACATTATCATATCACTGGTAGTCTTTACCTTTCATATATAACACGAACGTAAAAGTTCGGCGCTTTACGTTGGCGGTTCGAGCGACGTATGGGTACACTACCGTCGTCATGTAATTGTCACGTGATTGTGTCCGTCGTTGCGGATTTGTTACTCGGGGACATTGGTTAATATAATTGTCGGTGCAAAAACTTTTTCACTGGCATACCTTTAAAGAAATTTGTAAATAAAGTGCTAAATATGGGACAAATCCCTGCATGGTCGACTTTAAATAGCCATATTTCAATAAATCCTGAATAATAATAACCAGCATTTTGCTAACATACATGGTAAAACCTCCTTTGCATACACCAAAATATATTGTAATTCAAAAATTCCTTTAAACAATTATAGAACTTGATTTACTTACCCTACCGAAATTCATCGAAATCTATCGGCAGCTTTTCCTAGCACATCCAACTTTTCACAGCATATCGGGTTTCCGGGGTTGAACATATGTTCCTCAAGTTGTTTTCATAAAGCAACAACTGGCATATTTTATCATCGGGTTATACAAAAAATGGTCGGGCAATTTAAGTCGCGGTAGCTGCTTTCGTATGCATTAGCGTCGCGACGACGCTGTGCTAAATAACGTCATGATTAATTTATATAAGTCTTCAAAACCGATCATTTACAGTCAACACACACTAACTAATCAAATAAACATTATTTTTTCAATTCAGTACCATCATCAGGTACTAACGGCAAGAAAATGTCATCAGTAATTGTCTTGATCACGTTTATTCATGCTTTCAAAAGCTTGCGTATTAAGTCCACTGGGCCCCGAATTGTAACATAGTATTCAAATGTAAAGAGCCTACAAAAGTAATGAATGTCAAATTACTTTTCCTAAGGCTATTCTCTCGATGCTGCTTGAACGTCATTCGCTGACATATGGGAAACCCACACAGGAACTTTCAATGCAAGGAATTATGTCACCATGCTGGTTCAGCTACATTATACTGAGACAATGATCACATAAAGTTTTGTCCAATATGTCATGCCTGAAAAAGCATTACTGTAGTTAATATCGAATTGTTTAAGTGAACCCAAATTAACCAAAGAGAAGTCCATTTAAATATATGTAAATATACGATTACTCATGTTCAACACAGTAAGTATATATGAAATAAGTTAACTATAATGATAAACATAACAATTAACTGTTTATTGTGTCAACGTATAATTTCAGAAACATATACAGAACACAGATCAAATGCATTTGTTGGTTTTATATAATTAAACGTATTACGTTTGGTTTACATTTTTCTGATCGCTCTCAACGAAGCGATTGATGGCCTTTAATGGTCAAGTAAATATTATTTCAACCAATACTATGACCATTTATGACATGAAACTGAACGAATAGCATAAATATGAATCATATAAACGTTTTTAATTTACCAAGTGCATGAAATTATACATGTTTTCCAATTTATAGCCGTAAGACCACTGTCAGACTGTCAGACTGTCAACGAACACTTGCTGCCAGTGAAAGCACTGCCACTGTCAGCCTGTCAGCCTGTCAACAGAACATTTGCTGCAGTCTTTCACACTACACGACGGCCTTAGTCACAAGATCTGGGTTGTGGAGACCACGATACCAGTGAAGCTCTACAGCAGTCTGAATGATGTGCAGCGCACGGCTAGCTTTGCGCACAAATGTGGCTTGCCCATCCGAGGGAGCATTTGCTCAGTCTTGAAAGGAGCTACCCATATCCGCTATTGCAACGCATGTTTTCATGGTAAAAATAGCGGGAAAATAGCTCTTGACCAGACTGCGCGGCCTGGAGCGTTTGGCCTGGGGCTACGATGGCCGCAAACGCATAAGATCCATGTAAGCATAACGCGACTCCATGTTAGGGCGTAGTTATAAGGATGGATGTCATCTTGATGGGGTGTTTTAATCTATGAAATGGCACGAAATACAATTGACCATATATATTATACGTTTTCTACATTTACTGATCAATTACCGATTGCAAAGGTGCTTTTTTAGTAGCTATGTATATTCATTTTCCGTTTAGGGTCGCCAAACTATGACAACAGCTAAGTGCCAGTGCGCTGCGCTAGATTAAAAGAATGTCAATTTTAGAAGAGTTGAACTATGTCCTAAATAACATAATATAAATTCCAAACATACAAACATATAACAGTTATCAGAAAAAAATTCCTATTTAGAAATAAAAAAGCGCTTTAAGTAAACAATGCACGCCAAAGCATAAAACCCATAGCCAATTGAAACTACTCGATATAATCACAACATTGAAAGGTCGAATAAAATTAATAAACTAAATTTGATTTTTGTTTACGAGAATACCATGCCACAACATACAACCCACAGCAAATAATAACTACTTGGTAGAATCATGACAGTGCAAGATCAAATAAATTGAATTAATCACGTTTCATTTTTAGTAATGAGAATACAGCCAACTCAGTGCCATTAACACCAAGTTTAAACTTATTATACAAAAGATACTCTTATCCCGCATTAAAACCAAACAGCAAGTGTAGTCCGCAGTGATGGGTCCATGCATATTTATATTTACAAATACAATTGGCAGGTGCAAAAGGATGCACAAACTAAATCTAAACAGTCATGAAAAATCAATTGATCTCGTTAGAACATTTTTTTCATAAAAGAGCTGCTAAGAAGTTTCATGAACACGTGCACCACCAAATCTAAGTTATTCCACAGTGCACAATGGCCTCAATGGATTTATGTTTGCGTGAAAATTCTATGAGTTAAGCGTACATTGCAAGGTAAATGGATACCTGGTTACTATGATGCCGCCAACTGGTATATTAAAATTTCAACCATTTAATAACTAGTGTCGACCTTTTTATACAATAACGGTGTGTTTATTTCTCAATGGATGTTTAAGTTCGTAACCTCGAGTTTACCTATTATCCATGTTGTCATATTCCTAGTCTACGCAGGCTTCCAGTGGTATCTGTACGATTTGTCGTGATTTTACGGTCTGAAAGAATGTACGCCTAACCGTATATAGTAATTTGTGTTATTTGTCCTTTAACTAAAAAAGGACACTGTGCTGCTGTAAGATATATCTCCTGCCGATGAAGCCGACACACAAATGCTGAATTGGCTATTAATGACTTGTTGTTGTTCAAAAGAGACTCTCAGGATTAATTGTTTTGTTTTAGCATGTATCGTACTAAATAAATTAACGTTTACTTAATTTTTACCATATATTATCACTAAATTGTTTGACGCCTTACAAGCCTTAATGTTATGAAATTCCGTAGTCGTGAGTTGCATTTAAAATCAATACATTAAAAGCCTCAACAAGTAGATGACCTTTTTACCCACGAACCAATTCATGGTAAGGATTTGTTTTTTAGATCCCACGCCATGTCTTAACACAGTGGGCTGGAATGTAGTAGAGGTCGTATAAAATGCTGTGTTTTGATCTTAAATGCCCAACACAAAATCCAAGTCCATATATATAATAAAGACCATGGTATTAACTAAAAAACAACAATTTTGATGATAGTCATCAATCAATGCCAAATCAAATTGCCATAAAATAAGTAGACTAAACATCATTTGCACGCTCTAAAAGCTAAGAAACTGCTCTATTACTATCCAATAACAACCTTCAAATAAAAACAAGGGAACGTGAATTTTGAAGAACAAGAATTCCACCGTATTCTAAAGATTGTTAAGTCGGTCATGCAGTCGCAGCATGTTTTAAAATATAATATAGTCGTCAAAAGGTGTAATGTCAATATCCTGTTTCCAAGTTAATTCTAAATAGTGCAAGATATTTTCTTTCAGTGTAAACTACCAATTTCAAAGTGCATATAATACAGTTTATAATATATTTATATACACATGTTATTGCAGGAACAACTGAGTCGTATACATTGAATTATGATATCAACTTTCAATATCAACATTCCAGTCTCTCCTTTAATGCGCATTAATTTCTTTTAATTATAATCTAATATGAAATACGTTAAATAAAGATGTAGAAAATGTAAAACAAACACGTCTAAGAAGTTCTTTACCATCTGAACTGAAAGGCTATGGCATTTCTATTGAAAATGTCCATTCATTATTACGGTTTACTCGCTGGATATTAAGCTGCTGGTAGCCGCTGGAACAAACTTTGTCGTAGCATTGAATTATTGAAACTAATGCCCCGACATTGACGTCATCAATGGGGGAGTATTTCACGGGCAATACACACTCATATGACAGATTACTACTGAACGTATCGTTTGAATTCTTATGATAATTAAACGGTTTTGACTTGATTGGTGCTATTTCGCCAACCTCACCAGAGTACATCATTCTCCTTTGTTTGTTAAGGGTTGGTGGCAACTTGTTTGTCATTCAACTCTACATTGGTTTAACACAATGCGTTCAATCATTACATATGATTGAAGTATTTAACTTTCAAGCATGCATGTTCATTGTTTGAACATTATACAAATTTAATACGACATTTACCTTAAATACACGTGTATTGCCGGTTAATTCCATTTCCATCATTAACACTATAACATCTTGTTACGATAGTTATCAAATGTATATGTATTTGATCATGTATAAAGGATTTTATTACGTTTATATTATTCCTTGTTTCCGTATAATCGTCGCGAATCACGATTGTTAATCAGATTGTGTATACTAAATTTTTAATCAGAAATGTCAACGTCTGTTCATGCTATGTACCGCAATTAATATTCTGGGATTGGGTTTTATCATACCGCTGCAGTTATATCTGCCTGATTTAACGCATGAATTTTTTTTTATCAGTTCAACAGGAAGTTTTTATTTCAGTCAATGATAGGAGGTAGATCATACTACCCAGAATCAACTATAAAGTAATCAATTTTAGTAAAATCGAATCAGATTCAACAAAACGAACAATTTGATACAAAGTTGTAATATATTTTAAACAGAACATGCAAGAAAAACAGCATAAAACATGTTTAAAAAAATATTAAGCGCAAGTGCTCGTGACGTCATTATTAACACGTCAAATGACGAAATCATTTGTTCGCCCCCCCCCCCCTTAAAACGACAGCTTTTTAACGATTTGTAATTCTTTTTTTAAAATTGGGAATGCAGAGGTATGATAAACCGAAAAAACAGGTTACTGTATGATTTGTTCGTAATATATCAGGCTCGGAACGAATAACATAACGGCTCGCCAAACCTCGCCGTAATATTATTCTAAGCATTGCCTGATATATTACAAAAAGATCGGAAGTTGCCTGTTATTCTATATATTTGTGTTGATGTTTATGCTGGGAAACAATGGTCTAACAACAAATACGTTTATGGACAGGACTTTTCAAGAATGTAAAAACATAATAATTTAAGACAATTTTAGCTACATACAACTGGCTTGAACCATAAAGATGGATAACACAATTATGAATTATATGAGTGATAGATTACAACAATTGCAATTATTCAAATTGTGTGTTGCATTGCATGGATACGACTTATTTAAGGTTACCAGTTTGTTTCGATGTGTAAGCTAAAATTGCAACTAAAATTCAACCAAATAACTGAATCCATCACACCAATCACATCAATATGACGTCATTCGTCGCATCAGATTTGGTAATTGTATGCAATCAATCTACGCACTCGTCCTGTATGACATTTTCGCTTGAATAAATTTACATTCTAATTCAACCTTCACATCGACATGCAACTAAGCTCAATTTGTAAGTGAATAAATCAATTTAGACATTATGATTTCTCCGTAATATAACAGAACGGTGCTAGATTTGATGTCAATGTAACCTTTCGTTGTACAAACATGTGTGTTCCCTTTGAAAAAAAATGTGTTGTATTGAAGTGGCATATTTAACCATATTACTTTTTTATACTCAACTTTTGTCCATGACTTCATGACTTAATAAAGTATACGCACACTCATTTATTCGTTTCGATGTGGGGTTTTTATAGATCCAGCAGCAAAAACCAAGTTATGATGATAAAAAATATGTAACTATCGAATCGAATTTGATGATTTGGGTGTACATGTATATACCCAGGTGGGGGATGGGGCAAAGAACGCATTAAGATCATCAAACATAATGTAAGCTTATTATGTAACGTCTGCAGAATGATCTTTGATTACCTGAGCGCCTGAGTGTCTGCTGTACGAATTATTTTCTTGGCTTCGATGAGGGCAGATAGTTGCACAGTTCATTCGACAATATGACTTCAAGGGAAAGATCACCAAATTGTGAAAAAGCAAGAAACTCTGAAACAGAATTGCAGGATAAATAGCACGTTCAGAATACATTTAAACAGAGGACCTATTTCCAAGAGAGTTTGCTCTGTCTTTCTCGTGGAATTATAAGCAAATGCCGACTTTACAATAATATATCGTATGATCTTGTACGGAACCGCCTCAAATGCATGAAAATCCACATCTAACCCAGCTAGTATCTAATTCGCAAAAGTTTCTTAGCGTAGGATCAGCTATAAATGGTGAGCAGGTTTTAAACTGTTTCTGCATTTTCTCGAGGTCGAAAGCATCTCTTTTGATGCGCGCCTCAGTTGTGGATTTGTAGTTAAGGTCAGCTCTATGAAATCCTGCATCGCACTGCTGTACTCGGATGCTTCAGGTGCAGATGGGTCCAAATGTTTTGCGTTTCATTGGACGTCCCACTGCCGTGGGTAGGACCAAATGGGTCTTTTTGATACATGTTGTATCTTCAATTGTTGCGCAAGGCAAATATCACTGCTAAGTCCATCTCAGTAATGATTGCTCCAACGAACAACATGAAAACCGACATCAAAGTTTCTATAAACGTCTGGGTGCGTTTCAGCTTCCCATTTTCTGCGGATAGCAATAAGCAGATCGCATGTAATTGAAGTGCTCAGCTGCCGCAAAGACAGATATACATTCGGACACTGAAAGCAAATGCATCAGCCAAAACCCAGTATGATACAGCTTAATCTGTAACAACAATTCACGCAAAACACCGATTTTACAGAACACAGCTTATATCAATACCAAAATAGAATAACAAAAAACAGTATATTAGCATACTATAGTTGTAGTATATCCGTCCTTCACCTGGTCGTCATTTCGTCCTTCCATATAATTTTAGCGTTCGATTTAAGATTATTTGATGAAATAAAAGAAAGGATGATGACGATTATTATTTTGTAATTATATGTTCCAACTATTTCATTACCAAATAATTGAAGATACACTGTTACTGAAAATAGAAAACCGCTTCACATTGTCATACCACTATATGTAAAAATGATATTGTACTGAAACAGTTTTATAATTATGTATTTGTCGACTTGCCATTTATCTGTCTTTCGATCTTTCCTCTGTTCATCCGCCTGTCCTTCTATTTGTTAATTGAATACTAGTAAATGAAATACGAGTGTCACATCATCTAGTTAAATGATTTTTTATAAGGAATAAAAACCAATATTTGAAAGATCGGATGATCTTAATATTGTTGAAAATATATTATTTTTTTAAAACATAGGCACAGTATTACTTAATTACGTTTGTCGTCTCACAGATTAATTATTGAAAAGGGTAAACACCAGAATATTGTTAGAGATATATGTTAATGTGTTTTATGCAACCTAAATGCTATCGAGGGTGAATATCACTTTGTTCTTAAATGTCCTTACTTTGCTGCTATGGGTATTATAGATATCGCACACATATGTATAATTGTATCGACCTACTTAACAGTTCAAATAAAAAAGTGCTAAGAAAGCTAACCTTGTGTTGTTTAAAAGGCATTCTCATTAAAAAAATATTGTATTTCATTCCTTGTTAAATCGATCTTTCTTCGAAATGATGTATGGTTTGCATTTAATTGAAACGCACGTATTATTGCATAATTATGTATGTTTATGAAGATAAGCTGTATATATGCTTAAAGGGGCCTTTTCACAGATTTTGGCATTTTTTTAACTTATTCATTAAATGCTTTATATTGATAAATGTAAACATTGGATCATAAAAGCTCCAGTAAAAAATCAAGAAAAAAAATAAAAAAAGGAAAAGAACATTGCCCGGAGCAGGTTTCGAACCAGTGACCCCTGGAGTCCTGCCAGAGTCCTGAAGTAAAAACGCTTTAGCCTACTGAGCTATTCCGCCGAGTACACATTAGTGACGTTTTTTATACCTTATATAAGCAATCTTCGTAGTTTCACAAAATTTAACGACAAAAACAGAACTCTCCAAATTATTCAATCGTTTCGCGTTGCAACGCTTTATAATTTTTAGGTTTTAAAATCGTCAAAAGATGCATACAATGGCTATATTAGAGCATGGTTAATGTTCAGTATTACTGTTTCCTCACAAATATCATAACTAATACGAAAACTTACGAATCTGAAACAACTTTTTTCAATTTTGTCAATTTACCAAAGCGTGAAAAGATCCCTTTAAGTCAAAGTAAATCTTTTCTGTTCTGTTCTTATAATTTGTAAAAATTTAAATGGTTCAACGTCCATTACACATCATGTCGATTTCTCAGAAAGCACTTAAGATGAACTAAAAATATACTTTCAACGGGACATGTTGGGATTATGCAGGGATTTTTGTTCCCAACACAGTTTAACGGTCAGGTTATGAAAAATGTAACAAAACTTTATTGTGTACATGCTTAAAATATACTTAAGCAATCACCATAAGACTTCGAGAACACATGAGGCTTTATTTCCCTTCCGCTTTTCATCCATCCATCCGCTAAAAATATAATAACTTGAAAAGTATGTAGGCTATGATCATAATCATAACACTTGGTATGCGTATTAAAAATGAAGAATAATCATTAATGATTCTATATTATTTTATTTAAAAATCAAATTTGGTCATTATTTAAATAGAACTACACGACATAATGCAATATCTCGAAAGGTTATGACCACGGAACATGGTATACTATTGTGACACAAATATGGAAAACAATTTTTCAACAGAGGAAAACATCAACCAAAGACGAATTTTTGAAATGGTTAAACGAAGCAATTATATGCGAGTAAACGTCCATGCATTATAAATAGATTTAATAGATTCTACTTCGCAAGCGTTTATCATAAATCGTAGTTGTATATTGAGAAATAGTTAAATTTTGATTGCGTTTCACGCGTATTTGCATAAACATTCACACATGTTAACATTTAAGTTTTTGGTCAATTGAAACGTTTACACAGAAATCTTCTGAAACAGTCCAAATGTAAACACGAGTTTTACGAATACAAATATTCTGAAGCGAGAGGATAAATCAACCAGTTCCATCGCATCGTTTAAAATAAGATAATGCCTGACTTTATTGTCGTTACTGCTCGGTATCAGTAACCTTAAGTGTGGTGACAACCTTCAGTTAACGGCATTAAATTGTCGGTCATTGATGTCATTTTACAGAATGCACTAAACTTTTACAAGGAATTAGAAGTCAGTTAATTGAAAATGTTTCTACGAATCTTGCCGTCTACACGCATTTAAGTGTAATTTGTTCGTGATGATGTTAAATGCAAACTACAGTTAATTCTATCATAAATAGAAATCCACAATTGCATTGCTATTTGGTCCAGACAGGTATATATATATATATATTACTATTTCACTTTTATCATTTATATTTTACAAATTTAGTAATAAAAAAAATATATATATATATATATATTAAAATATAAATGATTACAGTGGAATCTAAATTTGTCAGACTTCTTTACCTATTTTTCATTATTACACAGATGATCGGGTAACATCAATGAATTTTGCAAACCAGTTTGATTAGTTAATGCTAATGGATGGTGTTCTGTTATTAAAGTAGTGTATAGGAATAATAGTTTTACTCCTCATAATGTTTCTACAGTTTCATCGTTTGCTGCTATACATTGGTAAAGTTCATATAAAATGTATACAATGTGAATGGAGTTAAATACACAAACGAGCATACATTTTTTTCAAACGATCATTGACGTTGAACACACACAATCTAATCAAATGAACATTATCTTATTACTTCAGTGCCATCATCGGGTACTTACAACAAGAACATGTCACAAGTAATAATCTTTATCACGTATTATTCATCCTTTCAAAAGCTTCCATATTAAGCCCGCAAGGCTTCGAATTGTAACATAGTATCAAAATGTCAAGAGCCTACACAAGTAATTATTGTCAAATACTTTTCCTAAGGCTATTCACACGACTCCGCTAGAACATAATGCGCTTAATGTCACTCAATATCGTGTATCATGATCAACAAAGCGCTGACATATGGGAAATATGGAAAACCATAACAGGATTTTTCAATGAAAGCAATCATGTCACCATATTGGTTCAGCTACATTGTACTGAAACAATGATCCCATAAGGTTTTGTTCAATATGTCATGCCTAAAAATGCATTATCGTAGTTAATATTGATGTAGTCGAATTGTCTTAGTTACCCAAATGAACAAAAGTTAAGTCCATATAAATATATGTAAATATAAGCTTACCAATATTAAAAAAATATGTCAATGTGAAATTAGTTTATTATAATTATTATAACAATTAACTGTAATAATGTACATGTATACATTTCAGAAACATACAAAACACAGATCAAATACATTTGTTCGTTTTACATATTTTACACTTATTGCGTTTGGTTTTCATTTTTCTGATCGCTTTCAACGAAGCAATCGAGCGCCTTCAATGATCTAGTATATATTATGTCAACCAATATTATGAACATCCATGATATATATCGATGCATCTGAACAAATAACATAATTATTAATTATATTAACGCAATTAATGTACCGAATGCATGAACTTCAACATGTTCACCAAGTATTAGCCGCCAGTCAGACAACTGCCACTGTCAGACTCTCAGTCTGACAACAGAACACTTGCTGTCAATGAGACCATTGTCACTCTCAGACTGTCAACCTGTCCATAGAACACTTGCTGTGAGACTACTGCCACTGTCAGACTGTCAGCCTGTAAATAAAATATTTGCTGCAGTCTTGCACAATACACGACGGTCTTAGTCACAAGTTGTAGTTGGGGGAGACCAAGATGCCATTTAAGCTCTACAGCAGTCGGAAGGACCTGAAGCGCAAGGCTAGGTTTGCGCAGAAATACGGCGCGTCCATCCGAGAGAGCATTTGCTCAGTCTGGAAAGGGCTACCCTATTCGCTTTTGTGACGCACTATTTCATTGTCCTATGAGCGGACAAATAGCGCTTGACCAGACTACGCGGATGCGCATGTTGGTCTGGAGCTACGATGGCCGTAAACGCATATGACCCATTTACGCATAACGCAACGCCATTTGATGGCGTAGTAAAATGAATGGCTGTTCTATTGATGGGGTATTTTAATCTATATAATGATCAGTTAAGTGGAACGCATTAAATAAACAAAATGTATGCGCTTGCCTTTGTTGATATTTAAACTATGTTGCGTGCACTCGCAACGAATGAGGTAAACCATTAACTGATTCAACTAATACCATTTGGTAGAGCTGATTATACGTGTATGGAGTCTGTGGTGAACAATGATACAAAAGATACTCTCATTCCGCATATGTTTCATAATAGCATTCAAACATAACATCCCGTGTAGTAAGCAGTGTTGGGTCCATGCACATTAATACCATTATTTGCAGTTGAAACTCTATGTTCTTGAACACACCAAAACATGCATACATGTTTATGACTTTTAAATGTATATCAATTATGACCATGTTTCTAGGGCCACGGAATCCTTACATTCAGTAGACGATGTGATGAGTTGTTGGCGGATGTCAACCGCGAGAACCATCCGTCGCTTGTTTTCTTATATGTTCAGTCCCTTAAGGGAATATGTTACATTTCAAGAAAATGCTCAAGAGAAGAGACAATAACTCTTTTTTCTAAATTAATTGCATCCTATGTGGGTGGGAGGACCCTGATTCTGCAATATATATTAATATTAATAATCGGCAGACGCGAATATAATTTGTTTTAAGAAAAACACTTCAGATTTTTTTCAATTCATTAAATTCAAATGTGTCGTATTTAAAAATCAACACAGTTCTTCTGCAATATTCTGTCTCAATATATATTAATTGATTAAAAAACATGATATAATCATTTTTATTTGTGAAGGAGTGTTGTAAAATGCTGAATAAATTCCTTGTCATTATATTTGTACTTTTAGCTAAAGAAAACGTTTAACAAACGCAAGTGCATCGAGCAATATAAAATGATATGCGTATACATTAAAACCAAACTTTGCCGTTGTCTCTTTCCATTAAACAATTAATTTGCATATTCCTCTATATTATCATTTATCAAAACAAAATGTTGATAGTCTCACTACTTATTTGACAATTGCCTTTTTTCTGATGTAATTTTACGAAAAGCGAAAATATAAATGGCGTCATTTTAGCAAAACTACCAAAGGTGCATTTACGACATGAATTTTCATGCATCAAACACAACACGTTGTTGTATTGTAGAATTACTTTGAGCCGCTTAAAGTCTATTTGCAGCGCAATTGCAATGGCGGTGCAGCTTGAAAAGTGTGTTTATCGATGTGCTACTTGTTATGAATGCGTTAACAAGTACTTCCAAGAATGCAGTCAATATAAACTATGTTAAAGTAATCATGTGAGTCAAATGTCGCATCATGCAGGTTCTGTAAGCCTCAATCTTAACGTCAAACATGAATATAACATTTAAAAAGACATGCTCTAAGATAAATCATCTGCCTGAAGTATTGTTCACGTCAACAATCTTGATGCCATGAAGTGTGTTGTTTTTTTCACTCAATCACTTTAGCTATACTCAACATTTTTTCTAAGACTTCATGACGTTATACGCGAATTAATTAATTATCTTCTATGTAAGTCTTAACATTTTGTTTGGACAATGATATATAACCCGCATGTGACCACCTGGAAAAATTTGCCACCAATGTTCGGCTCATAACGTTATCTTACGAAGAGTTTTTCACTGTTATTAGGGAATGGAAACAAATGTTTATACAATAATTTCAAAGATTAACAAAATTGTTTCAGTAAATAATTAACGAAATCAATATATCAAAAAAAAAGAATTACAAAATGCGTTAAATAAGTATAATAAAGTAATAGTCTACCAGTCCGTCTGGTCGTAATTGCGTCCGTCTGCAAAAGTTTATCCTGAGAATTTAGAAACTTGATAAACTTTTGAAAGGCAATGTGTGGCTTATTAAGATTATTATGGAGATCTTATGTCCGACCTCATAATTGGCTAGGTCACAGTTATTAAATATAGAGAATATCTTAATATTAAAATTACTCTTAAAGTATACAAGGATATTATCGTGAAACGTGCCATACATTCAATCAAATGTTTGCAATATATATCGCTGTCAATTCTTTCCTCTGTTACTCCGGTCATCCGTCTGTCTATTCATTCGTTAAATTAAATGGGTCAAAAAGTGCATAACATATCACTGTGTTTTTTTATGGAACTTGGGATTTTGGTTTTTACACATGTTAACTAGAACACAAATTTACTGTGTCAATACTCAAAACATACATAAGATAAATCCACCAATCCATTCCTCTCTTCCCTCATCTGTAAAAAAAGAATACACTTTTAAAGTACAAAAATGCATTGATCTCCATTTTGTTCATTCGTCAAATATATCAAGTGACAATAATTTGTAAATATAAATAGACGAAATAATGCTAACTCTCAAAAGGTTCATAGCAAAGAATCACGAAATCGATAGCAATTGGACCTAAATATGCAATCGTTATTTATAAAGTAAAACATGAACCAAACACGAACTTGTTATATGCTAAAAAACTAATCTACTTACGCTAAAAAGTCAAATATATTCGAGTGAACAACTGTGCTTTAAAAATATATTTATTAGAATCCACACGGCACGTATATATCAAGAATCGCAGTCGTATATTAAGTTATGTTTAATTTTTCTATGCGTTTTACGCGTTGATTCGTATTTATATAAAATTGTTTACAAAAGTGGCAGTATTTGGTCAATTGAAACGTTTACACAGATATCTTTTGCAACAGTCCAAATGTAAATCAGAGGAGTGCGTCTATAATTCTGCTGCATCGATAGGTCGTCTGAACCTGTTCTATTGAATCTGTTGAAAAATGATGATGCCCGACTTCCATGTCGTTCCTGATAATTATCATTGCTCTGCATTTTGATATCAGCCTTTAAAGATTGGCATTCAATTGTCGGTCATGGATGTAAACTCGCACGTAGGACTAAACTGCTACAGGCAATCTGTCGGTCATGGATGTAATCTCGCACGTAGGACTAAACTGCTACAGGCAATCTGTCGGTCATGGATGTAATCTCGCACGTAGGACTAAACTGCTACAGGCAATCTGTCGGTCATGGATGTAATCTCGCACGTAGGACTAAACTGCTACAGGCAATCTGTCGGTCATGGATGTAATCTCGCACGTAGGACTAAACTGCTACAGGCAATCTGTCGGTCATGGATGTAATCTCGCACGTAGGACTAAACTGCTACAGGCAATCTGTCGGTCATGGATGTAATCTCGCACGTAGGACTAAACTGCTACAGGGAAAACTGCTTAAAAAGCATTAAAGAGAAAACTTTTCGTGAAGGTGTTCAATTTAATTTAAACTATAATTAATTTTATAATTACAAAACATTGCTGAAAAAGCTACATAATTTTAGAAAACAAATATTTGCAATGTTGTGTTTGTTGCGGTAGCGGTATGAAATGATAGATAAGTACAATTAAGTCAATAAAACATTGGCTACGTGCACAGCTATTGTATCCAAGGGGGGATATATCAACTAAAGGAAATTAATAGAGGATATTTGTTCATGTCAGTGAAAGATCGTTTGTTATTTCACGAATGATCATATAAAATATATTTTCACGAGTGGCGCAGCAAACGATCTTAAACTGACATGAACACATTTCCGTTTTCTTTTATGCCCCTTTTTCAAGAAAATAATTAACAGCCGTTTTCTTTTCGCTGAAAAGTTACCCTTTCTCCCTTGGCGTGCATCAATACATTTCAATACAAAAAAATCATTATTCCAGCGAAATTATCCTGTTAAACTCTTTTACAATGTAAATAAACGGTGAAAAAAGAATAAAAAAATTGTTAGATTCGGTGGAATTCACTCGTGATAATAAAAATCTTGATATGATAATCTAAAAATAGAAAAAGTAGTTCTTAAAATGTATTATTTTCACCGGTGACAAGCGGCATTACTTTAACAAGCATTTGTTACAAGCCTGTTAACGGTGAACACAGTCAGGTTGAGTTCTACCAGCGACTCTTGACGAAGTTGCATACCTATGCACACCGAGAGGTCACTGTAAGAACGTAGACAAACGTCAATGAGATGTCGAGGCCGACTGTGGCCTTTTACTGACTGCAAATCCTTTGAAGTTTATAGCAATATTCATTTACGTTTTATGTGAGCATACTCACTCAAAAGTGCGTCGTTGGGTAGCTTGTGGTCGCCATGGGTGTAGAAAAAACAAACCCAAATGCGGACTCTCGAGAACGCGCTAGTGCGTAATGGGATCGTACAGAAATGAGTCTTCCCATACTCTACAGTGAACCTTCTGTATATATGTTTATATATAAAACTATCGCGCCTATGGCGTTCTTACTAGGTTTTCAACGAGTAGATTGTTTGAAAGTATACCTCATGTGGTAGAGCATACTACGGAACAACGTGGTACAAACAACGATCATGGAGTTTCTTTGGTATTCTGAATTTCTTCTACGTTCACGCTGCGTTTGGTATCAGTCAATCAAAAAGTTAATGAGTTATAAATCGCAATTGAAACAAAATGAATAAAGAAGGTGACATGAAACGTTCGCAATAGGGCGCAGTGCACGTAAATGGATGGCCATTTTTTTTAAATAAAATCACGCAATATGCTTTTTCATTATTACTTATTACTTTTCATACGCCCGTATAAAATACGGGACGTATTATGTGAAACCCCTTGGCGGCGGGCGGCGGGCGGCGGGCGGCGGGCGGCGGGCGGCGGGCGGCGGGCGGAAGGCATCACTTTGTCCGGACTCTAATTCAAATTGTATTCATCCGATCTTCACCAAACTTGGTCAGCAGTTGCATCTAGTTGATATCTAGGCCAAGTTCGAATATGGGTCATGCCGGGTCAAAAACTAGGTCATAGGGTCAATAAGTGCATTTTCAAAGGGGCCACTTTGTCCGGACTCTATTTCAAATTGTATTCATCCGATCTTCACCAAACTTGGTCAGCAGTTGCATCTAGTTGATATATAGGCCAAGTTCGAATATGGGTCATGCCGGGTCAAAAACTAGGTCATAGGGTCAATTAGTGCATTTTCAACGGCGCCACTTTGTCCGGACTCTAATTCAAATTGTATTCATCCGATCTTCACCAAACTTGGTCAGCAGTTGCATCTAGTTGATATCTAGGCCAAGTTCGAATATGGGTCATGCCGGGTCAAAAACTAGGTCATAGGGTCAATAAGTGCATTTTCAAAGGGGCCACTTTGTCCGGACTCTATTTCAAATTGTATTCATCCGATCTTCAACAAACTTGGTCAGCAGTTGCATCTAGTTGATTTATAGGCCAAGTTCGAATATGGGTCATGCCGGGTCAAAAACTAGGTCATAGGGTCAATTAGTGCATTTTCAACGGCGCCACTTTGTCCGGACTCTAATTCAAATTGTATTCATCCGATCTTCACCAAACTTGGTCAGTAGTTGCATCTAGTTGATATCTAGGTCAAGTTCGAATATGGGTCATGCCGGGTCAAAAACTAGGTCGCAAGGTTACTTAGTGCATTTCAAGCATTTAGCATGGTGTCCGCTCTCTAATTGAAGTAGTTTGCATCTGATCATCACCTAATTTGGTCAGAAGTTGAGTCTAGATGATATGTAGATCAAATTCGAATATGGGTCATGCCGGGTCAAAAACGAGGTCACGATCGGACACATAATGAATTTCAAGCATTTAGCATGGTGCCCGCTCTCTAATTAAAGTAGTTTTCATTTGATCTTCACCAAATTTAGTCAGATGTTACATCTAAATGATATCTAGGTCAAGTTCAAATATGGGTCATGCCGGGTCAATAACTAGGTCTCGAGGTCACTTAGTGCATTTCAAGCATTAAGCATGGTGTCCAAAACCTCCGAACGGGCGTATCTTGTGACAGTTTGGCACTCTTGTTGAGAATGATTCAGCCATTTCTATATAATGTGTACAAGTGGTAGACATTAAAAACTGGTAATATGAACACTGTGCCTCAATTGATTTTGATGACGCAAAAACTGACATTCGTCTGTCATATGATAAATAAGCAACTGCTTTTAGCCGAGGTGACTGCTCCAGCATGCCTCAGCGTGGCTACGAAGCTGTGGTGACAATACACTGAGATGACGTCAATTATTATGCAATAAGTGCATATTTACATTGGACACGCTGATTTGATATTTGTTCTCTGATGCCCATCCGATTCGCTTTTAGTCTCCATTCATCATTATCATGATTTAACTCCGCCCAAATTTGGGTTCATAATGCTAATGTGCAGCGATCAATGTTTTGCATAGCCCCGCCCATACTGAGAACTTTTCATTCGAAGGCGTGGAATGTCCTTATGTCGTTTGCATGTAAACAAACTTAGCGATTCGTAAAGCAATACATATAAAGTTAAACTTATCATTTAATAAGTACATACACATTTAAATTACTAATAAAATGAGTCTTTACAATGAAAAAATAAACCTAATACAAATTTGCTTCACTTCAAAAGAACATTAATTATAAAACAGTAATAATAAACATTAAACTTAACACACAATTTATACACATAAAACGTTTTTAAATTGAAAACAAAACATGACAGAGTTGATCAAAAGAAGAATTTAGCCATCATTTTTGGTGTCACTCTTATAAATAGCAAGACATAAATATGAACATCACGCACAATGAATTAATATCAACAAAGAAATATAAATAAAAAATTCTTAATACTCAATAAAGATTCTTTGTCAATACCTGCCATGCGTAACAGTACATGGACATTTACATTTTTAAGTGTCTGAAATCAAAATGGCATATAAAATATGGTTCTGTTGTCACAATTTTAACTTAACATCTATTACATTCAAAGATAAAAACAATTACACAAATCATCAAACTCTACTCTCATAAAATAAATATCTCAAAACAAGTTTTAACTTCCCAAGATGGGTTGATGTGAAGCTGTGCCGGAACGTAGAGGGAGGCGAATATCTTGATTTGATCAAGAGCGAAAGACTCTCGTCGGAGCAACTGACAAGGCTTGAATTGTGCCGCCAAGAATTCGGGCGAATGATCATGACCAATAAAAATGCGTGGTCGCGACTGGTTGCCATAAATATTTATAAAAAAACAACACTTTATTATGACAAACAAAAATATGAAATAAAATGTCAAATAGATTTTATCACATTATCCATCAAGTCCCAAACACAATGCAAAATCAATCTTTGTTTCGTCTCACAGCGTCTTTGAATCCTGCACACGAGCAGCTCCTCTGGAAGTTCCAGCTTCTCGAAACCAATGTAGTCGCATGCCCCACCCACTTAGACTTGTACGTGGATGGCTGTTTTTCGGAGCAACCGTTAACATCTCACAACTAAACATATGTAGTACTACGGAGATGGAAAAATTGAAAAATAAATCACTGAAATCATTTCCAATGTGCATATAACTTTACAACCACGTTCTATTTTGTCATTGTGTTTTGTTGCTTCAATAGTTCACACTTCGTGTTCGCTTTTAAAAATAACCATTACATGGTTCTTAAAAATGCATGTACATATCGAATGGGTTATTATTAACAATATTGGAAATGTATATTTATTGCAGCCTCGTCTGATATCACTTGATATCAAAAGCCACCAATCATATTTTCTATAAATATATTGTTTAAGACGGATCATTTTCACTCAACACACTCTGACTAATTAAATGAGCTTTCATTGAATAATTCTAATCAGGTACTTACAGCAAGTAAATGTCACATGTAACTATCTTTATCACGTATTATTCTTTTTTTTCCATAGCTAGAATATTAAGTCCACAAGACCCAACATTGTAACATGGTATCCAAATTTCAAGAACCTACACAAGTAATTATTGTCACATTACTTTTCCTACGGTTATTCACAAGACGCCTATTTGACGTCTTTCGCTAAAGGTCACTCAATATCGTCTTATCATGATCAACAAAGCGCTTGCATGTGGGAAACCCCAATACGCATTTTAACTGCAAACAATCATGTAACCATACCCTTAAATAATTCCGCTACATGGTACTTAGACAATGGCTCAATTGGATTTTGTTCTCGATTTCTTTTCTGCAAAGCTTTCGTTTAGTGAATATTGATTATAGCTCACTGTTCATGTTCACCAACGCGAACTCGAATACTAGATATGTCAATGTTAGCTAAGAAATGTTTAACAATAAAATATGAATGAAAACAGTTAACTTTAAAACTATAGTATAATTGTTACTTAATTCTTATGCATTCTTAAAATATATACTAAAGATAGATATAACACATTCAAAAATTTATTTTAATGATGTATTAGGATTTGTAACCAACATTCTTATAGTCATTCAATACGTGAATATTTCCTTTTGGAATCACTAAACATAGCAGTAACGTGTTGTTATTTCCTATTATTTCAACCAACATCATAAACATTAATGATTTAGATCGAAGAATCTGAACAAAAAGAATAACAAAATCATGAATTATTAAAGGATAAAAACTTACCAAGTACGTGAACCACATTGTTAGACAAGTGAAACTGTCAGAATGTCAGCCCGACAACAGAACACTTGCTGCAGTCCTGCCCAAATGTTGCACTTGGGCCTCAGGCGAACACTTGCTTCAGTCCTGCCCATTGCACTAGGGCCTGAAGCGAACACTTGCTTCAGTCCTGCCTATTGCATTAGGGCCTCAGGTGAACACTTGCTTTAGTCCTGCTCATTGTACAAGGGCCTCAGGCTAACACTTGTTGCAGCCCTGCCTATTGCACTACGGCCTCAGGCGAAAATTTGCTGCAGTCCTTCCCATTGCATTAGGTCGTCAAGCGAACACTTGCTTCAATACGGCGCATTGCTCTATGGACTAAGAATACTTGCTTCAGTCCTGCCTATTGCACTAGGGTCTGAGACGAACACTTGATGCAGTCCTGCCCATTGCACTAAGGCCTGAGGCGAACACTTGCTTCAGCCCTGCCCATTGCACTTTCCTCAGGCGAACAATTGCTTCAGTCCTGCCTATTGCACTAGGGCATCAGGCGAACACTAGCTGCAGTCATGCCCACTGTACTAGGGCCTCAGGCGAACACTTGCTTCAGTCCTGCCTATTGCACTACGGCTTCAGGCGAAAATTTGCTGCAGTCCTTCCCATTGAATTAGGTCGTCAGGCGAACACTTGCTTCAATACGGCGCATTGCTCTAGGGACTAAGAACACTTGCTTCAGTCCTGCCTATTGCACTAGGGCCTGAGACGAACACTTGATGCAGTCCTGCCCATTGCACTAAGGCCTGAGGCGAACACTTGCTTCAGCCCTGCCAATTGCACTTTCCTCAGGCGAACAATTGCTTCAGTCCTGCCTATTACACTAGGGCCTCAGGCGAACACTTGCTTCAGTCCTGTCCATTGCACAAGGGCCTCAGGCGAACACCTACTTATTCGTGCCCATTGCACTATTGCCACAGGCGAGCACTTGCTTCAGTCCTGCCTATTGCAAAAGGGCCTCAGGCGAACACTTGCTGCAGTCCTGCCATTGCACAAGGGCCAAGGCGAACACGTGCTGCATTCCTGCCCATTTCACTATTTCCACAGGCGACCACTTGCTTCAGTCCTGCCCATTGTACAAGGGCTACATGCGAACAGTGCTTAAGTCCTGCCACTTGCACTATGGTCTCAGGTGAACACTTGCTTCAGTCCTGCCCATTGCAATAGGGCCTCGGGCGACCACTTACTGCTGTCCTACCAATTGCCCTACGGCCTCAGGCGAACACTTGCTCTGGTCCTGCCTTATGAACTAGTGCCTCAGGAAAACACTTAATTTAGTCCTGCCCATTGCACTAGGACCTCAGACGAACATTTGCCGCAGTCCTGCCCATTGCACTAGGGCCTACGACGAACACATGCTCTAGTCCTCCCCATCACACTATGGCCTTAGGTGAACACTTGCTTTTGTCCTGCCCATTGCACTAATGCCTCAGACGAACACTTTTCTGCAGTCCTGCCCATTGCAATAGGGCGTCAGGTGAACACTTGATGCAGTCCAGCCCATTGTACTAGGGCCTCAAGCGAACACTTGCTTCACTCCTGCCTATTGCATAAGGGTCACATGCGAACACTTGCTTCAGTTCTGCGTTTTGCACTAGGGTCTCAGGCGAACATTTGCTTCAGTCCTGCTCATTGCACTCGGGCCACATGCAAACACTTGCTTTAGTCATGCCCATTGCACTAGGATCACAGGTAAACACTTGCTTAAGTCCTGTGCATTGCAATAGGTCCTCAGGAAAACACTTGCTTCAGTCCCATCCATTGCACTGGGGCCTCAGGCGAACACTTGCTGCAGCCCTACCCATTGCACAAGGGCCTTAGGCGAACACTTGCTCCAGTCCTGCCTATTGTTCTAGGGCCCCAGGCGAATACTTTCTTCAGTCCTGTCCATGGCACTAGTACCTTAGGCGAACACTTACTGCAGTCCTGCCCATTGCACTAAGGCCTCAGGCGAACATTTGCTTTAGTCCTGCCCATCGCACTAGGGCCTGTGGCAAACACTTTCTTTAGTCCTGTCCATTGCACATAGGCCTCAGGCAAACACTTGCTTCAGTCCTGCCCATTGCACAAGGGCCTCAGGCGAACACCTGCTGTCAATCTGCCCATTGCAGTAGGGCCTCAGGGGCCAGATCCGGCCTGTGGGAACCAAATCGCAAGTGAAACTCTGCATCAGCTTGGAGGACCTCCATTGCACGACGAGTCCATCTGAGTGATTTAAATAAGACAAGCTAAAGAATTATCATTGTTAATCCATTATACTGTTACTTCCTTGAGGACAAAGTTGGACAGATGCATTTGTATTGTGATTTTTAGTCTTGGGGAATAAAGTTTACAAGGCGCATGTGGTGTCATGTTTTAACCCATACATTAATATGAAGATAATCAAATGCTAATTTCATATATACATTGTTATTTCATGTTGGTGATGAAATTGTATTCGTTAATAATAGAGCTTTGATGTTCAAATTAGTATTTAGATCATTAGGCTATTAGCAAGTTCACAAAACAATACGTTCAATAGATTAACAAACTGGTAAACTCTTATTACTAACTGTCTCCCAGTTTTAAAATAAAAATACGTGCTCAGAATAATTGTCATTGCGTAGGACATTAGTGAATAGGTCCCAGTACATAATGAGATGCATTAAGTAGTCATGAGTACGTAGTAACGTAAATACAACATTACTTGAATTTAGCTTTTCAAAATAACTGTGAATTACCAATTCTCTGTGGTAATAAGGAGATTTTAATATTCGAATATATGTCACTCCTTTGTCCTTAACGCATGCGCATGCATGCTGTGCTTTGACTTCAGGGATTGCAGACAGACACCATTGAAAATAAATATAATTTATTTGGAAAGTTTAATTCATAGCCTTTCTACACTCAACAAGCGCTGCATAATTATCGTTTTATTTACGTGACTTACAACTGAATATCACTTGTAATTATTTTTATTACGTATTATTCTTGGTTTCAATAGCTTGCAAATAAAGTACACTAGCCCTCAAATTGTAACATATGATCCAAATGTCAAGAGCATACACAAGTAAATTATTGACAAATTACTTTTCCTAAGGCTATTCACAAGATGCCGACTGAAAGTCATTCGCTTAATGTCACTTAATATCGCCTAATCATGAACTACAAAGTGCTGACATATGGAAAACCCATATTTCCAATGCAAGCAATCATGTCACCAATTTGGTTCAGGTACACTTTACTGAACCCAATGCACTCATAAGCTTTTGTTCAATATGTTATGCCTAAAAAGAATAACTGTAGTTATATATATGTAATTAGTAGTTAAGTTGTGTTCAACAAATAATCTCTGTATGAAAACATGAACTGTAATAATATATAACAATTGTCATTAAGTGTTTAAAACATGTGTGAAACCTATACAAAACGCATATATTTTACATAATAACACGAGTTAAGTTTGGTTTTAAATTAGTTAGATCGTTGTTCATCAAACGGTCGAGTACCTTTTTGGATCAACTAAACATAAGAATAACTTGTTTTTATGACATATGGTTTCAACCACGAGCATTTACATTCATGATATGAATATGTTATTGAGACAAATACAGCATGTTATTTAATTCACATGGGTTTGTTAAAGAAGGCGTGCAAATCCGGTCTGAAGTTGCAAAGGACGATGTAAGCAATCATAAAATATGTTTTAAGTATTTTACTTAGATACCTGCATTTATAGCGTTGTTTGAGTGTTGTACACTTATGTTGCGACGTAAACCTTAATATTTAAGTGTGCAATATAATTATGTATTTAACGTATATCAATGAAACGACTAGATTTGATAAATATAGAAGTTTAATGTATTTTTGTCATGAACTGAGCAGATTCGTTTGCGACATAAGAATATACTGCTCATCGTCAAACAATACAGCAATAAAGCTAACGTGAATACACATGTATCAAAATAACAACAACAAAACAACAACAAATGAAAAAGTGTCGTACAAACAATCAATTAAATTTTCATTAATTTTTTTTTCAAATATATGTATTTTTGTCAGAATATATTATTAAGAGGCTCGTTATGTTTTAACAAACTTAAGTGAATGTTTATAAAACGTAATTGATTTTTAAAAACTATGCAGTTAGATTTATATACTAAATTGTTGAAAAGACGATATTCTCGCATTAATCTATATATATATATATTATCCGCTCTAGGTTTGAATGCTTTAATACAGATATTAACCAGTAGTTAAAAAAAAGAATTGCTGGTCTTCTTCAACTATTGTTAAAACTAAACATACTTTGTCTTCTATTGTAAGCATCAGTTGTAATTAAGTGTATATTAAATTCATTTGTTCTCCTGTGGATTACTAACTTTCGTCGCAATATTCGATTGATAATAACATCGTAATTACAAAATATTATTTAGAAATGACACCGTCTTCTAAAATTAATGTATTTTGCTGTTTTATTTTCTTCAGCTTTTGTGAGACAACATTTTTAATGTTTTAAAAAAATAACTTTTAAGGGCATGATGTTCCTAAATTTTAAAAGATGTTATAACCACAATGGGCGCGAAAAATAAAGATAGAAAACAAAATCATTATTAAAAAATATGAACGTTCATGGTCATTGTTATTTTTCAAATTTTCCTAGACAATGTTCAATTGTTTTTTACGATAATACATACGGCTGGTCAATCTTGACCGTTTTTTCCGTACGTTACCATCCAAACAGCAAAGAAATGCATCTTGAACTCAGTGAAATAACTCAAGATTCCATTACAACAAGGTCTTCAACATGACGTCATTAGTTTCATCTGGTAAGTGTTTTCAAACATTTTACGCATTTCTGTAGCCTATGATCCGCGTTTGATCCGATTAAACAAACGTTAGTTTCATCGCCATGCAATTTAGATAAATTACAAGCAAGAAAATCGGCTTTGATGTCTTGCAATTGTGAACCTCCGGAGATATCAGAGACAGGCGCTAGATTTTATGTCAAGGTAACCTTTCATTGTACAAAATGTTGTAGGAAACGCACAACAATTTATTCTCTTCAAAGTAGGTCTTCACATACCTTGTGGATTACGCTATATAGCTCTCAGTTGACAACCTTGAACAATCACCCGCCGAAATTCGGCGAGTGACGTTATCTTGCGGAAGGTTATTAACTGTAAAAGTAAATAGAAATACCTTTTTATGAAATAACGTTAACGATAATTGCCTGAGTACTTGAAGAAAACTTATTTCAGGACAATGTTTGATGCAATCAATATATCAATAGCAAAATAGAATTAGAAAATTAATGTTATTTTTTTAATATAGTAGTTATCTATCCGTCCGTCTAGCCGTCATTCCGTATATCCGAAAAATATGATCCTTCGATTTAAGACACTTTGATGAAACTCTAAAAAAGAGGATCGTTTAGTGAAACTTGCCACACATTCGGTAATATGTGCGCCAAATATATGTTGGTCAATATTTTCTTCTATTTATTTCCCGTCCAAATGCCCTATCATTCGCAAATTATTTCTTTAGGGGGGAGCTTGGAATACTTCTAAATGGTTGTTGGTATTATGTAAGGCCTTTCGGTTTAAACGCACGTGAACTGCCATGTAAATTAGACAAGACTTTATGGTGTTAACTCAAAACACACATAATATATTACCATTGTTTAGACATGAGGCTATTTGTTTACCTTTTGTCAATATATCAATCCCTTGCTCTGTTCATCCATCTACCCGCTTTAAATATAAATAAACTTAGTAAAGATATTAAAGTTAAGCCACAAAACGCATGACCCTTCATTTTTCCATTTAAAGAATATGTGACTTAAATTACAATATAAGTCCACGAAATAATTTACTTTTCCGAAAACAAACATACGAGTCGGTATTTAATTGTGATCTCAATATTCAACACATCTTTTCAACAGAAGAACACATTTATCAAACCTAAATATAAAATATAACTAACATTAGTAAAGATAATAAAAGTAAAGCTACAGAATACACGGCCCTTCATTTGTTTCATTAACCGAATATGTTATGTGACTATATATTAAATAACACTGAATCTACATGTAATGAGTGTTGCCATTGCATTGTATGCGTATTTGCTTATTTATTTAAACATTGCAGATATTGCTGCCATGAAAAAATGTGATCAATTAACACGTTTCCAGGCGTATCTTCTGGAACAGTACTAATGTAAACCAGATTGTGCGGCTTTAAGTCATCTGCTGTCAAAGGACGTCTTAACCTGTGCTAGTGCGTCTCCTGAAAAAGAAATAGATGATGCCCGACTTATATTTTGTTACTAACCTTTATCAATTTCCTGAATTGTGGTGACAAACTTTAGTTATCGGCATTCCATTGTCATTGATGCCATCTTGCATGAAGTATTCAACTGTTACAGGAAATAAGAAGGTACTTCATTTCAAATGTTTCCACGAACATACCTTATAAAAGCATTTAAGTCTTTATGTTTCCTGACAATATTTAATTAATGCAACCGTCAAATAAAACCATTTGTAATAAACATTGTTGTAAAAGCTACATATTTTCAGGAAAAAGTATTTGAAATGTTGTGTTTGTTGCGGTACGAAATGGTTAGTACAAGTTGGTCGATCACACAGATGCGATTGCACAGCTATTTGGTCCAGAAACGATAACAGTGCGATCCAAATTATCAGAGTTTAATAAAATTGTAAGATTACATAGATTATTTTAATAAATAAATAACGAATCTTTATCCATTTTGATCATTTTATCATTAAAGTTGGTGCCATGTGGATATGTTGTTAATAAAAACAATAGTTGGTAAGATTTCAGGAGCTTCATCGATCTAGAATCAACGAATGTCAACTATAGTTCGATCGAGCAGGCACTTAAATATGTTCGATTGAGCGAAAACCCCAATTAATTGATTTTAACTGTAGCGATCATTTATTATTAAATACGACTTATCGTTCAATTTTCAGCTATGCGTATGTTTTAATAGGAAAAAAATTGAGAACGCATAGATTAATGCTGTTTATTAAAAGAAACAGTTGCATTTCTTCTTTCAATTACATATATCAGACATATTGTGTAGTGAAAACATGATGATCGTCTAATCAATGATATTATAAGAATTGAATGGTTAAAACTGTTGACAAGTGTGACGTTTTATTCGGAATTAAATCGTGATTACGTGGCATAGAATGAGGCACATTGTAATCAAATCAGTATGTGTCTGTCTGCTTCTTAACCATTGTCATCACTGACACATCAAGACCGACTCAGTTAGCTTACCTGTTGCGAATACATCGCAGCCATCTGCATTCAATAACATCCAACAAAGATGTTTGTATTTACGTTTCCTGTTGTTCCTACTTTTGTATTTACGCGGTTTAATGATTCAGCCCCAATTAGGACCTCTTCAATTTGTACAAGTGGTAAAACTTATAAAATGTTCAATATGCAAATATGTGCCTCAAGTATGCATCAACGATACTATTCTGTCGAATGATTATAAAAGAATTGTTTTAAGTCAGGAAATTAAAGCAGAGGAAGCCGCTGCCTTATGCCGAAGCATTGCTACGACGCTGTGTTTAGAATGCGTTGTGACCGATCATTTACACTCAACAAACGCAGACTAACTAAATAAACAGTTTCTTTCATTGAAATATTCTCATCACTTTATAATACTTTAAAAAAGTAAATGTCACCGTTATGGTCTTCATCGCGTATTATTCGTGTTTACAATAGCTTGCATATTAAGTCCATCCGCTGAGCCACGAATTGTTGCAAAGTATCCACAAGTGAAGAGCCTACAAATGCAATTGTTGTCAAATTACTTTCTCTATGGTTCTTCACAAGTACGCCGCTTTGACGTCATTAGTTTAAGGTCACTCGATATCGCTCAATCATACCCTTCACAGCACTTGCACATGGAAACCCTCATACGCCGTTTCCAATGAAAGTAATCATGTAATCATGTTGGTTCATCTGCCATTTTACTGAGACAATGACCCATCAAGGTTTCGTAAATATGGCATACCTGAAAAAGCATAACTATTGATGATAGCGAATTGTTATTCTGAACCCACGTCATTGTCATTTATATATACGTCAATAACCTAACATGTGTTCAACAAATGATGTTTATATGAAACTATTGAACTTTAATAATTTAAATTAATTGTCGTTTTATTTTAATACAATTGAAAAACATATGCAAACACATGTAAAACACATAAAAGGGATTCAAACGTATAACGTTTCGTTTTTCTGGTCACCGTACACCAATCGGACGAGTGCCGTTTGGGATTAACTTAAGAAGAAGTATTTACCAAGTAAATCAAGTAGACGTTCATATTGAAAAGTTATTAGACAGATGAATTATTTTTTTCATTTTTAAGTCGTGAAGAATTAGGTGAACAAAACACCTAGATATCCGCATATGTTATACATGTTAATTGCTAATGAAAACTGGTAAAAGGCATGTAATTATGATATTGTTTTAATAAGCACTATCAATATGAAAAATTAAGTCACCCCTTTCGCATATATTATAAACGTGGTACTTAAATTTCCCATCATATGAACTACTCTAGAAACGGTCGTAGAAAACGATTCTTAAAACCACGTGCAACAAGTACTTTGTCAGCTGTACTTAGAGGCTTCTGTATTGTTCTTGAACAAGTCTTGAAAGTCGCTGGATATTAAGCCGTTGGTAACCTTTTGTCGAAGCCTTCAATTATGGCAATTAATGTCCCGACATTTGATGTCATTTCTCAGAAAATATTTTACGGAGAACTCACACGCAAATGCCACAAAGATTACTTCTGAACGTATCATTTGAATTCGTAGAATTACACATATACAATTACCAGAAATCGATTTTTTGCTAAAAAATATATATTATTATTCACATATTTGTATTATAAGGTAAGGTTTAAACCAGTGTTTCAGTCAAATTAATACATGTGAAGTACGATTCATTCAATCATTAAATGTGTTTGCATAGTTTTACTTGCATACATGCATTACCGTTGTTTAAATGTTCCACAAATATAATGTGATACTCACCTAATGCATACGTGTATTGCAGAATAATCACGTAATTAATGTGTTATAATGAAACAACATATTTTTATAAATATAAACTTATTCGAGTTAGATCGTGTAATCATATGTTTTAAGTTCATTTGGTTCCTTCTTGCCTGTCATTTGTCATATAATTCTGTATTTTGTATATACGAAGCATGTATTCAGGTATCCAAATGTGAAGAGCTTACACAAGTAAATTATTGTCAAGTGATTTTTCCTATGACTATTCGCAAGATGCCGCTTGAACTTAATTCGCTTCGCCCCATGATGACCAACAAAGCGCTGTCATGTGGGAAACCCACATTGCCGATGCAAGCAATCATGTCACCAAGATGGTTCAGCTTCATTTTACTGAAACAATGCACTCATAAAGTTGCGTTTAATATGGAATGCCTAGAACAGCATCACTGTAGTTATATATATATATATATATATATATATATATATATATATATATATATATATATATATATATATATATATATATATATATATATATATATATATATATATATATATATATATATATATATATATATATATACTTATAAGTAAAGTTGTGGTAAACAAATAATCTCTGTATGTAAAAAGTGAACTGTAATAATATCAATTGTCATTTAGTGTTTAATACATTTTTGAAATCTATACAAAACGCATATGTTTTATATAATTAAACGAGTTACGTTTGGTTTTAAATGTGTTAGATCGTCGTGCACCAAACGGTCGAGTACATTTTGGACTCAACTAATCAAAATAGTAACTTGTTTGTATGACATATTCAACCACGAGCATTCACATTCGTCATATGAATATGTTTTTGACAAACGCAGCATGTTATGTAATTCACATGTGCTTGTTAAGGAAGGCGTTCAATTCCGGTCTGAAGTTGCATGGGACGATGCCAGCAATCATTAAATATGTTTGCAGTATTTTACTTAAAGTGATATTATGGGCATCTAACAGTTTATATGTGTCTATCGCAACCGTTTTTTTATTTTTGGTGTTTTCACTTCATATACACTTATATTTGTTAATGCAGCATCAACATACTAAAACAATATCCTGGAAAGAGAAAAATAGTGCATATGAATATCAACCGTACTTTCGTTTGACAACTGATCATACATGTACGATGTGAACCTAAATATAGTTTTAGTGCAGATTCGTTCATACGACACAAAGACACAATTTTGTTTAACGGATCATTTCGGCTTAGAGGACTGGGTGAGTCATGTAAAATATCGAATATAAAATATATTATTAATAAACAACTTGTATCAAGATGAGTTGCAGATAATTGGTCAGTAACCACATTTTAACTAACTATTTTGACCAGTTAATTCTGTTTAGCTCAATTTAACAGTGAAAAATGCCCATAATATCACTTTAAATACATGCATTAGTGTTGTTTGAATGTTGAAAAAAATGCTTCGGCATTAATCTTATATGTTTGTGTATTGCAATTTTATTATGTATCTAACGAATATCAGTAACACGAATGTTTTGGATAAATATAGAAGTTTTGTGTAGTATTATCATGGATCGAACAGTTTCTTTGCGACAAAAACATGAAAGCACATCGTCAAAAAATAAAGCTAACATGGATACATATGCATCAAAATAACAACAACAAACAACAAAAGAAAAAGTGTTGTTAAAACAAATAATATAATTTTCATTAATATATATGAATTTTGCAAGAGAAGGCTCGTTGTGTTTTAACAAAGTTATGTAAATGTTTAAAAAACGTAATTATTTTTTTTAATGCAGTTTGATATTATACATAACATTGTTGAAAAGACGATATTCTTGCATACATCTACCGTATATATGATCGGCTCTATGTTTGAATGCTTTAATATAGAAATATGCTAGTAGTCTAGTATCGAAACAGATTTTCTGGTCACATTAAATTATTGTAAAAAATTAAACATAATTGGTCTTTTTTTTAAGCATCAGGTGTAATAAAGTTATATTAAATTCATTTGTTCTCGTGTGGTCCCTAACATCCGTCGCAATATTCGATTGATAATTACATCGTATATACGAACAATTTTCAGAATGGCACCGTCTACTCAAGTTTAGTTTGTTGTTGGTGTTTTCTTTTGCTTCTGTAAGACAACCTTTTTACTGTTTTACAAAAAACGTTTATTGACATGATGTTTATAAATTTGAGAAGATATTTTCTATACAAAAGGCGAGAAAAATTAAGATAGAATACAAAATCATTATTATAATTGATGAAAGTTTAAGCCAATAGTTATTTTTCTTTTTTCTTTTCTCTGCAATGTTTAATTGTATTTTACGATTATACATACGACTGGTTAACGGTGACTGAATTTTAGGTACTCTAGCATCCCAGCATTAAATATATGCACCTTTAACTAAACAAAATAACTCAAGATTCCATCACAACAAGGTCTTAAATATGACGTCATTAGTTTCATCTGGTAAGTGTATGCAAACATTTAACGCATTTCTGCTGCCTATGATCCGCGTTTGATCCGATTAAACACCCTCAGTTCAACATTCACAGTTCAATACAATTAAGTTCAATTCCACGACAAAAAAATCCGCTTAGAAATTTTGCAATTGTGAACTTTTGGATGATATAAGGCACAGGTGCTACATGTAGATTTGATTTCAAGTAACCTTTCATTGCACTAAATTGTGTAGGATACGAAAATAATTCATTTTCTTCGAAGTCGGTCTTCACATGGACAATTTAGCCGCCAATATTCGGCGAGTGACGTTATCTTGCGAAGAATACTAAACTGTTAGAGAGGAATTGGAAGGCATTTTCATGCAAGAAATTCAGCGATAAATGCCTTATACTAAATAGTTAAGCAATATTATATTATGACAATAGTTGATGCAATCCATATATCAATAGCAAAATAGAATTAGAAAATGAATTGAATAAGTATAATATAGTAATTATCTATCCGTCCATCAGGCCGTCATTCCGTCCATCCGAAATATTGGTCCTCACGATTTAAGGCACTTGGGTGCAATTTATTTAAGGCAATGTGGGTTGTATGAGGATTATCATGTATGTATTCTGTTCGGTCTATTTAATTATCCCCATGCTTTTCGAAAAGCGTGGGGATTATGTGGTTATCTCCGCCGTCTGCCCGTCCGTCCGTCCGTCCTGGCCACTATCTCCTCCTACACAATTAACACTAGAACCTTAAAACATACACATGGTAGCTATGAGCATATGTGCGACAGTGCACTATTTGGAATTTAGATCTGACCCCAGGGTCAAAAGTTATGGGGATTTGGATGGGGCCGGATCAGAGATTTTCACTCATTTTACTTACAACATGCAGTCGTGGGGATACGCGTCGGCCTGTGCCGCGCCATTTCTAGTTACTAAATTATTTAAGACCACAGAGCATGTCACTGCTACTAAAAATAGAAAAAATTGTAAATCTCTAAAAATTACAGAGGCTATTATCGTGAAATTTTGCAATAAATTCGGTCATAAGTTCGCCCTATATTTGATTGCCGACCTTTCCTCTGTTCACCAGCTGTCCGTCCCAATGCCTTATCATCCGCAAAATTAAAATGGTTCGAAATGTAAAATACATATCACTGCGCTTTCTCAGAAAGTAATCAAGATATTTTGGGGAAGCTTGGCCCACTTATAAATTGTCATGTTGGTATAATTTAAGGCTTTTCGGTTACAACACAGGTTAACTACCATGAAAAATACACACGCCTTTTATTGTGTTATTACTCAAATAATACATTTTTACCATTAGACTTCGTATACACAGAGGTCTATTTGTTTTCCTTTTGTCAATATGTCAATCCCTTCCTCTTTTCATCCGTCCATCCGCTTAAAATATAACTAACATTAGTAAAGATATGAAAAGTAAAACTACATAATACACGACTCTTCATTTTTTCATTGAAAGAATTTGATAGGTGACTATAATTAAAATAACAATCCTTTAAATAATTTTATTTGAGTTAATATGCAGAACATCTTTTCAACAGAAGAAATCGAACCAACCAAAACCTTTTGAAATTGTGAAAAAAATACTTACACTAAAGGTTTAATTGCCGGTATATGCGAATAAACAACTGAAAATTGAAAATAGATTTCTTAGAATCAATATTCCATGTGTGTTTTCATTGCATTTGATGCGTATTTGGGTATTCATTAAAATATTGCAGATATTGCTGCCATGACATAATTTGGTCAATTCACACGTTTCCACGCGTATCTTCAGGAACAGTACACATGTTAACCAGATTGGTGCGGATATAAGTAATCTGCAGCGAAAGGACGTCTGAACTTGTGCTATGGCATCTCTTGAAAAAAGGAAATAGATGATTCCCGACTTTCATTTCGTAACTGATCTTTATCAATTTCCTATATTGTGATGACACACTTTAATTTTTGGTTTATTTATTCGCATAATCAGCATTACATGCTTTTGGCAAAATAAATCATATGATAAATACATATACACAGTGAGATGAAGATTGGCTAAATCATAGCATACAAATAATCTCGATAGATAATATTTATAAAAAAAACACACACACACACACAAACACACAAAATAGATATGAAAATGTAGCACAAAAACACAATGTTTATTATGTGAAGGAATTTAGACAACTAGGAAGCAACAGACGAATCAATGCTTTCTTTTCGTTTTAACATTGCAAAATATATAAATTTCGATACTTTACGGATACGTTTTACAGACTTTGTTGACATAATTGTTTCGAAATATTTCAATGTGTTAAATGACAGCCTTATGCTGTATTTTAACCTTAACTCTCTATAAATTGGACAAACACATAGAAAATGAAATTCAGATTCAATCATATCAGATGTACACACTTTACACTTACGATCGTTAACGTTAATATTGTTAAATCTTCTTTAATAATCGGCATTCAGTTGTTCGTCATTAATGTCATCTTGTATATAGCTCTCAACTGTTACCGGTAAAAAGAAGATACTTCATTGCAAATGTTTCCATGAACATATCTATTTTGTCCAACGGGGAAACTGGTAATTAAAGTAAATAAAAAAAATAATTAAAACAAATCGAAGTAATTGTTCGGTTAACTAAAAACGATATCATTGCAATCTTAATGTATCAGAGTTTAATAAATTTTTAAAGAGTACATAGATCATTTGGTTTAATAATTTACGAATTTGTATGCAATTTTTATAATTTCATAATATAGTTGGTGTCCTGTTGATTTGTAGTGAATACGAATAATAGTTAGTAGAGTTTCAGGAGCTTCATCGTTCTAGAATCAACGAAGGTCAACTAAAGTTCAATCGAGCAGGCACTTAAATGTTTTCGATTGAGCGCAAAACAAATTGATTGATTTTAACAGTACACATCATTCCACCAATTCAATACGACTTCCATTTTCAACTATGCGCATGTTCTAAATGAGGAAAATGGTTAAGCATGGATTAGTGTTGTTTAATAAAACAAGTTAGATCGTTTCTTTCAATTACGAACAGCAGGCATATTTTCTAGGGAAAACATGCTGATTGTCTAATCAATAATGTTATAATGATTGAATCTGTTCACCATTGTGACGTTTTATTTGGAATGAAATCATGATTATGTGGCTTAGAATGAGGCGCATTTAAGTCAAAGCCATATGAATCTGTCTGCTCTCTCACCATAGACAACACTTGCACATCGAGACCGATAAAGTTCGGTTAAGTACTTCGAACACTTTAAACTTATATCGAAATTAATCTGCAATCAATAACATCCACCAAAGATGTTAGTATTTATGTTGCGTTTATTTTTGTAGGCTTATGATTCAGAACCAATGAGTCCCACTTTTATTTGTACTAGTGGTAAAATTTATTAAATGTTTAATGTGAAAAAAGTGTTCCTTAGTTATTATGCATCAACGGTACTATTCTACTGTATGATTATAAAATAATTGTTTTAAGTCCGGAAATTTAAGCAGAAGTAGCGAATACCTTATGCCTCGGCATTGATACGGCGCTGTGCTTAGAATGCGTTAAGATAAAGTCATATATTATTTCCAGACCGATCATTTACACTCATCACAGGCAAACTAATTGAATTAACAGTTGTGTCAATGAAATATTCTTATCAGGCACTTACAACAAGTAAATGTCACCGGTAATGATCTTCATCGCGTGTTATTTGTGTTTACAACAGCTTGCACATTAAGCCCATCCACTGAGTCTCGAAACAAGAGCCACCACATGTTGTCAAAGTATTTTTTCTAAGGCTATTCATAAGATGCCGCTTTGACGTCATACGCTTAAACCCACTTGATGTCGTTTAATCATGATCAACAAAGCATTTGTATGTGGGAAACCCCAAAAGCCATTTCCAATGAAAGTAATCATGTAATCATGTAAGTTCATCTACATTTTACTGAAACAATGACCCAAAAAGGATGTGTTTAATATGTCATGCCTGAAAAAAAAAATATTTATGATGGCGAGTTGTTATTGTAATCCTCGTGAACGTCATTTATATATATATATATATATATATATATATATATATATATATATATATATATATATATATATATATATATATATATATATATATATATATATATATATATATATATATATATATATATGTGTCAATATTAGCTTACCGTTGTTCAACAAATAATGTTGTATGAAACTAGTGAACTGTAAGAATTAACATTAATACACAAGATGAAATAGAACTTGAGAAGATTCAACAGGAAGCAGCAAGGATAATCAGCGGGGGGACACGTTTGGCATCCTTGCAAAACCTATACAATGAAACTGCTCTCGAACCATTAAAAAATAGGAGAACAAAACATAAACTTACCCACTTCTATAAAATGTATAATTCACTAGCACCCCCATACTTGTGCACACTTATCCCCTCTAGCGTGGGAGAAAGATCTGCTTATCCACTTCGTAACTCTAACAACATTCGCAGTATCCAATGCAAATCACAACTTTTTACTCGATCTTTCCTACCATCAACTATAAACTTATGGAACAATTTACCGGAATCGGTGAGAACGGCTCCTTCTCTCTCTGCTTTCAAAGCAAATCTTAGTAAAGATAAGAAAATAATTCCCCAGCATTTCTACGATGGGGAGCGGACATCTAATATTCTACATGCGCGTTTACGAATGCATTGTAGCAGTTTAAATGAACATTTGTACTCAAAAAACATTGTACAAAGTCCATATTGTCAATGCGGTGCGATTGAAGACACATATCACTTTTTCTTCAATTGCCCCATTTATGCAGAAAAAAGAGTTATCCTTTTTAACAATCTGTCTAGATTCTTACCCATAACTTTGCAACTTCTTCTTTTCGGTGTTAAAGACGGCTCATATGAAGTAAATTCATTAATATTCAAACATGTTCAGTCTTACATCCGAGATAGCCATAGATTCTAACCCATTTCTATCTCAGGAACAAACCATATTCTGCTAACGATGCCCCGTTCCCGCAACTGCTTCCTTTCTTACCGCAACTTCTCTAATTCTGAAACTTTACTCTTCCACTGCTATCCCTTTCCTTCTCCACTTATTAGCTCTTATGCTATCTACATTACTCTGTTATAATTTTTGTATTATAGTTTATATTAATTTTACATTTCTAACCAGTATGCAATAATCTATCACTGTAATATATTGTTCGTAATTTTGACATGTCTTTAAATAGTTGTTATACGTTTGGTTGTTTACACCATTACAGCAGCGCTTCTAACTGACAGAAGAGAGACATAGTATAAGCCTCGAGCTTCCTTCTCAATTCTGTCCAATTGTATTCTACAGCCTTTATGTAAAGCAATACTGCAAGTCTACCTGCCTAGCATATTGCTCAAATATAATATGTATGTTTGTATTGTATTGCTTATATGTACTTTCCTTGAACTAAATAAATAGTGTTTAAACCAAGAATTAACATTAATTGTTGTTTAATTGTATTACAATTGAGAAACATATGCAAACACACAGAAAGCATGTTATATGGTTTTATATAAGTATACAAATAACGTTTCGATTTTCTGGTCACCGTATACCAATCGTCAAGTGCCTTTTGGGATCAACTAAACATAACAGTACTGTGTTGTTATTAAATATTTCATGAACAATCATGATTTAAATCAGTGGATATGAACGCATAAAATAACGAAGTTTTTAATTTTATTAACGTCATTGATTTACCAAAAAGTTCAGGACCGGCCAGTCAGACCAATGCCTCTGTCAGACTGACATCATGACACCAGAAAACTTGCTGCAGTACTGCAAACTACACGAAGGCTTCAAACGCCAGAACTTGAAGGAGGAGATCACGATGTAATGAAAGCTGTCCAGAAGTCTGATGGAACCTTTTGCACTAAGAACCGACGTATCCATATGAGGTATCGACAAGAAAACGAGAAGACGAAGAATTCACCAAGTAAACCTAGTCTGGTGTGACTTTCGCTAAGACGTTCATATGGAGACGTTGTTAGATGGATGAATATTTTTTCAATTTAATGACGTGAAGAATAAGGTGAACAAAACACATTGATAGCCGCATTGGATATACAAGTTTATTGCTAGTGAAAATTGAGACAAATGCATTTAATTATGATTTCTTATTAAGTAGCACAACTCTATCAATATGAAAAAGTCAAGTCACAACTTTCGCATATAAAGTGGTATTTAATTTTGCTATAATATAAACTACTCTAATAGGTTCGTAGAAAATTATTCTTAAAACCACGTGTAACAAGTACTTTGTCATCTTACTAAGAGGCTTCTTTATTGTTCTTGAATAAAAGAAAGACGCTGGATATTTAGCCGTTGGTTAACCTTTGTCGAATCCTACAATAATTGAAATTAATGTCCCGACATTGATGTTATCTGTCAGAGAGTATTTTACGAAGAACTTTCACGCAAATGCCACAAAGATTACTTCTGAATGTTTCATTTTAATTCGTAGAATTACACAAGCAAATTACCGGAAATCGCCTTTTTGCTAAAAACAATAGATTTTATTATTCACATGTGTTTATTATAAGTGTGGTTTCAATCTGTGTTTCAGTCAAAAAATATTTTTTGTAGTACACGTCATTCAATCATTAGATATTTTGCGGTATTTAACTTACATATATGCATAACCGTTCTTTTAATGTTGAACAAATATGATATGATACTAGCCTAATACATAAGTATATTGCGGAATAATCAAGTACGTAATGTGTAGTAGTGTATCAACATGTTTGGATAAATACGCTTCTGTGAGTAAGATCCTGTAATAATATTTTTTAGTTCATGTGTTGCCTTCTTTTCTAACTTTCTACGCATAATCCTGTTGTTAATACTTGTGTATTAACGAAACCTGTATTCAGTAAAGACACTGTCTGTTAATGTTACGTGCTAAATAAATGATAAAGGATTTTGGTGGTTGTATTGTTGTTTCTTCTGATAAACAATTGTTTTACAAAAAGGCCGTTGTGGAGAGGATGTTCGTAAAATAAAAAACATTGTACAAAGAGTTAGAAGCAAAAATATAGAAACAAAATTATTATTATCATTAATGATCGTTCATTTCTATTGCTCAAATATTATGTTGCAATTTGTAATATTATTCAACGATCATGTATACGATTTATTGAGGTAACTTAATTTTAGGTAGGCTACCATCCCAGCAGCAAATACAAATTCAATTAAACGAAATTACTAACTTCAGATTCCATCACAACAATCTCTCCACTATGACGTAATTCGCTGCGTATGGTAATTTAATGCAATTATCCGACGCATTTCTCCAGTCTGTCATCGTGATTGATCCGATTAAACTCCCTCAAGTCAATCCTTCACATCACCATACAACTAAGCTCATTTTAAAGGTAGGAAATCGGCTAAGATGTCTTGAAAATGCGAACTGTCCTGTAATAACGGATACCGGCGCTAGACTTGATTTCAAGGCCACCTTTAATTAAACTTAAGTTCGTATTCTTGTGTATTCGTTTGAATTAGAAAAAAAGATGATATGCATTTTAAACCAAATATGTTTATCTAAACTAAGCATGTTTTAAGACTTTAAGAGAGAAGACATGAAAAGCACTATCTTAAATTCTTTTCGATGTAAGTCTTCAATACCACCTGGATACTGTTATATAACTCTTAGGTTACAACCTTGAACAGGTCGGCATGCAATATTTGGCTAGTGATGTTAACTTGCGGAGAGTACTCAACTCTTCAAGAGAAATTGAAAACAATACTTCAACTGTTGTTGTCGTATACTTGAATCAGAACAAAAGTTGTTGTTATCAATAAATCAAATCCAAAGAAATGAATTAAATCAGTAAAAAAGTAATGATTTAACCGTCCGTTTGGACGTCATTCCGTCCGTCCGGGAACCTGCAATTAAGATAAATGGTTGAAACGGGTATATTAATTATTGACAATATGTGGTTTATGATGATTATTGTGTCACAACTTTATAAATAAGGTAAATAACACATAAGATACATACATACCATTTCACAATTAAGCTTTGTATGCAGCTTGGTCTTCATGTTTGTCTTTTGTCTATCAGTCAATCATTTCCTCTGTTCAACAATCCGTTAGCTAAATGTAATAAATCATATGATATACAATATTATAATTACTTTTAAAGTACAATCGATATGATAATAATAGTAAAACTAAGTGTACATATTAAAAGTAATAAGAATAAAATGCATGACCATTGAATTTTGTGTATGTCAATTATTTAACGTGATTATAATTATAACAGAAATACACTAAATAATGCACTTTTAAATGCATACCATTTTATCACAAAACTCGATATAACAATGTGACATAAATATGCCAAACATTTTTTAACATAGTAAAAGATTTACTAAACACGAATTTAAGAAATGCTCAATATAAACAAAATATACTTACACTAAAATTTCAACAATATACGATCTAACAAATTTTACTCAGAAATAGATATCTTTGAATCTACTGAACATTTATATATCGAAAATTGCAGTCGCATATTGAGTAGTTGTTTAAGTTTTAATGTGTTTTGCGCTCATTTGTGTACGTATTTTAACGTGTCTACAGATATGGCACTTTGGGTCATTTGACAAGTTTGCACAAATATCTTCTGGAAAAGTCCAAATGTAAAGCACAGTAGCGCAACTGTAATTCTTCTGAAGCGAGAGGACGCATGCACCTGTATTATTGTATCTTTTCTTCTTCTTGGCTTTAGCTTTCATTATCAGTTTCCCACAGTGTGGTGACAACATTTGTGGTGATATGACAACATTTAACTATCGGCATTCGACTGTCGGTCATTGATGACATCGTGCAGACAGCACTTAACAGAAGACATTTTCTTGCAAATGTTTCCCCGAGCATTGCCTGACAAAAAGCTTTCAAGTGTTAATTGTTTGTGACGATGTTGTATATCATTCGAACGACAAAATGTATTCACTTATTGCTAAACATTGTTGACCATCGGAATAATTATTTTAGGAACAATTATTTGGAACGCTGTGTTTGTATCGGTATGAAAAGGCAAGGGCTGTGAAGTCAACCATCAATTGGCATTTGAAAGCGATTTGGACTAGAGGGATTTATATAAAGTAAAGACAATTAATAATTTGTTAAACAAATGGAAGGGATTATTTATTTAACTAGAAATGGTAATGGCAGTGTATTCCAAATTTTTTTGAGTTTATTAAAATATTTTGTCAAATACACATATTGTAGGTTGAATAAATGACGAATTAGATTCCCAGTATGCTTCTTGTTAACGTTCTGTTGTAAAAGTAGTGTACAAGAGCAATAGTTTTTTCTCCTGTAAGTGCTTCTAACAACTGTGAAAAATGTATGTACATTTGTAGTTTAATACATACACGTTTGTGCAGATATGAAAAGCTTGATGAACTGGATTGCATTCAGTATACGTCGTTAACAACATAGTGCAAAGACTACGTTTTCAACAAGCTCCACTATTCCAACTACCGAGGAATAACCTCATCCAAGGAAAGGAGTTTCATCGCATTCTGCTGAACCGAATAAAAAACGCAATGGACCCTCATCTCCGTGACCAAAAGGCCGGAGCAATCATGTATGAATCATATCGCGCGTTATTCTGGGCCAAGCCCTTGAGTAGAAATTGCAACAGTACGTCACTTCATCGACTATGAGCAGGCGTTCTACAACGTTTACCGGAAGTTCTACACGAGACTATTGAGACACTATGGTGTGCCAGAAAAGATCACCAACATCATCAGGAATGTATTAAGGTATGATCTGCAGGATCGTTCACGTAATACAACTTACCGAAGCTTTGAAAGTGAGAACCGGATCGAGGAAAGGCTGCTTTCTCTTACCTTTCCAGTTCCTGCTAACGATAGACTAAGTCATGAATACCACGACGGAGGAAAAGCTAAACGGAAACGAATGGATAACTAGAAAAAGTTTGACAACCTTGACTGTGCAGAGGATCTGATTCTTTTCTCTCAAACATAGCAACAGATTTAAAAACAGACAAACATGCCCAGACTGGGCCTCACTATCAAAAGAGGGCAGCGCAATGTGTTCAAGACTATCACATCCAACAACATGTTCATCACAGCCCAAGGCTAGGCACTGAAGGAGGTATCAAACTTCACCTATATTGGCACCATCCTGGACAACAATGTAGGATTGTATGAAGAGTGAGATTCCGCATCGGTAAAGTACGAACTTCCTTCCACTAGATGAAGAACAGCTGGGTATCAACAGGCTCTCCAATACAATTGTGAAGCCAATACTTCTTTATTGAGCAGAGACCTAGAACACACCGACACCACCATAAAGAAAAACAAGTTCACAAACACTTGTCTCATGAAGATTCTTCAGATCCGAAAGCGGGACAAGATTACTAACAAAGAATTATGGTGAATTATGGAGAAAATGCAGCAGCAACCAGTTGAATACGACATCCTTCAGAGACATTGGCGATTTGTTCGTGAATGTTATAATTAATATGACATCTATATTCCACAACAAGTCTTTGTTTATATTCAACATCTTATTATGTGATATGATAATACAATACTTTTTTAGTCCGGCATTATACGCCGAGGCAGCTGCTTCTTTTACCGCAGTTTGGCGACGACGCTGTGCTTTGCATGCGTTAACATAAAATCATATACTATTTCAAGGCCGATCATTTTCAATCAACTCACGCTGACTCATTAAATACACATTATCTTTGCATTGAAGTATTGTTGTAACGTAGTGTGTCGATACATGATTACATAAACGTAGACAAAGTCAAATTCAGTTTTATGTGGGGTTTATTTCTAATTATTAAACTCAACACAACGTTTTCAGATGTTTGTAAAATTCAAGATAAAAGCGAAGACCCCAACGGGCCCCGCCCGCGACGGCTAGACATTATGACCTCTCCTCTCCGGCTGTTCGCATGAGACTAACTATTTACTAAAAACAAAATACATAAGTTGATTGTGAGGCCACTCCAAATTGATTTGTTGGTCGTCGGATTTGCCGCACCTATTTTTCAAAATGGAAAAAAAAAATACCGCTCGCACTCATTTGTGTGTCCTTCTGTAACCAAAGCGCATGTGTTATTTTTAATTTGTGAAAAAAGAAAAAAAACAATCTCGCAGAAACAATTTTGACGCTGAAAATGAATGCCAAATATAGTGTTTCGTAACCCTTTTAATCGATAACTAACTGTCGTCGCTCGAAAATTCGATCGAGACGACCGGAAAAATGGCTTCCTGCGTGACCGCTTTAACAAATTGTGGTGAAAAGTTGCTGCAGCCTACACTTATAAATATAAACACATCTGCTTCGTTCTGTGACTTATTTGAATGTGTTTGTTTACGTTCGAACATGCAACTATCAGCAGTTACCTTTGAAGCAAGTCCAATTAAACAACATCGGGCAACATGACGCAAGTTTTTTATGCATTTTCTCCATTGAATGGGCATATTGACGGTATTTCCCTATATGTAGGCACATTTTTCCTATAACACAATTTTAAGTGAACAAAAAATAAACATTAAATCATTAAAGGCTGGTTCTAAAAGAGTAACAGGGACAATGTTTTAGAAGTATTAATATTACATGGTTGACGGAACATGTTTTACAGCTAGGTCCGTGTATTTTAGAAACATCAAAAAAGTTCTTTGTAATGTATACATTTATTTCAGAAAAATAGAATACCGTACTAGCCATCGATATGCCCCTATTAAAATAAGGTATCGACAATGGATTATATGCTAGGTCTTTGTCCGACTGTCTGTCATTATCATTTTGATGATTGTCCCTCTTAAAGTGCTAGTGCAACATGGTTTACCTTTTCACAGCTGGCAACGTGGTATAACTTTTCACAGCTTTCACTATTGAAAACTTCGAACAAATATAAGCAGCAGTAGGTAGACATGTGTCCCTCACTTCAATGATATGGTTATATTTGGTGGTCAAAGGTCATATTCAACTTACCCCAATAAATATGAGGTCGATATACATCGACCTCATATCGTTTACCGTCAATTTGCTGTAGCATCATTCCGACATGAAATCATATCAGAAGCTTTAGCGGTTGCAAATTCATATAACAGCACAGAATCTTCATGAAAGAGTTATTCAATATAAAAATATAAACATTTTACAAATTGCATTAGAAGATGTTTAATTAAAACTTACAAGTAATGCTATTCCTGATATGAAAACACTAGCTTTAGACTTGTGCTGTACATTTTAAAGTTTAAGTGCTGAAACCTAATTTTAGTGCATTTTTATTTGAAAAGTATGTAACTCATGCATATATTATTGCTTGTTTGTACAAAGATTCTTTTCTTTGTATATAAATGGATTTAAATGTCAACTATAGCTGTTTAAACCTGTATCTCTTGTTAATGCAATATTTTTCGATCGAAGTGTGATTTTTTTTATTCTTCGCTCTTCGCTCGCTCGAAAATGTTCATGTTTTCAAAACATTTTTTTTTTCGCTCGCCTCTTCAACTTTTTTTAAAACAAATCCGTAGACCAACACATCAATTTGGAGTGGCCTAACGCGTGCAAAATATGATGGGCCGTGTGCAAAGTCACGTGTCTAACAACTGCAACGTAACTATGACGTATGCAACGGACACACAACGAATACATACGGAATGGACCGACGTTTTGACAAACAAGGTAAGCAAGGACTTATTAACGTTCAATACCCGAGGCTAATGAAATGATGATATAGGCGTAATTGCCTTATAAAGTTTGAATGAAATTAGGTTTATAGCGAAGATACAAATTTCGATTATTATATTTATTCAATAATGCCCAAAATGTTTGTTTCGTTACTTACAACAAGTAAATGTCATCGGTAGTGATCTTTATCACGTGTATTCATGTTAACAATAGGTTGCATAATAAGTCCATCCACTGAGACTTGAAACAAAATATCAAACAATCGAGAGCCTACACATATAATTATTGTCAAATTACTTTTTCTAGGGCTATTCACAAGACACCGCTTTGACGTCATACTCAAAATGTCACTCAATATCGTCTACTCATGATCAACAAAGCACTAGCATATGGGAAATCCCAAAAGGCATTTTCACTGCAAGCAATCATATAACCATGTCGGTTCAGCTATAGTGTACTGAGACAATTCATCCACGAGATTTTGCTCCAGATTTCGTGACTTGAACGATTTATTGTAGTGAATGTTGATGAACGCGAATTGTTATAGTGAACCCACATAAACCCCATGTGTATATATGGGCGAAGTAATTTTCAACTAACAATGTATATATAAAACTACTAAACTTTAACAATAGAAATTAAGTGTAATTTTTGTTTAATGCATTTAATAAACATATGCACAACTCATATCCAACACATTTATTTATTTGACATAATAAGACGTTTAACGTTCGGTTTTCAACTTTCTATATATAATGTGCATTTTAAAATTAAAGGAAAACAAATATTTGAATTGTACAAAAGTAATACATTTACCGAGTGCATGAACTGTCACATGTTCACCAAGGGATTGCCAGTTAGACCACTGTCACTGTCAAAATATCAGCCTGGCAACAGACCAACTGCTGAAGTCCTGCCCAATGTATGTCATTATATTACTTTGCAACAATTTGCACCCTGTAAAATTTTAGAAAATAAGTATTGTTTATGTATTCTGATTCATTTAATCGATATACATAGACTTGGTGTATATTTTATGTAATGCAAGCTTAACGCCTCTTAATTTAACCAGAAACATATATTTTTTAAAGTCAGATCATAAACATTTTCCCTCCCGTAACAATATTGTTAATCAGTAATACTTTTTTCCAGGACAAACTTAACTTAAGAAACGGTTATTATATAAAAGCTGAATATCATTTTCATACAAAAATATCAATCTACTGTACTTGTGGATCCGAAATCATTTTCATATGTACCATGTTTCAGGTCAAATTAAGAACGGAACATTTTCAACTGCAAAATATTGATACTGTTTAAGTATAAATTCTTTGAAACCGTTTTCAACAGTTTTAAAATGAAGAAACGATTAATATGTTTCCCAATTTCTAAAAGCATAGTGTATAAAGTAAACAGTAATTCAAATTTCTTAAGATATGTACGATGTTACAGCAAAGACAAATATGTAACAGGAAGGAATACTTATGTTACGGTAGGGACATTAATGTACAACACTCTAAAGTTTAACAATGTTTATTTAACAAACAGTTTTGAACAATTAATCAAGAAACTACAAACATGTCATGCTGTAAAATAAGCTAATATATTTCAAAAATAGAATAAGCATTCTTGTGGCATGCGACTTTGATGATATCTTAACGTTACAGAAGGGGATTTATCTGTTACAGCAAAGAACTTTAAACACAAACTATGAGTGTAGTAAGTATGTTTTGTTAACAATTGCATTTCAGGTAGAAAAAAACTAGAAAAAGTATAATCAGTATATAAAACACCACTTGGAGTTTGAAAGATATTTTCCGTTATTGTTACAAAATGCCTTTTTGTTTGACCGTAAAGCGAGAGAAAATGAAATGTACTATTACTTATTGTTTAAAATTTACACTCTAATATCAAACCTGAAAAAATAACATTTAACTTTAAAACGGGAACATTAGGTTCATTAAACTTGAAATTATTTTAGATGACATATTGACATCTGTAGTAAACGCAATCAAAATTTACACTTTCATGAAACAATAATTCCAAACATTTTGATTTAAGCTAAAGCGGTGACTCTCGGAAATAGTGTTTGGCTCTGGAATAATCCCGATAATTTGTACAAGATCGTACCACTTGCAATCCTGTACTCTTTTTAGCCATATGAAAATGTTTTCATTTTGTTTTCCAGCCTTTTTCATACATTTTATAAGCGCTGATGTTTCACTAACCTTCTCCAATATACCTGTATATAACCTTGTACTGTAGTAACTAAAACGTAATAGCCAATATAAGAATTAAAGTTTTGAATATCATTAATCAATTCTGCAGGCTACTCTTTCATTTGGCGTTTGGTTGTGTTCACTCTCTATATGCGTTTTATCACTCTCTATAAGTGTTTGATTGTTTTCACTCTCTATTAGCTTCTTATCACTCTCTATTGGCGTTTGATTGTTTTCAATCTCTTTTGGCGTTTTAACACTCTCATTTATCTTTTGATTCTTTTCAACCTCTATTGGCGTTTTATCACTCTCTATTGGCGTTTGATTGTTTTCAATCTCTTTTGGCGTTTTAACACTCTCTATTATCTTTTGATTCTTTTCAACCTCTATTGGCGTTTTATCACTCTCTATTGGCATTTGATTGTTTTCACTATCTATTGGCGTTTTATCAATCTCTATTAGCATTTGATAGTTTTCAATCTCTATTAACGTTTTATCACTCTCTATTGGCGTTTGATTGTTTTCACTCTCTATTGGCGTTTTATCAGTCTCTTTTGGGGTTTGATGTTTTCACTCTCTATTGGCGTTGTATACTTTCTTTCGGTGTTTGATTGTTTTCACTCTCTATTTGCTTTTTATCACTCGCTATCAGCGTTTCATTTCGTTCACTCTCCATTGGCGCTTTAGCGTCACGTTCTATTTCTAATCCTTGGTCACATTTCATCTCTGCACCAACAGTTTCACAACGTACTGAGATTTCACACTCAGTGGGTGCTTTTCCTTCAGTCTCCATCATCATGTGTTTTAATTCTTGTTTATCTGATATCTCAGCTTCATTTTTGTTATGTGTTTCGGCTGGTGTTTCTTGGGATTTTTCAAAACCGCTTTCGGGACTACTAATTTCATCCATTTTACAAGCATTGTCTATAACGTTTGCTTTTTTATCTTTGCCTGTCGTATTGTCTAAGGCAACATTATATTCCCCATTTTCATTCTCATTCACATAAATGGTAATATCATTTATATCTTTTTCAAAATTGTTTCTATCGTCACCTTTTGGCAATGATTTCTCTTCTTCTGTGATGTAATCACCAGTGCTCTCATCATCATTCAATATTGGAATTAATGGCACAAAATGATTAGGCACCCAATGTTCGCTAGTCATATCATCCCTATTTGATGACCATAATATGATAATTGGATCTTTGTCGCTTTCTGATGCTGGAAGTAGAAGCCTGTTTAAGTCTTTTCTTACGGACCCGTTTCCAAGCTTTGGATAAACAGAGTAAATTGGTGTATCAAGAACTGTTGACATTCCATGTAACTGCCAAATTCCCATGAAAGATTTGTCTTCTCTTATTGACATAACCTCCTTTCTGTACAAACTTTGAACAGTTTTCTTATTCAACTTCGTCCCAGGTATGTACGTTTCTGAATACTCGGCGTATTGAAGTGACAGTTTTGTTTTATGATGGAGATTTTTAATCAGAGGCGTCAACTCCTTTGTTTAGAAAATCATCGTCTAAGTAATTGTTTTCATTATTAACAAGTTCAATCATGATGCGTACTCTTATTTCTGCGACAGTTTCAGATTGTCCAAAAGCGAAAACGCTTCCACAAGAAGGTAGGCAGTTACCGTCTTCTTTGACGATGCATGGACATATATCAGCCACAGATGGGATATCATCAGGCATGTTATCTATCACATTAAAATCTGCCTCCAAAACTGGTGGTGATGAGAAGCTTATATCTTGACATGTCAATGCGTACTCACTTAGATCGATTGTCTGGCACTTCTTTTTCAATGTCATATAAGTTTTGCATACATTTAGCTCGTTCAAGAGCTTACTGAATATTTCATGTCTTTTATTATCTTTTTGATTTTGAGAGTCTTTGCTCTCTTTATACTCAGAACACTCTTGCTTATGTTTGATGTTTGTTTCATCGGAATCTCGAGAACAGCGAACTTCACGTGTGGATTGTTTTGGAGTGTTCCCTTTATCCATTTCTGAGTTTGCTTCATAATGTAACTTGATTTTCTTTGCAACTTCTACCTTTTCTTCAGTAATAAGTTTCCTTTTCCTGAGTATTGTTCTCTTTTGTTGCTGATTTACTAAGTCTACTTGCTTTAAGGTTTCACTGCATTGATTACAAGTACTGGTGCATGTGCAGCTTAAGTTTCTGTAGGAAACTGTTCCAGGGGAACGCACTATAACCTGATGAATTTTAAGGGTGCCGTGTATGGGTTTTAATGTGTTTTGTTGAAGTCTAAGTTTTTCTACTTTGATTTCTTCTTCAGTAACAAGTATAAATTTAGTTTTTCTAGTTTTCATTTTGTCTACAAATGCCTGTACAGAAGTGATATCTTCACAGTACATAACTTTTTTATCTGCTTCGCGTTTGATTGACCCCTCTACTGCATCAGGTATACCTTTACCGTGTCCCGATTCAAAAAATGACCACTTTGCAGATTTTAACCCCATCTCCTGCGGTTCAACTGAAAGCAAAAAGTAGTTACCCTTTTGTCTATATTGTGTAGTTGGAACGTCACTAAAGAACTCAATGTTGACTATATTTGGATGGTTCTTTCTTGTATCATTTAGTACTTTCTTCAAGTGTGCCCAGACTGCACTTGGGCCGTGTTCTAGGGATTCAGACACAGTGCAAAATGTTTCCCCATTATTGTTTCCTACATACATTATACCTGTGTGGAGTGTTAATTGCTTCTTTGACGCACCAAAGTGCATACTTTTAATTTCTTCTGACATTGCGCACACATAATTTTCACTGAATTCTATATGCACTATACATTCCTTCTCTTCTATATTGTCTCTTCTGCTTTTGAAATATTTATATTGCGCAAACTTGTTAAACTCGTGTTTCATATATGTTTCTAATGCTTTACTGAATTTCTGAAACAATTCTTCAGCTGTGCCAGCCATTGTCTCTTTCACTGTAAATGTGATTTCTTTCTCTTTGCAATCTTTCATGATCCTCTCCTCAGACTTGGTTTTCCATTCAAACCATTCAATTATCAGATTTGATACTTTTTCATTGATTGTGTGTGCTTTGTGTTTACACATACTACACAGACCATACATGCAATCATGCTTCTTTACGTCACACACCATTCCTTTAAAAACCTTCTCAATTGTATTTAGAGAAATTACATCCGCCTTATATAGAGCTGTAATCATATAATCCATGCTGTAACATGTCTGACACAAGCATGTATCCTTATCGGTATCGAACAAAAAAACACCCAGAACGGCCTAAGTCTACAAAAAAGGCTTTAACTCAACTTTGTTTTACCTTCTGACATAAATGTGTGATGGAGGTTAATCAAATTGTCACATAGAACATGTCTCTTTTTTTTCTTCTTGCCTTTTGTGACGTTTTCTTTAAGCCAGTGATAACTCTCGAGTTGTCTTCTCGGAGATAAAACTTCTTAACTTTGTCACATATTCTTTTGGATATACTTTTTCTGTATGTTTCCTTCTTGAAACACCTATTCCGAGCATATGGAATGTTTGTGTTTTAATCCTATACTTTTTAATATGGACCCTGAAATGTTTCTGGCAATGTTGATTTTATATTTTTTCGTACCTTCTGTGTACTTCTGTTTAAGTTGTTGTATCAATACGTTATACGTACACAGAGACCTCTGCATTGTCTTTTTTAAAAATGTTCGTAAAAAGGTGCCTAGTTTTTGTCCTCGGAGATTCTTTGGTCTCTTTTTTTCTTTGCCAGCGCTTTTTATAAAAAGCAACTTTCTTAGTTAGGTTTTTTATTTCTTCATCTTAGAGTGTATTATCCTGAAAACATTCTGCAAGCTCTTTTCTTTTCATTTTCATACTTTGTTTTTTGTCTTCTAGAGGGGCTTCTTTCCACACTTTCTGGGGATGATGGTGGTGTTATTAAAATTTATTGGCTATGTTTCTGTTTTTGCCGAGCAATTCTCTTCTTAATTCTCCATTTGTTTCGAGCACTCCGTCTCTCTCTATCTGTCATGTCCTTAACATTTTTCTTCTTTCACACCGCTTTATAGTCTTTATACTTGTCTTTGCATTTATGCAAGTATTCTTGCCTGAGATCGTAATTTAAATCCCTAAGGAGGCGGTACTTCCTTTGTTGTTCAGCGTTTGACATCCCCATGTCCTAAATAAATAATATAAACTATCTAAAATAAAAGAACGATGTAAGTTAAATTTCAGTTTCTTAATACTTACAAAACATAAATTTCACTCATATGTATTTTATCATATAGGTTTTATATTGGAATATAAATTTACTGTACATGTATTTATAATTGTTAATGTGGCAACAATTGTTCATCGCAAAACATGGATAAATAAGAAGAACGTTGTATTTCAATATCTTTACCTATTTTACACTGGTACAACTGTGCAATCAAATGAATGTTTAGTTAATGTTTAAATATCCTGAGTTCTAACAAGTTATTGAGCGTATGATTAAAACTGTCAGGAGAATACCGCCTAGTCATAACCATTAAAATTCAGGAGACACAAATCAGATGGGTTTCAAAACAGCAATACAATGCCTAATGTCGACGGCCACCTTAGCTACATTGATTGTCAGCAAAGTTAAACGCATAATTAAGACAAATATTTGTGTGTGTCGTTGATGTTTTTTTTAAGTTTAACTGTTGCTTGCACATATCAACAAAAACATGTTGTGTACAACACGTTTTATATATAAAATATACAATGAAATGTACGCCAAATATCGACAAGTGAATAGGTCTCCGAGTAAAAGGCCTATTATCATCCTAGTAATGATTTTGAAAGCGTTCTTTAAATATCAGATTTTATGTTCCTTATTTTCTTTAGGTCTCTACCAACAAATTCACTATGTTAGGGAAAGAAACAATAACAGAACACTATGTCGTGTTGTAATTCGGCATTTTATTTTAAATGCCATAAAACAAATACTACAGTGAACTTACCAGCAACCTCTGGTTAGACGAACATGTAAAATAACATCAGTTGTTTTCTCTTATCTGGGCTGCCTGTAGCGCCCGTAATAAGAGTATGATGGTTCACGTGCCACAAATAATACCACAGCATTCTCGAGACGGATATGTGTTTCCGCAGATCTGGTAGCATGTGCCGTGTGAAGTGTACTTTCAAAGTTCATTGCGTCTTTGGTCTGTCTTCTAAATTTCAGCTTGAATATTCAAATATCTTTAAGCGAAATGATTTATGTAAAATCTTCAACTTTAGTCTCAACAAGAGTCAACTTTTGCACGTACGGACCCCAATTAACATACATTTTCTGAAATAGCATACTAAGATGAATGCATTTAACAAAAATGTATGTCATTTTCTCTTTAAGAAAGATCTAGACAGAACTAGACACGTATGAAAGTTCACTGCGTCTTAAACGTTTCTTACGACTGTTATTCCCCGCTAAAGTCTTAAAACATAACGTGATTCTTAGTTAACTTCAATACTTTCATAATACGAGTATCTTAAATTGATAACACGTCTTACATTAAATCAATATGTTTTTTCTTTCGAGCAAAGCGTTGCAAATCTCAATAATTTTGAAAATTGTAGCATAAACTTATTAATTGCGATACAGCAAGCGCAAACTAGCCCGTGAGTGTAAACACTGTCCGGAGTTTTAACCGGCTGTCAAAAAAGGCCTGGTCACGTATTACGGCTTAATCACGCACACAAAGTTTTAAAAATCTAGAAGACGTGGTCATAACTTGTAATTTCTGATCAATATTTGCTTGGATGTGCTTTGGACGAGCTGTGTAATTGGTCTGGTCGACGGCAGCTGTTCCACTGCTGAAAAAAAGGCCTAAGCACGGCTAACCACTTCAAGCCGCGTGTAAGGTTAGAGAAAGGTTCGCGCGTGTTTAAACGCGGGGAAAAAAAGGAGAGTTACCTAGGTTAGCAGCGCCTTATCGCATCTGGAGCACTGCTGATCACGTGTTTAGCATGATCGTAAAACGGGCACTCCACTGCCATATCACTGTCCAATCACGACTCGGCCTGAGGAGGGAGAATCAAGCATTGTGGAAAACTTGATGCCTACAACTACTCCTCCCAAAGTCGTCGAGAAGGAAGAACTAGAACTCGTAGGCAAGGGCCGTGGACGGTGACATGGCAAGGGTAAGGCGGAGGCTGCCTTCAATGCCTACAAGAAGGCATGGAGCCTTGACGCTGCTATTGAGGAGAATTCAAGCACAACCAGACTTATGTTGCTGTGGGGGACCATCCAGGCAAATTTCATATCACGGTACTTGGAGCCAGAGGCAATGTGCCACAGGGTGATAGCAATCGTGTGTCCTGGTGAAAGGGGTGCTCTCCAGTTGGAAGTCTCCTTGGTAAGGGTTGGTGTCAGTCTCTGCAAAATGTCATCGCACATTACAGGGGGCATCCTCATAACGTTCTGAAAGGCTCTTGGATCTTCTGAGTAGTTCAAAACTTTTTGATCTCCCGTGAAGCAGAAGACGTTGTTGGCGTTGATGTCGATTTAAGACGAGATTTAGTCGATGTTCAAACTTGGCAGGACGCGGGAAAAATTCAGAACGGCGATGAGATGCTCTCGCCGCCCGACACCATTTAGCTGATGATTGGTCACACAGATGCCAACACTGGGCCCGACTACTTCAACTACAAAGGCTTCTTCAGTATTATCATCCTAGCAGCCATGTCTTCTGACAACAGGTTCGTGTGGATAGACGTAAGCGGCAAGGGGTCATCCTCGGATGCCAAAATCTGCGATGGAAGTAAGTTCAATGAGGGTGTACAGACCAATGACAGGCGGGCTTCCCGGAGCCGGATCCGCTGAAAGGTTACACACAGGTTGAACCCTAGTTGCTACTAAGTAACGATGCGATCAGACTACGGACTAAAATTATGAAGCCCAACACTAAAAGGAACATGACCATTAAGCAAAGGATATTTTAACTATAGACTGTCGCGGACCAGATAGATAGTTAAAATTACGTTCGGGATGGCGACAGGAGAAGTAACTGAACATGAAAATATGTTCATTAAAGTGGAATCAGACGCCTCCAACAGTATATGGAGTTGCAAATAATTGGCAATTTACCACATTTTAACTAACTCTTTGGACCTGTTCATTCTTTTCAGCTCAATGCAACAGTGAAATAAGTCCATAATTTCACTTTAAGTGACAATTAATTAAGTTACTTGATTTTATTTTTCATTTCTAAATAGAAATTCTAAATGTAAATTTGAAAGTAACAAAATTTGCTGATGAAAAGACAGTGAATTGATTTTAATAACATGTACTGACCATCAACAGCAGCCTCCGCTTCTCCAGCAGCAACATGATCAATATCAGCCTGAGGGCCAGGGCCTGGACTGGCAGCATCAGCAGCAGGAGCATGGACATCGGCCTGGAAATGAACCGTTACCTGGGCCTGTGAGGCTTGAAGAGCCCCATCCTCAGCTGGGGACTATGCCTCGATCTTCGTATACTTAGTTGGCTTCTTATTTGCAGGGGAACCCTTCTTTCTGGGAATTATTAAATTGAGAACAGCGAACGAATTTGGACTGTAGAAGTTCGGCAACCGTGAGGACCAGACGCGATAAAGCCACGGCTACCCGTTTTTTGCCCGTGTTTAAAAACGCGAACCTTTTTCTAACCGTACACGTGGCTTGAAGTGGTTATCGGTCCTTACGCATTGTTTCAGCAGTGGGACAACCGCCGACAACCAGACCAAGTACAAAACCCAGCCATGCCAACATTGACCAGAAATTACTCAGCAAAGCTTTTACAAACTGTGTTTGACAAGACCCACAGTTTTAGCTATGCACTTAAACGGATGCTACACATATTTGCAAATGGAACTTTAAACAAAATACAAAGGACTATATAGAGTGTAGTTGTTTGTGTTTGTATTGTTAAATTTACTTTTGTCGGTGGGTGTGTTGCTGTTAGTAGTATTGGTAATGATAAAGTTACACGTGGCTATGAATGTTTAATCTTACAATTCCGCCATAACGATTTACCTTATATATGTTAACACCTAAATGACACCGTATAATGTGTATATTATTTATTATTAAAACATATTTTGATGCGATATAAATATAATACAGACTGGAAGAATTAAATGATCGTAAGCAGTTGTTATTATTTTTGTTAGTTATTACTGGTCGACAGTGTTGAACATCTTTACATAGCCATTATGTATATTTAGATCTGAGCAAAACTGAAGCTTAAATAAAGTCAGTTCACGACACATTTGTTATTACTTGATACTTGACGGAAATATGTCGAGCCGTTGTCATGAATGGCATTCATAGTTTCATTATTAATTTTTAAAATGACATTTATTTATGCGTAACACTGACCTTTGTGGTCTACTATCGAAACTGATAAGCTGAGTTGATGTGTTTGTTGCAGTTTGCCTCAAACGTGTGTTATTTTTTTGTTTGCATTTTCGAAATGAAGGGTTTAACAATGTGGCTGTTTTCTGAGATATACATTGCTTCGTTCCAGGAAAAGCGCTGTTTGCAGTATTTTAGTGCCTCGTGTGAGCACAAGGCTAGTGTAAATATGTCCAACATCTCATTCAAAACAGGTCTTGAAAACAGCGATACAACTAGGCAACCGACTCACTAAAAGTAAACATGAACTGATATCTGCCAACATCAAGAACTATTAGCAATACCATCCGTTTCCTGATTTGCGTTGTTAAAAACACCATAACGGATATTACAATTCAGTTGTTAATGCCAACAGCGTTTAAATCATAAAAAGATTACACCAAAAACTGCTTCATTATTTCACATGGTGCAATTTACGGTGGGATAGAGGTGATATACACTTAAATGAACTCCTTTTTTTTTCTTTCTCGCTCTCACGACATACTCACTCGAGGGGGACCGACTTATTAATTCGTGGGAATGAGTTAGCTAGGTCTTGGGAACGACTAACTCAGTCGAGGGAACGAAATAAAAAAGAGGAGTGCAAAACTAAATATAAGAGGAGTGCAATGGAAAAAGAGCGGTGCAATAAATAAAGGACGGGCGCATTAAACAAAATAGGAGAGAACTTTAGCTATCTCGATGGAACGAGTTAATCAGCCAATCAAATTTTTGTGCAATGTACAACGTGACGATATGAAAGTCCTTCCTTATCATTTCGTTTCTGTCGGCCATGATGATCAAAGGTAAAAGTTAAATTTATGTAACAACCAATTTGATTGACTGACCAACTCTCGGGAGCGAGTTAGCAAATTCTTTTGTTTTCACGGACTCCTCCGTTTTTAATGCACCCCTCCTTTATTTACTCGACCGCTCTTTTTCATTGCACACCTCTTTTATTTAGTTTTTCACTCCTCTTTTTTTCTTTCTACTGCCCTCTACTTAGAAAGAAAAAAGATAAGTGCAAGTTTTAAATCAAAACGCTGAAGGTACTGAAGTTGTTAGCTATTGCATGATCTTAAACGCAACTCATTTTTCAAAATTAGATTATAGCTTCTTTTATTGCATGTCTGAAGTAAACACAACCCATTCCAATGTTTAAAGAGTTTGGCTTAGCGCATAGGTCGATATGTGTGTGCACTGTCTATCATCCTATTTATTATATAGAGAGAACTTAGACGAAATAACAACAGCATGTCTTTTTTCAGACGTTCTTAAATCATCGAAATACATGCATGATGAAAATAGTATAATAAGAACTAGTTAATATAAAATAATTTTCATTTGCATTCACCATCATATTAAATGAACATTGTTGGAAAATGGAATACCTTTCACACTAAGAATATAATTCCATGATGTAAATCCCTTTACACAACTTTTTTGACACCATAAACAAATTAAAAATGTACATTTTCAAACTTTATTTCAAAGTCAACATTTACGCCGAATATCTTTTAAAGATGTGTCTTGTTATATTAAGTAGTAAGTAGTTTTTTATATTCCGTTTTAGCGATAATGAAGCATTTTTGTCGTTGTCTGTTTACATGTAGTTATTCATGTTCAACGTTTTATAAATCGAGAACTGTGAATAAAAACTTACCCTTTACTATTTCGTTGTTATCTCCTTTGCAATTGATAATACAGGAGAAATCGCCGCTACCAGTTGAGAGCAAAAGAATGTTTCCCAGACATATCAGATTTAACCCCGCTGTACTATCAAGCACTATCATCGAGGTTGCGCAACATGCATGTGATAGCGCTTTGGGCTCTCCATATCCGTCGTAAATCAGCAGTACTTTTATTTTCTCTTATCTATTTGTAGCATCAGATTTCGAATGACATGTGCTGCGAAAAATACCACGTGATTAAGACGCGGCAAATAGTGGACTATTTTAATAATTCATAAACATTTCCGCGACACGTATGATTCAAAAAAAGGTTTATTAGTGTTTTCTATATACGCTCCGTTAAAAATTATTGCATTTTATACGATATTCACATTATATGTTAATGTGTGAATGAATACAGTGAACCAATTGAAGCCTCTGACATTAATGGCAAACTCTTTCTCGACGCGGATGCGGCAGTTATCAGATTTTCGGACATTTGCATATCACGCTTGCAAAATGTGGTATTATCCTAAGTTGTTCGCAAGCGAACAAATAAAAATAAGAATGAATGTCCCCACTATGCCAACGTATTAATTTGTGGCATCGATGACCTCGGCTAAATGCCGATATGTAAAGGCACAAGATTCGGATACAAGGAAAAAGCATGCGTCCTTTCGCTTAGTAGGCCATAATATATACTTCATGTCAGGATACATTTACATGTAGAAACTGACTGCAATAAATTGTCAGGACCACGCGGATTGCAACAAGAATAATAACATAGATCGATAACTGTCGATGAGAATGTAAACTGTTTTTTTATTTCACAATCACTGGTATTCATAATATTTCTCACAAATAATCATAAGATGTTGAAGTGAGAGGTTACAATGCATTTAGATAGTACTAGAGGTTCGCGTTTTTACATACACTAAAAATGAATGCGAACTGAAAAAAATCAATTCCTATTCATAATATATTTTTTGGGTAATATATTAAGATCAACAGTTCGTAGCAGAGATCAATCAATCACAATTTCAAGAATTACGTCAAACGCTGTTTATATCAGTATAAACGTGCGGAATAGCAGCCAATGCAGATTAAATGACGTCATCCAATGCAGTCTAATATCATTTCTGCTGATAAGTAGCATGATGTGAACGATTTTCTCATGTAATTCGGAACAATAAGGAATCTGCTTTCCGCAATGCCAAGTCACAGCTGGCAAGCAACTAAAAATGTCACAGTACTAATTCAAAGGACAAGTACAAGTGATATATTACATCAGGATAAATAACGAAATAGGCTTAACTAAATAAATGTACGTTGAAAAAGACGATTCACATCTTGATCACGTATCGTCTTCGTTTACATCTTTACCACTTAAATATTTTCACACATTTGTTCCTTAGAAAGTTAAATTTAATTAAAGGCCTTTCTTACTAGATTCAATTTTTTAAGACTTCATCTCTGACACTTAGATACTAATGAGCAGCAAATAGCATAAAACTGGCCCCGTGTTCACAAAACAGTTTTAGCATTCGAAAATCGATTTTGCTTGTCATTGAAAATGGATTTCCATTGTAGTTGATGGGCAAAAATGAAAATCGATGTCACTTAAATCGATTTTCGATTGCAAAATCGTTTTGTGAACTTGGATACTGAACAGACTGCGAGTGACACAGCCATTTTCACTTTGCTTGAGAGTGAAAAAGGGTTAAATACGTAAACATTTCGCATCAAAATTACTTATCGTCTTGTTTTAAATAGACGATATCAGGTTTAAATGCATTTCATGTTATGAATCTCGGTTTTTGTTTCATCAAAATATTTCTGAGTCGAGTGTTCTGTTTGGAGCACCTTAAACCGGATGAAAAAAACAGTGCTTTTGCATGGGCTGTCCAAAAGCGTTCATCCACGTTTTGTTAATCTGTGTACGTTATTAATATACGTGAGTATCTTGTCTCATGCATTTGTTTTGTGTCTCACTGTTTGGCCTGGTGCCTTGCTACAAAATAAGGACCGCATTTGTTAATAATGTTTCTCTTCTGTTTTTGAAGTTTAAATTTCACTCTGAAATGGACATGTGTATAAAATACCAAAATTCAATTTTCTAAATAATCGAGCTGGATTTGAAAGAAGAAAGTATATATAATAATAAAACAAAAGAAACAAGAAACCGTCAGAGACGGGTGATGCTCCTTAAAGGTTTTTTGTCACAATATTGCACTATATATTCAGATTAAAAGAAACGTCTTGAGGGCACAGTAGTTGGGGGGACAAGAATTTTTTTTTAGAAGATTTTAAAGGGCCATAACTCTGTAAAAAAATCATCCGACCAGAACCCGCTGATAATTTGCACATCTCCTCTTGGTAGTGAAGCTTACCATAAAGTTTCATTGAATTCCGGTCATAAGTTGCTGAGAAATAGCCCGGACAAGAATTGCACTATATGTACAGTTAATGGAAAATTTCAAAGGGCCATAACTCTGTGAAAAATCATCCGACCAGAACCAGCTGATAATATGCACGTCTCCTCTTGGTAGTGAAGCTTCCCATAAAGTTTCATTGAAGTCCGGTAATTAGTTGCTGAGAAATAGCCCGGACAAAAATTGTGCACGGACGGACACACGGACGGACGGACAGACGAAGCGGCGACTATATGCTCCCCCCAAAATAAATTTTGGGGTAGCATAATAAAACGATAGCGAACAAACCCACTCAATGTACATCTTAAAACTATGTTCGCATACAAATCATATGTATTGCCATACCATTCTTAAAATGTATGTAAATAGTATAAGCACCTTGTGTGGATCTGATTTTGCTCTGTTCCAAATGCATGTCAGTTTGCAGATTTCAAGCATCCATTGTTAGCATCATCTCATTGCCTCTTTGTTAAATACCTCATGCAAAACACGATTTTGAAAATGAAAGAGGGGCATAAGATGTTGAAATGAAACGCCGCAACACATACAAATAGTGAGTTACTATTATATCGTGGGGACATTGGTCTAGTAATAAGATGCTGGTCTATGGATCGTAAGGTCCCTGGTTCGAATCCCGCTCGGGCACTGGATTTTTCTCAGCAAAAAATTAATCCCAGGCTTGCTTCTATGTATAAATGGGTACCTGTGAGGGAAATGAGTCAATTTTCCGTGGCTGCCTTCGGCGCAATATGTGAACGGACGAATTAAATTCCAGTGATCGGGGGGTTAATGTCGAAGTCGGCTAAAATGCATACGTTATCGAAGCAGACAATAAACCGCATCTTTCACATTTAACCTTTAAGTTAAACTCGCGTTATGTATGTGCAAAATAGGTACAATACAATAAAAAACGCTCGAATATTTGACCTCTAAATCTGCCAGTTATCTTTTGCAAATTTCGTTAACATTGTAATCATTCCCGGAAAGCCGATATGATGTGAAAAATTGGACGTGCTTGGAAAAGTTTCTGATAAATTTTGCTGAATTTCGGTAGGGTTCTATACTTTTCAAAAGGCATTTTTGAATTTAAATATCTTTTGGTATATGCAAAGGAGGTATTATCATGTATGTTAGAAAAATCCTGGTGATTATTATTCAGGATTTATTGAATTATGGCTATTTGAAGTCGACGATGCAGGGATTTGTCCCCTATTTAGCACTTTATTTACAAATTTCTTTAAAGGTATGACCCGGTGCAGTGACAAAGATGTCAAGATATGACAGGAATGCAGTGCATTTATAAACTTAAAAGCTCATTATTACAGCTGATTTACGCGCTTTGCATGCTTGTTCCTTGTACTGAGACTTTTCTTACTTACTAGTTGGTTACTGATTGAAATAATTGTGGAGTAAATGATACTCTTACGTAGAAAACAAACACATAATGTCCTGAACACTTGCACTGGACTCCCTCCATTGTTCAATCCCCATTGACTGTCATAGATGATACACGTTATGAAAGTTGATACATTCTGACATTATTGAGGGACGCCTGCGCTAGATTTACTAATGAAAGGAAAATGCTGAACATTTTCGGAATAAAAATGATTAAATATAAATAAATAATAAATATTCATCAATAAATATGGTTGTATCCTTGCCAAATTCTTACGCATGAAAGCTGATCATGTATAAATGTTCGAGATGTTTGGACTTCAGCCGGCTCTCCTTATTATACACTGTTAAATAATTACCCTTATCTCATTATTTTGTCTTAATACGTTACAAGAAGCTGGAACTTGATAGTGCTGCCGGATTATTCGGTTATCGGACTCGAACATATGAAGGGGTTACTCGATAAATTAGTTACCGAAAGAATACTTAAATTGACAAAATGCTCGAATGGAAAGGGTGCTGGTAAAATATGTTTAGCAGATTTCGCGTCCTATTATTGTACAGAGAATTCAAAAACATACGACGAAATAATTTAGCACGTTCAAACTAAATACCAGGGCAACATTCAAAAAATCCGACGGCTTGAACTTGCTTTTGTACATGATTGATTTTCCGAATTTTGATCATTTCAGTTTAACCTTTTGGTGCACAGCAATAACATGGCCCCTCAGCAGAGCAGGCCGACCATACGTCGAATCACAAATGGAACAGCGATATTTCTTCACACCGAGACATACGTTCTTATGAGCCTTCATAGTGTTACAGTTGTGTTGTGTTGAAAAAGCTGCGTTTCCTCATAAAAAATAATGTACATGAACCACACTAGTACTGGGTTCAAGCTCCATTGGTGTCATGGACAGTCATATGCTGTTTAATGGTACTTTTGTACTTATACGTTCTTCAACACACCCTACATTCATACTTTTTGCGAACACCTCTTCTTCCATTGTAACTTCCAAAAAAGACCCATCCAGTAAACTTCAGTATCATCCTCATGGGGTAAATTTTCTGACTCAAAGAAGTTGTCTTCCTCCATGTCTGAAATATACAAGTTGAGCGTAAGTTTGTAGGCATTTGAAACCTATAATACGAAGGTGCGAATTTAAACGTACGTGCATTCAAAGAACTAACATACTATCAAACTGTTTTATTTTCTTGTCAATTCATCTTAAAATACCTCTATTGTTAGGATATCATCGAGCAAGTGTGTCAAACATAAATGATTTTAGTGTATCAAACAAAATGCATCCTACGTAAAACGGTATGGACTCTATGGGGACAGAAAATCCAAAAAATAATCTAAATTTCGACGCTAGTGACGTATTATTAACTTTTGGATTTCATTGCATCTAACACCAGCTTAAATTTTGGTTTACTGGTTCCCGGTTTCTGTTCAGTGCATTGAATGAACAGATGAAAGTTGTTTTTATAAATATTAATTTATGACAGACAAAAGCCATGAAACAAGCTTATGTTTGTTCGATAATATCAATAGTCATATAGATATCTACCCTAAAGAGTATTATGTTTTATAATAACATTGCTTGAAAAGTTAATATTACTTCGAGCATATAAAATTTGAAGAGAGAGAGTGAGGGAAGGAGAAAAAGGGCGGACGGACGGGACGTTCTCACGAGAGGTTCATTATGGGGTTATTCATTTGATGTTTCTTTAACCCCACAAGTATAGTGTTAACCCCGTAAGAGCGCTTTTTACGGAATGAACCTCTTTGTGTCAAGTTGTACAGAAAACCGGACAAAAAAAAACTACGGTAGCTCTGGTATGTTCGGACAGTCAGGCAGACACTGACAAAGACAGCCACAGAGGAAAGAAGCAGAGTGAGATTCACGACATGTGTGCGCGAGCCGTTAGTAAATAATCTACCTTTAGTGGGTTACGCGACTTTTAAACAAACTGTATGCCGTACTTGTTCACTACGATTAATACTTTTTATCTAAAACGTGAAACTTAAAATGACTTGTAAAGTAAAACGCATGCTATGACGTCATTTAATGAGTATAGTGATAAAAGACCAGAGCAATAATTATTTAAATGCAATCTTGACAATTTCTCTCAATATGCGTTTTACGCTCAAATGGAAAGTACGCCCTAGTTTAAAATGTTATAATTTGCTGAAATCTGGCTGAACATATTCCTTCAGATGCGATCTGCGTGTTATCTATGCAAATACACATAAGAAGGAGGCTTGGGTTGGGATTTGAAAATTACTTTACATTTACAATGATTTTCAAACAATCAAAAAAAGATACACAAAAGCTGGCAATTAACTAAGCTTCAGAACGGATATAATTATGAAACCTCAAAGTTCAATGAAAATGATCTAGAACGTTAACTAATCAAATAAACATGATCGTTTTATTGATTCATTCTTATTAGATACGTATGGCATGTAGCGTCGCTTGTAAAGATCACCCATCACGATCCATTCAATAAGACACTCATTGAGACTCACTTTGTGGCAACATTATCCAAATGTCAAGACGTTTTTTAATTCATTAAGACTGCGGTCACTACGATTCGGAAATACAACCAATAAGATTTGCAGCGTTTAAAACGACGAATTACTATCTTATACGAGTCGATACGATGATCAAGATTAAAAATTCATCGCAGATGGTCGTGGATATCTTAGAATGTTTAGAAACCATTGAACAGTATTATCAAATTAACTCGATCAAAACGTTTATATTTGATAATATATGATAAAATCTTATACCGAAAAGTTCAACCTTACGACCATGATAAAATCGTGACGCAAATCATGGTAGTAGAAATCGAGCAGAACTGACAGTCTCGCCCGTAAATGATGTCACAAAATGAATGGTGTTTAACCGATTGACATGAAGCCGCATGGTTGAAAATGATTCGGCATGCCTGTATGATTGCATATCGACAAGCCAAGATTAGATTGCTTCTGCACTTTCAACTACAACTGCGATGTGAAATATAGACAAAACGGTTCCCCATTAGGCAATACAGTGGAAGCCATTTAAATTCCGGTTTAGAGAAGGTTCCGGTTTAGAGGGGAAATTGACTTTTAATACTTTCAGAAGGTCGATTACATAGCCAAATGCGGAAAAACAGACACTTTAAGCAAATGTTAATAGTTTATTTATACTATAACATTCATTCATATTGCATCACATAAGAACAACACATGTCACTGATTATGTTGATTCGAAAGCAATATCAGTCAAAACATAGATCAAACAGTGCACCCTGAAAAACAAACAAAGTCATATGCAGGTGTTAGTTGAATTTATTTCCTTTTCACACTGAAACACATTTTAATCAAAGCGCTGAAGTAACTGAAGATGTTCGCTATTGCATAATTTAACACGTAATTCATTTTTCAAAATCAATCGCAAGTTTAAAATGAACACACGCCATTCAACTTTATAAAGTGTGTGTCATAGCGCACGGGTCGAGTTTTGTGTTCACTTTTTATCATTCTCATTATTTCATAGAAATAACTAAGACAAAAAAACATGCTTTTTGGAAGTTCTGAAACTTAGAAAGTATGATGAAAATGGTAATGAGAACTTCATATAAAGAAAATTTGCAGTCACCATCATATTAAAGGAATATTTTTTCTAATATCAAATAACTTTCTCACCAAGAATATAAATTCATAATGAAAGTTCGGTGTACAAAACTTTTGATTTTTGACACCACATACAAATTCAAAAAATACAATAATCTTCGTATCTTGTATATGAAGAAATAAAAGTATATAAACATCGCTGTTTATGCTTTACTTGTTACCCGAGCAGTTCACACGGTGTCAACAACGCTGACATAAACATAGGTATAGAGCACTAATGCGCTTTTAGGCATAGCTTTTGTACTCAGTTTTCATCTTAGTGACTTACATAACGCCAACAGACACGCATGAATATTTTCGAATATTTAATAAGCTGATTCGAGATACAACCTCTGAATTTTTGCTACATCACTGCGTATGTGCTCAAAGGATGTAGCACTGTTCAGTGTAAGGAATTCCGGACTACTCTCTGTATGCTCAAACGACACAAATTGTGGCCCTGTTACAATTACGCGTTACAATCCATCTCGCAGAATTTCACTTTCGCCTCCAAGATGAGAAAACAATCATAAGCGAAATAGTATAGTGTCCCGATAAGAGAAAATCGTTTAATTATCATACCACAATGTTTGCCGTACTTGGTCAGCACGTCTGGAAATCATTCCTTAATGTGTGGATAGGCTGCCATTATTAACAAGTTTGCTATTTTGAATTCAATTTTGTATCAAAAAGCATTGTTCCTAAATGTGGCATTTTCAATTCGCAATGAGATTTGTAATGACCCTCGTCATGCGAAAATGGGTCTTATTCCATATGCGCCTATCATATAAATAGCCCAATCAGCTACCTCTCCTTCTGGTAAGGAAAAACATAACATATTGAGTGATTTTATAGCGAACAGCATCGCCTATGGCCTGACTGCGCAAAAGCACATGCTGAGTTTAACAAACGCTTGCTGAAACGCATAAGACCCATTTTCGCATGACGGCGCTATTAACGTGTGATTTAAATGTTTCGAAAGAAAACTGCGTTTAAATCAAATATCAACATACGATATGTTTCGATAGTGAAGAAAGATACTCATAACAAGGCATATGAGGACACATATGAAGTGCTCTCCCGTAGTATATTTTTTATCTACTCACACTAATGTGTGGTTTGACAATGCTAACACACATTTCATGCGGTAAATATGCAACTTACAAGTGAAAAACACAACACAATAGTTTAACCTTGTTTAATTGTATTTATTTGTTTAGAAAAGTAAATTGCAAACTTTATTTCAAAGTCAGCGTATACGCCGACAACATGTTTAAAAGATATTTATTGTTATAAATATATTTAATATAATATATTAAGTTGTTTTCGGTTTTTGCGATTATAAAGCATTTTCGAGGTTGCCTATAGTATGCCTGTAGTAATTGATGAACTCATGTCCAACTGTCTATGTATTGAGAAATGTGAATATAAACAAGCTAAACCTTCTACTAACCTTCTACTATTGCGTGGCTAGCACCCGTAAATACAAAAGATCGCAGCTATCAGTTGAGAACCAAAGAACGTTTTCCAGAAATACCCGCTGTAGTAGCATGAACGAGGTTACAATACAGGTCATTCGTATTATAATTATAAATTGTTTGTTATATTCGGGTTAAGCGATTATGAAACATTTTTTTTGTTTTTGTCTATCGTATCGCTGAAGTTATTGTTAAACTTATGTTCAACGTTTTATAAATTTAGAATATAAATAAGCGTTAACTTTTTCCCGAATCTATTAATAGCCTCAATTTACGACCTGTACTACGTCATTGAGGTGTATGTGAGAGCGTAACCTATTGCGATGTTATCGCTCTTGGACTTTCCTTTGTTTATCCACAGGCGCATCTATTAATAGCCTCATATCATGAATGGACTGAGCAAAAATACTACGTCACGAAGACGCTGCAGAAAGTGGACTATTTTATTCATTCATAAACAATCTCCTCCGCGACACGTACAATACGATCATTGTTTTTTTTAATCTTTTCTATAAAAGCACCGTTCGAAACTATTGCATTTAACACGATATTAATATCATGTTTCCATTTGTGAATGAATATAATTGGAGAACTCAAACCTCTTGCATAAATTATACAACTCTTTCTCGCGTAGTAAGCGGGTATTGGGCTCCTAGTAGCTAAGGCGTATCGACCTGAATTTTAGACTAACCACCTTAGACGGTCGCTTAGCGACCATCTAAAAACCACCTTTCTATCAAACATCTAACGCGTACGATAGTCTTCTCCACCTTATTGATCATGACCTGGACACTTACATACATTTCAAACGTGATCAAACGATTGATATGGAGCTGAAGAGCGTCTTAATAGGCCAGTTCAATACCGGGGGATAGGGGATTGTGCTTTTCAGGTTCAGCGGCGTCGGTCTCGAGTATAGTGATGGTGTTTATCTTGTAGATCTCCACAAGATTATATTCCCCAAGTTTCATCATTGTACTGTAATCCAGTGGAAACCCTCTAAACCGAATTCTCTCTATACCGGAATCCTCTCCAAGTCAATAAATCAAGCACTCACCTAGTTCCATTTGTATTTGATACCTTGAAAAAGTTTATGTCGTATTTGCAACTTTTGGATATTTGCTGAATCTGCGACATTTATAGCTTTGCAGTTGTTTGTCCAAGTTCGCATATGCGCCATCAGAAAACTGCGTAAAATGGTAGCAACGTATTACTAGGCGATTGATTTATCCTCTAACTAGGACACCAAATAATCAGTTGATATGAATCATCCATTGTTAAAGTTTGTTAACATAGTGCATGATGTAAATAATGGATGTGTGTTGATTTCGGTGTAACATGGCATTTAAAACTGTTTATGGCGAATGAATATTTTCTACGAGTGGCGAGCATAAAACAATAAAACATTGAAGGAAATGACACTTATAAAGGTTGATAGAAACGTGACTGATATGAAATGATATTCAAAGAATAACATGAATTTCCACGAATCGTAGACAATTTCTTAGATACATCGCAATTTATCTGTTATAATTGCAATTGCACACTCTCTGGGAAGCTAAATATTAACTCTCGATTGCAAAGTGTCGTAATATTACATTAAGTAATGTTAGCATCAAGTACTAATAATTGAAACTGGCTTTCTTGATGAAGCATTGCATAAATTATTGAATGTGATATTGACGTGTTTTCTTAATTTTGCAATATGCAACAACTGATTTCTAAACGATAATCATGTGTTAATCTGCAAGTATATATGTATGTGAATCTGCCAGTGTATAGCCATGTGCAAAAGCAATATTTCATCATTAATATTTACTCGATGCACTATCATTTATGAACTGTTTCATTCAGCTAAAACGTGTTAAATATTATCAAAATTAGTCTATTCGACCTTTTACAAGGACACATCATCTTAAATAAAGTGGAAAATCTGTTTGATCATGATGATCGATTTTAAATAAAAATGATTTTAATAAGGTATTTCGATAAGTGTTTTTAACGCTGGTGTACATTGTCATTTGGTTTATTACTGCCTGTTTTAAAATATATTTACGTTTTTATAAGCAGTTTTCGTTTACAATTTAAATTGTATTCGAAAATTCTGACGACATTGTTGTGTGTGACAGTTTTATACGTTCTCTCTGTTGACGTCATAGCTGAATATCTGTTGTTATATACATAGTATTCAAGGTGATGACTTGAATATCAAATGTTGGTGTCTTTGTGCCACGAGTGTTTTTGGAAAGCTAATTGGTTTATATTTCGAAAACTGAGATACGATTTATGTGTGCGTCCCACTTTTAACGTGCGTCTCCCTGATACACGTAGTAATATAAAACTAAGGGCTCTATTATTTGCTATTGTCATGAAATATCATTGAATGTAATTAATATTTAATCGTCTTCTATTATGTTCGTCTGAACAACTATAAATCGTTATACAAATTCATCTTTCCAAAAAACTACTAAATCTTAACGTTGTCCTCTTGAAAGTCACAGAAGAATGGGTCTACTGTTTATTTATTTTTTCTTTAGAATTAAAGTTTATTAGTTTCAGATGTACATTATTTGTCGAACAGGAGCGTGGCTAGTGTTTACATTAACAAAAATTGAGTTCATATGGATTCGCAATAAAAGTTCGCTTTCATCAATATTAAATAAAACATTTGTTCACAATTTAATCTGGAACAAAAGTTGTCCTTGATATATGTAGACCTCTGTACACGAAGCGACGGGATTCAATTATAAGTTGTGGTGAAAACGCCTGAAAGGGTTTCTCACATGCAAGCGCTTTGTTGATCATGATTAGGCGATATCGAGTGACCTTTACCGAATGACGTCAAAGCGGCGTGTTGTGAATGGCCTTAGAGAAAGAAATTTTACACTAATTGCATGAGTAGGATCTTGACATTTGGATAATGTTGCCACAAAGTGAGTCTCAATGAATGTCTTATTGAGGGGATCTTTACAAGCGACGCTACATGCCATACGTATCTAACAAGAATGAATCAATAAAACGATCATGTTTATTTGATTAGTCAACGTTCTCTTGGGTGCAAGTGATCGTTATTAAACCTGTTGTAATATATTATTTTTACTTGTTCTGTGAATAATAACTCTGACATTTTATGTTGCTGGTCAGTCAGTGACTTGGTTACGAGGAAAATATTATTATTATTATCATTATTATTATTATTATTTCCAAATAACGTGGCGTGATACAATCGTATACAAACAGATAATACTCAGAAGAAAAGATTTTAAACTACATAGAATTCACAATGCATGTTTATACCGTTAGAAACACCGTTATTTCTCATTATTTTTTACTTTTTATAATTTATCTCTATGTATTAAAAACTGTGTGAAAATAAAATTGAAAACATGATAGTATCTTCTATCATGCTTTATATATTTGTCAAGTTGATGAGAGCTATTCTTATTTAAGCATTCACACGTGGTTTGTATAATGTTATTTCATAAAACATATTCACCCAAGGAAACCCGATGCCTGGTAAGCAGCGTAATACCAATCGAGCAGCGCTGTGTATTTACGCATGAACTTAACATAGGGTAAGTAAATTGGAAAAATTAAAAACGTTCAAAGTCCAATTTGAAACAACTGTGAATTAACATTGATAACAAAGGTATTGGCCTACATGTAGAAAAAATCCTGACAAATTTTCTTAACAAATTAGCGAAATGTGGCTCCCTGAAGTAGAAGATCGGGAAAAATGGACCATGTTCAGGCATTTAGGGGAGAAATACTGCTTTAATTTGCAAGCCCTTACAATGATTAAAGGATATATAAAAACTTACACATGCCTGCCATAACCTCTCAGCAGGGTTTCTCCAGAAATGAACTCGAACGCGTTAAAACGCGTTTCATAAATACTGATCGCGCAATGACTTCGATAAACTGCGAGATGGAAATGTAATGCATTTAAAGAGAGGTGTGTTTAGTCTTGTAGTAGCGGAGGTTAACGGTGCAAGATTGGGAGGTTTTTTATAATATGCTGATGATGTTTTAAATTGTCTTGGATAAACAAAAATGTTTGTTCCCAATGAAAAATGTGTGCCAACGGAGTCTAAATCCAAGATGCCCGTCAAGATAGCCGACCACAAACCTAGATTATACTATTTTTCGCAAATGGCACAAACAACATATATTTTTGATAATTTTGGCAAGCTTTTTAATATAGGCAATTAAAAAATATTATGCTTATTAAACAAATAAGTTTGTTGGTGAAACACATGTTGTTGTGTTTTTTTTGCTGATGAAATGTTTCAATTTGAATCAGAAAAGCAGTTTATATACAATTATCTTCCTAACTACCGATGGGATTAATGCATATAATAACATATTATTTCTTTTTTTTTGCTTATGAGATGCTTAACTAAATTTATACACAACTATTTACTAAGGAATATAATTATATAATATTTCACGTGAATATGATAAATTATTGTGATATACAAATGTATAAGACAAGAAATGTGGGTGGAGAAAATGTCAAAAATAAAGAAACAAATCCTAATGTGCATGGTGATATTTTGAGATATACTAGCATCTTTTAACTTGTTATGTTTATCTTTTTGGATACTTGGGATATTTTTATACTTTTAAATGCATGCACATTGTTTTAAACATAAAATATATATCTCTTAAATATAATGGTAAAAATAAAGAAAACAAATCATTTATTAACAAAAGGCATAAACAGCTCTCACCTTGAGTTGTAGAAGAAACATGGTCTCACGGTATTTGAAAATATGCTGATTATAATCTAGATTAACTTCTAGGGGTAAAAGATTCCACATGTGTGTGTTCCCATTGGGCCTAGATCTAATATGGGCGTATAGATTGCCTCTAATAAATCAAGAAAATACTGTGGTCTCACTAATGGCATAAACTAAATATTATTTCCATAATTTTGGTAAGCTTTTAAATTAAAGAATATTTATAACATATTCATCTTTAAAAACAAATAAGGTTTGTGATGAAATCTTAAACATTTATCAAACAACTGATTTAATACACAAAAACTCAGTACAAAAAGCCGTTTTTTTCCAAAGACCATTTCAATTTGAATATGAAAAGCAAGTAGTCATACTCGAATTTATAAACAACAAAGAGACTTGTGAATGCTATGATAGATTATTTAATATGAAAATGATCCGTAATTGTAATATATAAGACAAAAAAGTGGTGGGGTAAATGACAAGTCTGAAGAAGAAATACCTAATATGCATGCTGATATATTTAAAGATATAGTAGACTTTTAAACTTGTTTGCTTCATTTGTGTAGAGTGTGTTTTACTTAAAAATGAATGAACAGTGTATGTATTTAGAATATACATTTAACTATATTAAAACATAAGAGTTAATGTAAAAATAGGAAAATAATATTATATATGCACAGAGGTAACACATTAAAATCTCTCATATTGGGCAATCAACACACAATGTTGTAAGATATCTGTTTAATTGTCCAATTAACATACTTTTGTTGCAAGATTAACAGTGTCATTAATGCCGCTTGTATTGTTATATTGTTGTTTCGTTGTTTGTTGTTGTGTGTGGGTGGGGATTGGAGGGTCGTTTACTAAAACTTATACATTTCCTAGTACACACTTGTGAGAAAAACTAAAAAGGACCACAACCAGATCAGTATATGTACGCATATTAAAATTATTTGATTTTACTCAACGGGTGGTACAAAGTTTATAATGAAATTAATTATTTTGTTCGGCCTATGTTGGACGAAAAAAATCAATAACAAATAAGTCATCCAACTTTAAAATAAATCTTTTTTAATTAAACCTGCACCATACCCATGTACCTACCAACACACAGTTGTCACTGTGGTCCCAACGTACTAGAGTGTGCCGGGACAAAGGGAGGAAACAATCGATTTTGAATGGAAACCCATCTGATGATGTTGGTAGATTAGCAGGCAGTCGAAGCACTGTATTCCTCACAGAACGAGCAGCTAATTTGAATTGGAATTCGTTAACATATTTTTGGAAACAACTTTTTAAAAAGCAATACAGCAAAGTTTTCTAATTTCATTTCAGTATATTTGCCAACACTGCAGATAAGTTTCTATTAACACGAAGACCACAACTCAAAATGAGTACCTATGACATGACGTCATCTTCTGTTGGCAGTGGAAGCAGAAACATCGTCAATGGATAAGCGTTATTCATAATGATGATCTATGACAAATCATGTATATAGTATTTTCGTAAGTCAAACGCAAATCTTTGATAGTGTCTCCAAATCAAAATGACAATAATTACTCAACCAAGATCGGCCTGTCGCTATTCGCTGACTTAACATGATTCACTTAATCATACCCATCGCTATGCAAAGTAATAATGACTCCATCCTTTTGCATTCTTTCTATGTTAAATACAATAGTGATGGTTAATGGACATGTATTCCTCAATAGCATGCTGGTAAGCACAAGCTGATAGCAGTTGTGTTTTCTCAAAAATGTAATCTATATTCTCAAGCCAAATAGTATCAAGTCTGACCTATTAAGATATTTGTTGCGTACTCAATTTGGTCCAACATACACATACGCACGCCAGGAAAATAGATGCAGTATATGCAATTATCATTTTACATTATATCCACAGTTTATAGTATAAGTCATCGAATTGTTACGACATATACATTAAACTTTTGTTACATAAACAAATTGTCACCCAGAGTATTTATCCGTATCGGTCAGGATTCCCTGTGTATTGCGTTAAAATATCTTACTGCATTACCGTTGGCGTTGGTATAAATTCCTATCGAAGTGAATGTGCTTGGTACGATATTAAAACAAATATGAGTGTTCACACAAGGACTAATTCCAGTAACATTTCCGTCTCACAATCTGGGCAATTCAGTAATTGATATTGCCAGCCTGTGATTAATGTTTGAGTCGGTTGAACAAATTGGATCGAACCCAATTTTACAGACAGCCGCGTGGTCAAAATATATAGATGAATGGTATTGTTAAGAGCATAGTATTTTTGTTGTAAACACATTCGGCTGTTCCTTACACATTTACTTCTTGAACTATGAATTGAAATAGTAAACTGTATACAAGAGTACCGAATAATACATGATATAAAACGACACAAATATGACCTTTTTCCAGTGTTCTTGTAGTTTGCGAAGCAAAACAAAACAAACGTCACAAAGCAAAATACTATTCCTTTTTTAATAGTTGATTTGTTTTTATGCAAGAGAAGCATAAGCGGTGCTGTATAGGATGAATTAGCAATAATAAGCAATAATGACGACGTGCGTATGACCAAGAGGTATGCATTAATAATAATGACATCATTCGAATGACCAAGAGGTATGCATTAGTAATAATGACGTAATTCGTAGATATTTGTAGATTTGTGAATTCCAGTGTTCATTCGATACTTTAAGTTTGAGCTTTAATTACGTGTTACAGTCTGTTTATGAGAGGAGCCGTCGCAGATTTGTACAGCATTTGAAATCACATTTTACAAGAAATTTTGCTCCCAAAATTGGATGGTTAAAATTATGGAACAAACAGACGATGTCACAAGTTTTTCACAAATTTAAGTCATGTTCCAAAGCTGATGCATTCGTTACATGATTTTTATGACTATCAGCCCTCTACACCCGGGCCTCTACATCAAATTACAGACGTTTTTCTTAGATGCTTCCATTAGTTCCGTTCTGTTTACAGTAGAGATTTGCATTTTTGGCGGAAACCTTCTTGTCGAAGTTAAGGGTTAATGGTTAAAGTAACATAAATACTCAAAATCAACGAATATTTCGCAAAGTATTTCGTAAAATAAAGTTAACCATGTCCCATACAAAATATGTGTTCTTTATAGCAATATCCAAAATTTAAACGCTAAATGTGGTATGGTAACATTGATTTAATGAGATAAAAAATACTCGTTTTTATTGTTTGTGACACCATATATTCCATTTTAATTTCCGGCAACGATATCTATTCATACGACACACAAACACTAACATGGTGCATGTACATGTATTGAATATATTGTTCCACAGAAAAGAGCATTTCGTATCTTGTAGAAGCTATGTTATCACACCGCATCTAGCGTTAAAATTTTGGCTATGGCTATAAGGAACATTGATTTTTTATGTGTTAACTTTATTTTCCGAAACATTGTACGAAATATTCGTTGATTTTGAGTGTTTATGGGCTTTTCAAATTAACTTAATGTGTCACAAATATGCCGAAGCATTTAATAATTAAGTTAGCAGCCATTGAATAATCTAATAGACGGGTGCTTTATAACGTTCAGGATGACGACCTTTTTGCCCTTGAAGCAATGAACCATAATGCCTGCAGAACAAATTATAAAAGATCTTGGACATGCCTTGAAAGTCAAGTTTCAGAAGCAATATAATGCCAAAACTAAAAAGTTATTTTAGAAAATGCGTTTACGCAAATAACACATAAGAACATACAACGAAAATGAATAGTGTATATATATATAAGTAACTTGCGGTCGTATCATCATAAATATGCAGTGTGTTTTTCTATCATCCTTGAAGATCGGGCATGATTGTTAGTTTACGAATCCAAGCTCTGTTCGTCATCATTATAGAAAAACTATTAAAAATCATTATTTTTATCATTTCATATAACACTTTAACACTTCAACTATATTCTTGTTAATGAAAAATTGTGCGAGATGAGTGCATTTTACTTTAAAAAAATTACATATTGTGTACATTATAAAAAAATGAACGAGGTAATGCAAATTGAAAGGCCTTACAATACTTAAATCTCGACAGATACTTGTAAACATAAAAACTACTTTATACCGGGTTTCGATAACAATAACACAAGCTTAAAGTGCAAAACAAATCTGTTATGTCTAGATGTTAGCAAATAAAAAGTATGCATGCTCTTTCAAACTACGTTGTGGATAAAGAAAAAATGTAAGATAACTTTCCACGAAACAACATCTTTATTGTGCAGCGTTGCTGTCTATTGGTTAACATAATGTTGTTGATATTGCTTATAGTGTTTTAATGTTTAATCTTTCAATAAGAACCACAAGTATTTTCCAGTTCTGTTTGTTACAAAGGGGTGACATTACATATAAATAATGATACATAAACATTATAGTGTTAATGACATTTAAACGGTTACAACATATGTATGTTTACGATGTGGCAGGCTGACGGATGGGTGAACAATAGGAAGGAATTAACATAAAAACAAAAGGCAACCTGTAGGCAAAGTTTCATGGTTATATTTTATATAGTTGTTGACGAATTGCAATATTAAGTTTTTATATATTTTTAGTAACAGTGACCTCACCTTGGACTAAAGTTAAAACCGAAAGATCTTGCATAATGATCATATGGCCCTTTATAATGATACCCAGATGTTTATTGCCACCTGTTTATGTACGTTATGTTTTGTTTTCGGATATACCACCCCTCTCCAGAGGCAGCTCTTTATTTTCGTTTTTCGTACCAATTATGTAAACATCGTACATTTATACACAATATTATCACGAAAGCACCGTCTACTAATATCAACACACTAAGATGTATTACACAAGTTATATCACGATTGGCAACGTCTATCGATATATAGATACTAAGGAGTACAACAAGTAACTACCGATATCAACAAACTAGGGCGTCAAACAATATCACGATTTGCACTGCTTAAAAAAAGAAAATATAAAGTAAAACAATAATTATCACATATTACTATGTCTAACACGATTTAAACAAGAGAGTATAACAATGAGTATGACGATTACCATTGTATATCAATATGAAGAAACTATGAAGCATTAATGTGTATGTCACGATTTGTACTGACTTTCAACACCAAGAAACGAGCAAGTAAAACAAATATTTTTCTGTTGGCACTTGCTGCCAATTTCAATTAATATGTACTAGAACAAACATTATCGAGATTTGCACTGTTTGACCATAACAATAAACTAGGAAGTATAGTAATTATTCTCATGATGGCCATGGTCTACCAATAAGTATCGTGGTCAACAGTTGAAAAATCAATAGCAAAATTTAAACTATATTCAAGTAAATGTGACAGTTGGTGTTCTTGTAATCATACATCTGTCTTATCCTCATTTTTTAGAGCTGTTACAACTGCTTTGTTATTCAACATATTATATAATTAATAGCCTCTGCGGTTTGCGATTTAGTCCGTGATTTATGATGCTACTACGTATGCTATATCAATATGGTTTGTAAATTGGGAAAATAAAAGAGGATGCAAGACTGCGACCTCACGCTTAGTAGGCTGTCATATAATCAGGTTCATGATATTTTTACACACTACTTGTATATACAACACCATTTCAGTCGAAGACGGGTTCTAGTAAGTATGCAGATAGGAAGTTCGGTTCGACAATTAAAGGGTCTTATTTTTAGCATCATCGCCATGTAAGTTTATTTTTATTTTATCACACGTATCATCAGCCTCGTTTGATTTCGAGCTTTAAACTGAAACATACACTGCTTTAAGCAGAACGTACGTTTTAAAACTCTGTATCTCTGTAATAAATAACAGAGCAACCCGTATGATAGCCGTTCCTAGACCTAATCCATGGATAAAAAGCAGTGAAGGCCATCGTGACAAACAATCGCACTTGTAAAGATTACGTAATACTGTCTTAGGGGCGGTAGAACGTTCCACTGTAGGAGCCAACTAGGCAAAATTGACACATTATAGGAAGTTCAAAATCCTTTCTGGTGATCTTGATGTTTACCATTTTGTCATGTAATATGGAAATTATTATCGTTGGGAAGCAATAGACACGGTCTATCAATAATTGTAAAAAAAAAATGTACAAGAATTAAATCGCTATATGCTGTTAATTTGTTAAACGATTGATTAAAGCGGGTATATACGATTTTTATATGTGCTGAATTGTAAAATATTGAAACAAATATGTTATAATAACACACACTATGCAAGAAAAATGATACATTTAAGACGAATTTCATAAAATACAGCAAATACAAATTAGCGCCCCGAGCCGATTGTGACGAAGATAATTCGTAATTATTTTCCTACAATAACCGACGCATTCGTCTTTTTTGTAAGTGTTCATGTGTAGTATGAATCGATATCGTTGCAGAAATTTCAAATGAACCGTTAAACTAAATTTAGATTCACATCGTACATGCATGATATATATGCTGGCGAATTCGGCTGTACAGCCTTTTTCGATTTCAGAATCAACTATCTGGCTTATTTAGCATTTTTCGGCACATGTTCTTCTTAACTTTTATTTTAGTTTATATTGAAATATATGTATAATAAGTTGTTTACACATTTTATATTTATTACTAAATATTTGACAAGATCGTATATACCCGCTTTAAAAAGCCAAATAATAATCATCGACATACTTAGGTGTCATCCATCCCGCTCATTGGTTTACTCAATCAGACATGTCAAACCTGGTAATTGTATTAACGCTGTAAAATTAATGGGTTCAATGATATGCAAATTATCTAATATGTTGTCCTAGTTTACATTCTTGTTACCTGTCTTGTAAATTTCCTAACGGAGCGGAAAGAACATGGTTATTTTCTGGGACAGGGCGTGTTCTGAAATCTACGATAGCCTTAACACGAACCGTAATTGTCGATTGTTTAAATGGTATTAACTATTAAGTAAACTTGTGTAAGCAAAATATTTGTACTTCAATATTTAAAACATCGTCTATGCACGTATATCCACAGTGTTGTGTTGACCTTTAACCATAACTCTATGTATTTAAGTGTACTTAGATGTAGGTTTAATTGTTCTGACACGTCTTATTTGTATTGCGACCATTTGTCCTACTGCTTTATCAATTCAAGGATAATTTATACATCGAAAATATTCGCCATTTCAAAATCGCGTAACAGAATACCATGGTTCGAAATATAGATTGTAAAAACTTTTCAGTAAGTGAGATGCGATGCAATACACCTGAGTGTAAAGAGGTTCTTGGGTAATTTCATCGTATGTAGGCAAACAAAGAAGATGATGCGGGATCATCGGATTAACCGTTGGTTAAAGTACGTAAGACACACTAAATGAACGCACTCTACATCAATATTGTCGTCAACCTCCGAATGCAGTGTAAAGAAAAAAATGTCAATAGAAAAGCGTTATTGATTAGTTTGTGCTGATGACGAATTATGTAAATCTCTTTTACCTTATATCAGGTTCATTTTTGGTACAAACTAGATCAAACACATTTTCTGTAGAAGGCGGTTTGTAATCAGAATGCAGAGAGGTATTAGCATAGACAATGATGTACTTTCTTATAAGAAAGGCGGGAATATACGTTCATATGTTTCTAGTTCACGTATTCATTAGCAGCGTGTAATTTCGAGTTTTAAACCGAAATATAAATATTTATCAGCAGAATGAAAGTATATTGCAACATGTTGTTTTGATTGTGTAATAACTAACGAAGCAACCCGTATAATATCCGCTGCTAAACATAATCCATTAAATGAGCAATACAAAAGCAGTGAAGTTCATCGTGAAAAACAATCAAAGAAGTAAGAATTTCGTCGCACGATTTTGGAAGGGATAGAACTTGTAAATATAAGAGCCAAGTCGGCGACAGTGACGCAATTATATAAAGTTTGGTATCCTTTTTGCTGTTAAGTTTCTTTATGTTAATTAGTTTGTCACAGAATATGGACATTATATTAACTCTGCTCACCACGATGCCAAGTTGCTGGCAAGCGACAGAAACGGTCGAGCAATAAGTACAATCGGATTTGTGAAGAATGATGACAAAGCTTAATACAAGACATCGATAGACTCAGTTCGCACCCAGTCCGTGCGTTGGTTTAAGCAATCAGACTATTCGAACGTGATATGTATCTCCAGATAATAAACTGAACGAGTTGATTGAAATGCACCATATTTAATATAGTGTCCACTTTCACGTGCATGCACAGTGTCCCCTTTTTGTGGTAATGAAATTAGCTCGTGGAGCAGGAAGTAAATGGTTATGTACATGTACTGGCAAAGGAATTGGTCTGATTTCGACGATTGCCCTACACTTTAATCGTTAGTTGGTTTACATTGTTATAAGTCCAACTTTTAAACACACACGTGGAACTTCAATATTTAATTGCGACTAATCGACCTTCTGCCATAGTAATTAGTGATAACTAATGTTTCTAAACTAGCTATCCGTCATTTTAAAACCATTTTGCACCGCGAAACTTAATTGGTTACTATACGTCTTAACATGCGCAAACATTGTTACAACTTTTTTGCAGGTGAAGTGTGATACAACACTCCGAATTGTAAAATGGTTCCAAGTTCATTTGAGTGTATTTTCAAACAAAGAGGACGATGCCGGATCATCGGATTAACCGCTGCTTAGCAATACGTAAGACAAAACACAAGAATGCGCTGTGAACTGGTTACCTAGAAATTGACGTCATCTTTCGCAGGCAGTGACGACACACATCGTCAAGGAAAAATCGTGATTTATAAATTTGTGTTGATGACGAATAATGTAAATCACATGTGTGTGCCAATACAATATCTTGGGGTGTGTTGACCCAACAAAATAACAATCCTTGTGAAACTAAGATCATCTGTGTCACCATTGGCAGTTACTTGTATTTGTGTCTTTGAATTGATTCATAAACTAATAGCTTTATTAACATATCAGCAAGATAACTATTGGCAGATTTTGTGATCTTATGACGTTTTCTTAATCTATATTCGTTTATTATACGAAGGTCAACATTTGGCATATCAACTGATGTATGTAAATGATTTATATTGCGCACCCAATTTGGCAACAAATACATATAAGCACTACATCTAAACAGGGTAGAATGTGTTATTTGTTATGATAACAATATAGACATCGTGAAAATATCGTTGCATCAGCAGGAAGTATGTCATATCTTTTAAGTATGGCATTGATAAATTTCAACACAAATATACTCAAGGCGTAATCGCGCGACTGGTACAACACACATAAAAATCGATGTAAACAACTTAGATCGGTAAATGTTAAGAAGCTAATATGCGCAATGACCCGGTGTTTGTTTGCTGAGAGAAAATTATGTATGTCAGTAAATGACTTTGTTATGCTTATCGTGATAGAGTCGAGACGAAATCCATACAAAAGATACAAAACCAAAAACCGAAATGTGTGGGATTCTCAATTGAGGAAAAAATACACCATTTCATTTTGTAGTCCGAAAAATCCTTTAAGGAACAAAGTTTGTTCAATTTCGATTCACGTGCATTATCTGCAAGTGAACAATTAAAATGAATACTGAAACTGAACAATTCAGCAAAAAGGCATTAAACGAATATTTAGAGTGGTTTGTGCAAATCAGTACAAAGCACTTAAATAGACCCATAAATCCCAATATGAAGATTACATTGCGCCCATTTTCTCAATTTCAGGGTTTTGTTAGCTTAGTTTTTCCCAATTTGCGCGTCACAAGTACTTTTCCCAGTCAAGCAAAATGAAATCGCGTGATGAAACTGCAAGTTGTCTTCTTGTAATTGCCTATCTGATCTCATCTGCTGTTAATGATGTCAATACAGGCGAAGCACTGATACATTTAAATAAATAACCGATCACATGTAGGCAAATCAACATTAAATATCACTTAAGTTATTTACTCCCAATCGGAATGCTTTCATTTTGTTTTTTCGGCGTATAATTGTAACCTAGGTTTTGACCTTGGCGTAGCTGTGTAACCTAGAATTTGACCTTGGCGTAGTGTGAAACCTTGATTTTGACCTTGACGTAGCTGTGTAACATAGGTTTTGACCTTGACGTAGCTGTGTAACCTAGGTTTTCACCTTGACGTAGCTGTGTAACCTAGGTTTTGACATTGGCGAAGCTGTGTAACCTAGGTTTTGACCTTGATGTAGCTGTGTAACCTAGGTTTTGACCTTTACCAAGAGCAAATCAAATGCTGGGGAACTGAGCCCGAATGAATAACTGGAAATCCGAATTGATAAAAATACACAAACTTATCAAAAAAGAAAGGTTTTTTTTTCTTCAAGAAGTGTCAAATTATAATCTAAAAAAAATGGTTGACAATCTTTGTTATGTAGAGCACCATTAAGGATGTACGCCCTTCGGAAAGGTCCACTATTTTGTAGATTTGTACCTACGACGAATAGCCAAATCATTATACATGACGAATCATCAAGAAATTAATGAATAATGAGTTGTTTTTCTCTATAATATCATTGAATCATACATAGATAAAATGGCTTATGCGTGAGTTAGGTAGTATTAGTTGCATCTTTCAAAGCACGAATAGTCGTCTTTGTCACCTCTGATGACAGTTATGTATTGGTATGTCAAATTTTGTATGCGTGACATAAATACGATAAGAAAAATGTTTTCTATTTTGTTCCGTCCAATCAGACGTGAAAGACTTTGATATGTATATACGTTTAAAATAATGGTGAAGTATGTCAATCTCTTAGCTTTATGAAATTATTGTCGCAAAAGAACATTAATTCAATAATAGATATTGACGACAATAGCATCACCAATCATACTGTATAAATATAAAAACACGTCGTGACAGTGGTTTACCTTAACTAATTCGTCTCAATTACTTACATCCATCAAAGGAGTTCTTTTCGGTCTATTTTTATCCATGGGCATGCACGAACGGCAAACAACATGACGACACGCTAGTTAAGGAGAGAACTATTTTTATTATGGGCAAGCGAAAACAGCTAACAGCATGACGTCAAGCGAGTTTCGCAGGTATTCCCTTGGTATGGCGTACATTGACAGTACATTTTTGACGTTTACGACCGTATTAATGACTACAATGAAGGTAGATACGTTAACAATGACCGTATATCAAGACATGAGTTCTAAAGTGTTTTAAGGATAGTCTAGTTAAATTGAATACGTCAGTATCGTAAATCATACCTATAAATTGATTACAATGGGGGAGGTGACATTAATGTTATGTTTTGTAACGATTTCAACGTACATGTTTATGTTGTTTTGAAACCAAACCATATTTAGAAATATTAAAATTGAAGTCGAATAGTTCATCTTCCGACGATTGGTCGTAGATAAAGAAATTCCGATTTTGATAATCAGATACATGATGATGCGTGAGTTCCGCGCGTGGGTAAATGATGTTTACCTGTCAATCGGGTTTGCCGACAAAAGTGACTAACGTAACAACTAATCAAACAAAAGCGCTCCTATTAGCACAATAGAAAAGTATTTCATGATATATTTGTAGTTCCTGGTTTATTGGCAGGTGATGGAACAGCTTATCTCATTCTCTGACGCCGTTTATGTGACAGTATTGTGACTGGGTAAACATCAGCATGAACAGAGCATGAACGGTTCATAATTGGGCGAAGTTTTTCTGTTCATGATGTTTTATGTATTGAAGACGAGTGTATTTCAAGTCGTTTTTAATATATTCATGGTGTGTGTCTTTGCTGTTGTTTTTATCCTATAACGTGTGTTCCTATAAGAGAATGGCTTTGTATACAAGTAACTTGGAAACAGATTGAAAATATATTCCACATGAAACACGTCCTTCTGACGATGAGATGTGGAATTGCAAATAACACACTTAGATACCTGTCTAGCTGAAAAAATTCGAACATTGTATGACCAATGGCTAACAAGGTGAAAAATGCGATTGCATGTAATCTTCTGTGTTCAATGCATTTGTTTTACATGAATGTAACAATACGACAGAAGACGTGGTAAAAGTGTTCTGCTTAAAATTCTAATTATAGTATAAGAAAGAGTGCATCAGCAAGAAATCTATTACTATAATTCCATTTAATAATGGTCAGTGGACCATTTTCATACACTAAGACACAGACAAAAAACATTGCAAACACAAACAAACAAAACTGGGCTTAGCGCCGTTGAACTGTCCATGAAATAAATAGCATTTGGGCGGGATTTATCGGATTTAAGGGAGCCAAAAACTCACACTTGGCCCAGATTCAATCACAACACTTTTGAGTGTGAAAAAAAATAAAAAAAATAAATAAACATTCAGATCATCGTACTCACTTCCAGTAGGAAGCCGAAATGTTGGGTGTAAAAAGCCAATTTTGCGAAATATCACAACACACATATGAAGTGGAGTGAAATTACCTAAGTAATAGGCAAACGTATAAAATGGGAAGATTTCCAGCGCTAATTGGTTGCACAATACGCTATACGCGAGTAAGGCTTTCCTTGACAAAACTGTTATTATCGTACACGTAGTTGCATTCTTTAACAGTTTGACTCTCCGAGGCGAAGCACATACGTGACTATTGTATTCGCGTAAGTATGGAAATATACCGTCTGCGTCACCAGATATTAGCGCGCATGTAAACAAATAGTACATTTGTCATAAACAACATAAATACAAGTGGGTTTTATACGTGTTTTCAGTTTCATGATTTGGGTACAATTATTGATTCGAGCAACATAATAAAACATATTAAGTTGATCAGATTATCAAGTAATGTAATTCCAGATAACTTAAAAATTCAATAGCGTAGATCATTCATTACCGGCGGTATTTATACCTTTCAAATAAAAATTCGTGATCTCGTCCAATTGTATGTGCTCATTTATTAGAAAATCATGTGATCCAGTAAAGCCTTATTTGAATTTTTTAACAGGCATAATGTGTTTGTTTATTTTTTATTTGCCAAGCAAATAATTTTTAGACTAAATCATGCCGATGTTCCTAAGTAGTTTTACAATAAAAGCCTTATTTTGAATTATAGTTTCGACATGGGCCTAAAATTTCGCAACATGGGCTTTTTTCCTTGATATAGCCTATTTAAACCGTACGCCGCGTCCGCCCCCCCCCCCCTTAAAATCGCCAAAGTAAAGTCAATTCCTTTGATGTTTCACACTTAACTAGATCTAAATCACCTATTTAAACTTGTCAAAGCCTTCAAAATCATTAAAATCGTGGAGCTTCCTGGGGGCTTCGTCCCCCCCTGGAACACCAAAACTATAAACTATGCATTTTTTGGGCATTATAATAAGGTACTTTGATGAAAGTATATAAGGCGTGACATGCTCGAGAAGTGGTTGTCAAAGCCTTCAAAATCATTAAAATCGTGAAGCTTCCGGGGGGGGGTGGGGGGGGGCTTCGCCCCCTGGACCACCTAAGCGATAAACTATTAACTTTTTTGGCATTATAAGAAGGTACTTTAATGAAAGTATATAAGGCATGAAATGCTCGAGAAGTGGTTGTCAAAGCCTTCAAAATCATTAAAATCGTGAAGCTTCCGGGGGGGGGGGGGCTTTGCCCCCCTTGACCCCCCTTAACGAAGTGGTTGTCAAAGCCTTTAAAATCACTAAAATCGTGGAGTTATCCCGCCCCCCCCCCCACTAACCAAAAATCCTCGAACCACCCCTGTAAACCATACTATTTAATAGTATTGGAAGTATGAACGCACCGTCCACCGCGTTCGAATTGTTGCTTTTGTATAATTGCCGCCATGAAACTGTTTGACGATCTTTTATCACAGCATTACGGTGTCTGTTTGGACATAATGGTGCCAGAAATCACTCTCGAATTGCGTTCATTTTTGGTCGCATAATTCTATAAACAACGTACGAACGTTTTGTCGCGAACTAGAATTGCTTGCAAGGAAGAAAGGCTTTTGTCTGGTAGCTTATCTGTAGCTTATCTGTAGACATTTTTTAGGTAGAGCGATTTCATTAACAGGATTCGCGTGAAAAACATACATGGTCTTTCTCTTTAGTTTTTCTTCTTACGGCCGCGACGGCAACCTCCCTCAAGCATGCCTTGGAGCAGTCTTGCACAGAGTCGTCCATGATGGCGCGTCCAAACCTAATTAGCTGTTGTCGTTTTGCGCACGCCAGGAGGGGCTATTGTGTGTCAACAAGTCATGTTCCGAAAGTACTCTTTGGTCTTGTGCTCCATAAAAAAATGCGGAGCAGTCTTTGGAGACAATCGTGTTCGAATGCCTTCATCCTGCGTTCTGTCTTCGCGTGAAGCTACCAGATCTCGCAGCCTTACAATAGGATGGGGACTATGAAGGACTTGTAGAGGCTTTACTTGGTGTGAAAGCTGATGAAGCTTTTACAGACCTCAGCGTTACAGAAACCATCTTTATACAGGGTTGCTTTAACTACTTGAAGCTGGTCAATTCCGTTAGCTTCTCATCGCCCATGGTGATATCTGCACTGGTGTTGACCGTGATCACCACCATCTCCAACTTCACCGTGCTGGCCTCCATCCCGCATACCACCGCTCTTTCATAGAGTCTGTTGGTGAGATTTTGGTATTAAAAGCTGATGCCGACAAAGCGGTCAATGTCATTTGAGATTCTCAACTCGGAGATGGTTCTGCCACTGACGGAGATAGATGTGTGGTGATATTGAGGGTCTCATGTATCATCTTTTCAAGGAAAATGTTAAACAGAAAAGAGGAAACCTGACATCCCTGACGGATGCCCACTAATGTTGTTAAGAAGTCACCTTTCCGTCTATTGAAAGTTCTTCGCTGATGGTGTTTCCGTTGACTTCTTGGACGACTTTCGCCAGACCTTCGTCAATTTTGAATCCTCTCAGAAGCTGACACAGGTCATCATGCCTTACACGGTCGAAAGCTTTATTACCGTCGATAAAGATGTGGACGAGCTCATGTTTGCGTTTCAGGTTTTTTTCAATCATGACTCTTCAATCACAGATATGTTCCACTGTGCTCCGCCCAGCTATGAATATAGTCTGCTCCTCAACCAGCAATTCTTCTGTTTTTCAGTTCTCAATCCTTACTTTTAAATCGATTAAGGATGGTGCATGGCTTTGTTGGACTCGCTGACGAGGCTAATGGTGCGATTATTCTAGCACAGGTTGAGTTTTCCTTTTCTGGTAGGGGGATGACCAGAGACAGGGTTCCCTAATTTGGCAACTTCTTCTCCTACAAGATCTTCAGGCATAGTGTCGTAATTGCAGCAATCTTTGCATCTCCTAAGTGCACGGAATAAAATGGACTGGGTCCAATCCCGAAGATTGCCCCGCATTCAGACTGCGCACTGCCTCCTCAGCCTCTGCCTTAAGTATGGAAGGACTTTCGTCACCATCTTCTGGTTCGGAATGGTTCTGAAGGAGACTGGATCTGGTTGAAGCGGATAGTTATGGAGGTCGCTACAGTATTCCGTCAATCTTTGCAGGAATACATTTCTCTCGGTTAAAAGGTTCCCGTTATCGTCTTCTATAACACAAGCATTGGGCTTATTCGTCTTTGTTATGGTCTTGGTAGTCTTGAGGAGGATGCTGGCCCTTTAAATGCTGTCTGTGGTCTTCTCTTTTACAATTTTGATACATTTCTCCTTTATCCACTCCTTTTTTTTTACCTCTTTCCAGTACTTTTTCGCCTGCCTGTTCGTTGTCTGATATTCTGTAATAGAGTCCAGGATTGCATACTTATCATGCCTCAACTTTCTTCTTTTATCACAGAATTCCATGGTCTCGGTCGTCACCCATGGCTTGTTCCCCCCCTTCCCTTTTCTCGTGCCAGGTTGCTGTTCTGTATTGCTTGTTTATGCGCAGCGTGTTGGCCTGGGTTCGTTGGTGGTTTTTGGCGAACTCAAGAAGTCTCAACCTTTTGTCTTTGGTCTCTCCTATGCCAAATATACCTACTGGCCATGACCAGTCTTGGTAGGCTTCTGGTCCAACCTTGGCGTTCCAGTTGCCTTGGACAATTAGGCTCTTTGGGACCTTGACTATTATGCGCTCTAATTATTCATAGACCTGTTCTATCACTTCGTCTTCGTAGTATGGTACTGGTGCGTAGACCTTGGTGCTGATGATATTGTCAGGTCGAGCTGAGAAACAGATTGAAATAGGCCAGTTGGAGACTGGGTTGCAACTGGTGGCGCTATTTACTACCTCCATCCTAACGATTAAAACAATATCATGGTGATGTTTAGAATCCCCCCCGCGGTACCGTATTTGTGCTCTCCGTCTTTTTATGTTTTTTTCGAAGCCTAGAAACCTGACCTCGGCTAGTCCAGTAATGTCCCAGCGGTAGCGCTTCAGCTAGTGCATCAGCTCGTGAAACTTGTCGCATGCATGGAGTGTTCTTACGTTCAATGCCCCTATGGCGTCCCCTTTGTCGCTTACTTGAACGATGGATGAGCTGAAGTATCGATATAATTTGTCGTATCAACCCTGGAGACTGGCAGTGGATTGCGTGGAAGTTGATCTGTGGATACGTATTCTACTGTGTGCTTTCATCATTTCTCTTCAATGAGCTTGAGTCAACATTTGCGGCGCCGCGTCTCCTCTTTAGGAACGTGGTCGTACGAAATGCACCAGTCCCCTCACTTCTTTTCGCCCGGCAGCAGGAGCAGTTACCAGGGTTTGGCTGCGTATATGTCCCGGAACCGAAAGTGAGAGTTGAGTGTCAGGTAAGAACAATTTTTGCTTGTCTACCCAAGGGAGTTGAAAAAATCATAACTATACCGTTGTTAATGTTGCCGGTGGGTTTCCGTGAGGTTCTATCGTGGAGGATAAATTCGTTTGGCTGTAATATATTTATTAATGGTAATAAATATCATTAATATACAACAAAGAGATGTATACTCTTTGAATGTAAAGAATCGAATGTATATAAATATAGCAATACACAAATACAAGTAATGCTTGATCCGACGGTGATCCTTAAAATACAAACAATACTAACAATACACACAATACAAAATACAATTTAACAACGAAACATTGTGAAAATACTAAAACATAGTTACCTGTAATATATTTATTAATGGTAATAAATATCATTAATATACAACAAAGAGATGTATACTCTTTGAATGTAAAGAATCGAATGACTTTAGCAATCATACGATTCACGAGATCGACATTAAACATATCAGTGCACGGGAAAAGGGATGAGTGATCTGAGTATTAGACACATTATAAACGTGCAATTGTATGGAATAGATGAGCTGAACTTATCTAACCTAGAGCAAAACGACCTTAACGAATAAATCGAATACTAGTAAACAACTAATCAACGAGTACAATAAGTATTAAAATAACTACCGTTATGAACTCATAGACAAGTCGTGATTTTCATTTAAAGTAAACGATATTTAGAAATTGGTTCAACAATAAAACAACACAATATAGTTTTATATTTAATAATAAATACGATCTGTAACATTAAGCAATAACCGGAGAACTCACTTGAATTTTGTACACGACATTTTCTTGATCAGTAAATTCGAGACTTTTCGGTGGAGATGTACTTACCTTGACGTCGCTAGACTTGCAAACAAACAAACTGATCCCTCGGTACATGTATAAAACAATCCCGGCCAATTATTTCCACAAAATGTAGTTTCATAAGTGCCAGTAAAAATTAAAGCAGTAATCCGCAATTCTCAAATGATACACGACTACAGTATACTTGTTATTTTTGGAAAAACAATAACGCGCAGTCATATACGTAGGCATAAACCATAACTATTGTATTAAGTTTCAGTTCTAGTTTAGCCATGTTCGATGAAAACTGGGCTTAAGCATGTGAAGTCCGCACTGGCTAATAAGAGAGGACTTTTTCCGCGTTGATGGTATTTTTCGTTTAAGCTGGGTTCCCACTGCCGATCAGATCAACTCGATCTTAAGGCGAAAGTGTCGTCCCCGATTAGCTTGTGCGGACAGCACATTCTTTTCATGGACAACACCTTACGCACATACATTAAGCCCTGTTTTCTAATAAAAAGGCTTTTTAAAGCAGTAATCCGCCGATTATCCAAAGTTGCACGCAACGTCGTAGCTACTACAGTCGATGCCCATGTTGAATTGCAGCCATTTGCATATTTTCTTAACTGTCGGACGCCAAACATACTTTTTCATTCAATAAAAATAATACTGATTTCGAAAATATTTATATGGTCAAACATATATTTTCGGTTGTTTTTCGGTGACCATCAACCAAACGACCATGCTTCCCGGAACGATGATTGAACCCGGGTTCACTAGATGAAAAGTGCGTGTACCAAATTAACAGCTGCGCTGACCAGACAGCCGGTTTAAAAAATTGCAGAACACGCGTAAATAATATGAATAACATAAGACTGTTTTGAACAATATCATGGAAATGTAAGTCTAATGTACAATATATTTCTGAAGTCCTTTTGGTTCGACGAGAATTAAGATTAAAAATATGAAAACATCGTAGTGTGTCATCATATTTGTTTTGTTATTGTTGGTTTTTGTTGTTGTTGTTTGTTCATCGAAAAGGGGTAAATATTACGATATAACAACAATTTAGTCAGTCACAATTAGAATCATTCGTATAAATGATAAATTGCGAAACACGATACAGTACACGTCGTATTTGTGAAGGGGGACAACTATTGTTTTACTATTTTCCCACACTCAATTACGCGTGTATTTTTCAATTATAGTGATGATGCGATATTAAACGATTGGAATATCGAACGGCTTCGCTCAATGACGGGTTTCAGTCATCTGTGGATTGCCTTAAAATTTAGCGTTAACCGATTTCCAGCGACTTCGATTGCAGACGAGATTTTCATTCAATGAAATCAACATCACGTGGCCATTGACGTCAATGCGAAATTGGATGACCTATTTTCGGTGAACGACATTAAACATAGGGAAGAATGTATTTCGTACTATTGGGTTTTGTCAATAAACTGTGTATTCTTTAAAATATTCAATATTTCCACATGCAAATTATGTTTTATTTCGAAATAGTTTCAATGATGTTAGATACAGGCGCAATGAAGCACACAAATCTTTATGTTGACATTGCGAAACAAGTAAATCTCCCCATTGGACGAATCCATTGCATCTCGGGATCTGATTGGTTGAATTAAGAATGATAACAGTAGAAATATGCGGTTCACATGCGTACAACGTACTCACGCATCTGTCATTGTAGTGAGCTATAGTGTATCGTATATTACGCTAACGTGCAAACAGTTTGTAGAGACTTTCTGTTTAAGGAATGAACAACCCGAATCATAGGATGTGTTGGAAATCATATAAAATGATGCACGTTGTGCGAATAACAATTGCAACTACGACAGGGACGCATTTTCAACTTTCGGTTTCAAGTTTGGAATCTGTGCTTGGATTAAAATACGCTATTGCAAGGCGATTTCGTATTCAACCAGCTAAAGTGAGCCTCCTACACAAAGACAAGTAAGTTTTCATTCATGATTTGCTAAGTGCGGTGTTATTTATTTTTTGTATCCGCGTTAATTGCATTTTAATCGTTTGCTCTTTGCACGTGAGTGAAGCGCGTGCAAGAGGTAGCGTCCATAAATGGCGTGACGCGGTGGATCCACGCATGAGACGCTTTGAATTCATTAACGTTACTAACAAATGCTGATGTATGTTTGCGTTGCAATTTAAAAGATAATGCTTGAATTTCTTATAAAGACAAGTTGTAAAACTTCTCATTAACGATGCAAATTGAAGCCCGGGCCATAATTTATACAATACAGGGTTTGTTTCATTGCACAAATATATATACAATTGCATTAGCATTGAACTGTTTGTCCATGATTTATCCATATAAATAACAGGGATTTCAATATATTTTGAAAAAAAGAAGTTCATTGACACTGTGCTTAAACATTTAAAGGCTCCTATGAAATTTTCAGGTGTGAAAATACATAAGCACACATTTATTTTGTGAGTGCATGCTAGATAAATTATCTATAATTGTTGTTTAGCATTCATTTTGGTCTAAAACTATGCAATTGAAAACAATTTGTAGTATATATGATATATTATTGAATTTACTTTCAATACCATTTGCATCAAAATGATGCAAGTTTCTGCTTCAATTGGAATCCCTGTTATCAGTCAATAAACAACTTGTTTTCATTATGATGCATGACACTGAACATAAAACTTAAAGGGGCCTTTTCACAGATTTTGGCATTTTTTTTAACTTATTCATTAAATGCTTTATATTGATAAATTTAAACATTGGATCGTAAAAGCTCCAGTAAAAAATCAAGAAAAAAAATAAAAAAAGGAAAAGAACATTGCCCGGAGCAGGTTTCGAACCAGTGACCCCTGGAGTCCTGCCAGAGTCAAGAAGTAAAAACGCTTTAGCCTACTGAGCTATTCCGCCGAGTACACATTCTTGACGTATTTTATACCTTATATAAGCAATCTTCGTAGTTTCACAAAATTTAACGACAAAAACAGAACTCTCCAAATTATTCAATCGTTTCGCGTTGCAACGCTTTATAATTTTTAGGTTTTAAAATCGTCAAAAGATGCATATAATGGCTATATTAGAGCATGGTTAATGTTCAGTATTACTGTTTCCTCACAAATATCATAACTAAAACGAAAACTTATGAATCTGAAACAACTTTTTCAATTTTGTCAATTTACCAAAGCGTGAAAACATCCCTTTAAAGGGGCACCAGATGTTTAAGTTCTATACTGTGATTTGTTCTGTCGTGCCAAATTTAACAGGAAAATCTAAAGCAATCCTAGAAAGGAAGGATTTTATTTCAATACTACTGGTTAGTAAACAGAGCCACACTGTTGAAACAAATCTTAGTATAGCTTTGACATGTGCTACATAAATACGTTTGTAACCATTGAAATAATGTTCACACCAAAATTTTGTGTTTATAATATCTTGCTGGCTCTTCAGTTACAATTTTAACAGTGCACGTAGTAAATTCAAAAATTAGTTAAATTACACAGAAAAAAGGTTGCACTAAAAATTGTGCTGTCTCAGCAAATATGCTCATCATAATTAAAGTATACATTTTTATTCTAGTGTGTTTAAAATAAATATACGTAGAAAAATTAGCACTCTTTTATGATGTATTTTGCTTTAAGATTCATTTGGCCTAAACTGGCTTTTTCTAAGTATGTTTTAATAAATGGACTACATTTTCTTGATGTTACTCAACAAAACTATTGTGCATGTACAATAACATTGACGTCAAAAAGTATGCAAACAACAAAACAATCATTGTACATGACTTGTATATTGACGTCACAAAAAAAGAAAACAAAAAACAATTGTATATTGACATCAAAAAGCGATCAAACAACAAATCACTTGTATTATGATGTCAAAAAAGGAACAAACAAGAAATCTTGTTTGTTTGCTTTTTGACGTCATCGCAACATGCCCTTGTTTTGTTGAGAACCATTGAGTTGTTAATTTTTTTTATGTCATCATGACATAGTCATTATAACGTTGCACGTCTTATAGATCAGTCATAGTTGGTCATCATGACAGCATTAAAGTTCAGCCCTCGCTGCAGCAAACAAGCACATCACACGTCAGAGCTTTGTTGTTGTTTTTCGTTCCATGGCAACATTCTTTTTTTCCTGCTGTGATTCATAAGCAATAGAGATGTGGGAGTCATAGAAGCTCGTATGACGTTGTATTGATTATCCATAATGTTGCAAGGCTGTAAGGAAGTATCAGCATCATTTGCTGTATTGCTGTGTCATACATCATATGGATGGTGTTGGTGTATTTGTCCGTTGTTTTTTTCTGATTCTGTTGTTTCTTGTTTAGTTGAGAGTGAAAGTAAAGCACTAAAAAAATCTTAAATTGTTCACTAAATAATTTTAATTCAATTACGGTTTACCAGATTACCAGTACAGACTTATCATTGTATTTGACATTTTTAAGCCATGTTGAAAAATACATCTGAAAAATGTGTAACTGTTTTGTTTTTTCTTGCAATTAAATTTGTGTTAGGCCTGTCAATATGAAAACCGGTATAAACTGTAACTTCAATATATGACGGGGTTATAAACGGATAGGCATGATAAGTTCTGAGCTCATTTATTCATTAATTATTGCGATTGTGTTGTTATGTTTGAATTTCAAGAAAAGGCTCGAGTTCAAATGCAGGGAGGTTGGGGAAAAAACGGTAGCAAAGACTCTCACCCGTTATATTGGATTCAGCGTTGTAACGGAACGCCAGATATTGGATTTACAGTGTATATTTAATCTTCTATAATCCTCAGTCCTGAGTGCAGTAAAATGTCTCTCAGTTAAAAAAGTAACCTGCAATATTGTATAATATATTATATACCATTTCCATGTCACTGACTATTTAAATCCCAGGATGTAGAACACTGTTGAAATTTCTTACTTTTACTTTACAAATAAATTAACACATAGATGCAGGATTTGGGATCTGTTAGGTACATTTTTATTTAAAAAATTGTAATCTTTGTTTTACTTTAATAACTAAGTAATTATAATCATTAAACTCCCAGAATGCTCTAGTTGGCTTGTTTTGTGGGAAACAAATGTACATCACTTTCCACATATATTGCTTTCATAATTTGATTTCAGTTAATTTTATTGATGCATAATATTCCATAAAATGGAAGTTACACTGTCGGAAAACTCATGTCTGACTATTTTATGTTTGTAGTTTTTATGTTTGTAGTTGGTGTTCTCTGATAATAAATGTGTGGAACAATTATTACTCTTCCTATACAGTTTCGCAATTTCATTGTTTGCTACATTAATTGAGGTTGAACACTTTTATGAATGAAGATCAGGCCTTAATTTTGTGTGTGTAATGGAGACACAATCAATACTGTTTCTGTTAGATGTCTTTAAATGCATTTGTGTAGGGTGTATGTTAATAATGTCTTAAACAATGCTCATGCAAAACAATTAAAAATACGTGAACAAACATGACATTATCACTTGAAATATGAATAATGAAGTATTTTTTAATACAATTTGGGATCATTGTTCCTCAGGTACCGCAAATATGAAATCCTGTGGCTATAATGTATAATGAAGGATATGAAATCCTGTGGCTATAATGTATAATGAAGGATATTTTCGTGTGATTAACATTTCACTGTTCTATCTTTGTATGGTAAACGTCATGCAATTGTTACTTCAGATGTTGCCAATCAAGCTATTTTAAGTATGAGAAATGTCGCCGTTAATGACATTTTAATTGATTATTCATCTTCTGATCAGTCATACAAAAAGAAATGCTACAGATATGACTTATTTACATTATGCTGGATGTTTCATTATTGTCAGCTGTTTTGTGATGTCATTGTTCATTTCTGTTACGTTAAATGTCAGTTTGTTCTGTCTGCCTGTTACCAAAAAACAAATGTTTCAAAATATTTTATTTTAGAAACGCAAAACAATGGGGGCTTGAAACTTGAACCCACATAGTCATATTGCGAAATAAGTTCAAGGTTTATTGGTATTAATCCTTTCACTGGGTAGGAGCTAGGGTGTATTTCATAATTATTTGCACTGCAAGTAACAGATCATTGATTTGACCCTTAAGCTTTAGGAAAACAGGACTTAATTGATTCGCTTAATGTATCGTCCAAGATTAGCCTTATTCTTAACCCTTTGCATGCTGGGAAATTTGTCGTCTGCTAAAATGTCATCTGCAGAATTTCTAAAATTAGCATTTTCTTCGATTTTTTTCAAAGAATACTATCAGAATAGCAAACAGTTTGGATCCTGATGAGACGCCACACTCTGTGGCGTCTCATCTGGATCCAAACTGTTTGCAAAGGCCTTCAAAATTCGGTTCCAGCACTGAAAGAGTTAAATCAAAGAAGTTACTTTCCTCCTTATGTAGATTTTTGGTAAGAGAAGACTTTCTTGAAATTAAAATTACTATTAAAGCTGAAAGTGTTGTCCCTAATTAGCCTGTGCAGACTGCACAGGGTAAACTGGGATAACACTTAAAGCTCACGCATTAAGCCCAGTTTTCGTAGAGCGAGACTCATTTACTATTAGCAGTTATAGGGCGGCCCTCCTACATGTACCTGGTGATATTAGATCTTAACAGTTTGACGTCAGCAGTGTAAACAGTCTCGGTATTCTCTTATGTTCTTTTCAAGCACTTAAATTGGTTTTTCGGCTGCTTGACTGGGTTCTAACTACCTACTCTACGTCAGAACGTGTCCACTTTATAAGCATGCGTTTCATGTAACAGCCATAATATAAAGCAATTTTGAAAGGGATCAATTGTTATTCAGATATAGAACTGTAGATAGAACAGTCACATATGTTAACTGCGTCACTGAGTTTAAATTTGGGTACAGTGGCATTTATTTAAAAATGTTGGAATGATAAATTGATTGTTGAGAAGGGTAGATTATCAAATGTTATCTAAATTTAACTGTGAATGACCTTTTTAGATTGCAGATTTGTGTGCAAAAATGGTGATTCATGGCCTACTGTTTGACATCTGTTGCAATTGTATGGTTGTAAGTTTCCAGTAAAGACTTCAACATGTGTGGGTGTGTGGGCGATAACTAATTCTCTGAATTATGTCACAATTTTTAACAATATCTATGTTTTGTTAAGCTTCTTGACAGCTTGTGTCTTTGGGGAAATTATTTCATCTTGGTTAATTAATATTTATGTTTCCTTACCGTATTACAGAAGATGGATCACTCAACTATGAAACATATGTTCAAAATGGTGAACTTTCAAATTACTCGAAAGCCAGAATCTTTTCCTTAGAGTAAAGAGCTTAAAGCAAACTGCCATTCTTTCAACAAAATCTATAAAGAAATAAAATCTCCAAATCATATGAAAATTTGTTAAAGTAAAAGTTTACTCACAAAAAAAGGAAAATGGTGTCCCACTGCCATTAAATGACACTCAATCCCCTTTTAAAATTGAGCCGCGCTCTGTGAAAAGGGGGTTTAACACATGTGCAAAAAGTGTCGTCCCAGATTAGCATGTCCATTCTGCACAGGCTAATCAGTGACGACACATTCCGCTCTAATGATATTTTTCCTTTTATCAAAGTAACTGCTTATCAAAAATCCAGTGAAGCTGAAAGTGTCATCACTGATTAGCCTGTGCAGACTGCACAGGCTAATCTGGGTATTCATTTTATGCACATGCATTTAACTCCCTTTTCTCAGAGCACAACCCAATTTATTATCCTTACAATAACCAGTATCCCAAAATTATCCTTCCTTATACTTTGAACCTGCATTTTCACTTGGAGTGTCGCTTTGGGAAAATAGGATTTAATGCATGTGCATAAAGTGTCATCCCAGATAAGCCTGTGCAGTCCACACAGGCTGATCTGGGACAACACTTTCCAACTAGACTGAATTCTTGGTTTAGAAGAGACTTCCTTGTAATTTAAGTAAACAACCATAAAAGCGGGAAGTGTTGTCTCAGTGAGCCTGTAAAAATTTCTCAGGCTAATCTGGGATGACACTTTCCGCACATGCTTTTAGCCCCATTTTCCAAGAGTGAGGAAAAGTTTTTTTCAATTCCAATACATGTAGATACTCCAACCAGTCAAATATACCCCACCTCAGCCAACCTTTGAATTTTCAAATGACATCAATTAACTCACAACACTTAAAAACTCATTAAAAGAAACAACTGTTACCATACTATTGATTCATGCCCAGTGCTGATAATGCTTTATATAATAAAATAAAAGCTGGTGCATTTTCAGTCTGAACAGCACATGATACGTTTACATCTGAAGATTGTAATAATCAGCATTACTAAAAAGCTAAATACAGGTTATACAAGTTACTTTATGAAATTTAAATGCATTCTCAATACTAATTCAATTTAAAATGTGACTTCTTGCGGAAATAATTTTAGTCTTGACTATCAGAATTTTTTTTATCATTACCCTTTAGTTCATTTCATATACTGACCGACATGAGTTGAATCCCTGATGTTTTACCGTTTGATAGTATATCTTATAACAAGACTTGGCAAATGTCACGCCTTTTGCATTTTGATTTCTGGTATTTTACCTTGATTGCCTGAAGAAAAAATTCAATGCACCTTTTTAACATTTAAGTGTAGTGTCTTTTACAAATTATTCATTTAGTTCCACCAATAGGCTCCATTCCCTGATATAAATATAATCTTACAGGAAATGTTATTTTTCAGCCAATTTTTTTATCATGACCGCTATACAAAATCTCAAAGATTGCAGAAATGTCATAGAGACTTAAAGTTACATTGTATCTGTCTCCATGACTTATGAAAATACATATATTTTAAAAAGATTCTGCATGTATTTCTTGAATTGAGATGTTTGTATTTTAGCAATGTCTTCCAATGTTCTTCTTGTTTACATGTACATGATTGTATAACAAAACTGTATGTGCCTTTATTTTTGCATTTTCAGTCAAGATTGCCAAGACAGTTATTTTTCTTCATTTTATACCCTTTATTACTTTTGTTTAATTTTTAAATGATGCCCACTCAAAAGCCATATCAGTAAATGAAATACGTTTTATATCTAGACTTTGCCTTCTGCAAATTTTCTTAAAGTAGCTGTAATTAGGTCATCCTGCAAAGAAATTTCGCAGTGAGTAAAGTTGAGATAAAGAGATAATAATTAATACGAAATAAAGGCTTGTTGAACTTCCTTGCTGATATGACTGGAAAGTGAGCAACATTTAAAAAAGTAATACAAGTAATAAAGGGTATAAAACGGCGAACAATACTTACCTTGGAATGGATGTCGCCATCTTGACTATCACATAATTACCCCCCTCTGATTTTAGTATAAGCCCCCAGTATTTATGAAAAAGCAGTTTGCATACATGTAACACGTATACCCATGGACCTGTCTATTGGTTTTTCTGTCTGTCTGTCCTCCTGCACTTTTATCGTAAATATTTACCAGAGTTTGCTTTTTAAACTGGAATATACGAGACTATCCGGTAATGTGTAGCGAAGGAAAAGGTAATAAGTACCCCCCCCAAACGGCCCCAGGGCGTCTGAAAAAAATCCTGTGGAAAGCACTGGATATAATGCAAGTACATTGCACTTCATCAAGTACAGTCTATACTTGAGATAATTTATGCATGATTAGAGTGGTCTTTGACATGTTGAAATGTTGATAAATCAATAAAGAAAAATATCAGAATGCGTTGATAAATCAATAAAGAAAAAAACATCAGAATGCTGACAGTTAAATGGTTGCAATTTTTTTTAAATGTGTTGAGAGATATTTTATGTATCTTTACATACATGTACATCGTACTGTAAGATATAAAAAATTGTATTGGGACATTTACTCAACTTTTCATTTGATATTTCTTTAATCTATGTACATGTATAAATTATTGACTTACAAATAGTCTAAGTCTATCCTGTATAGCCCAGTAGAAACATACAAACTTAATGGGAGCACTTAGACAAAAGACCAATATACATGTACATGTAGCCTACCAAATTCCTCATTACCTTTTTAAAAACAAAAACCAGCTTTGCTCTGGTCTGTTATCCACTTTCATCTCTAGTAAAAGTAAGCATTTCTTCACTTCTTCAATTTGTTTTACAAAGGTCATCCATAATCATACAATTCCAGGGAATAACTCATAACACAAAACAAACTGTCGTCTCATAGGCTATGATACTTGTATTGAGGTTTGCGGCAGCCACTTTCAATAAAGCAATAAAGGTTGAAAATCCATTCATCTTGTTTATCGTGTGGTTTGTTATAAAGGTCAAACAACCAGATATAGGGCCTATCTTGTCAGAGCTGTGGTGAAACCGATAGAGATATCTCATCTCCCAATTAATTAACCTTTACCAATAATCAACCAAAGACAATTGTTTCTTGTGAAATCAATATTTTAAGCAGGTAATTTTATAGTTCTGGTGTATGTCTGCTTCTGCTAACTCAATGCTGCGTATGGAATTTATAATGGGCAAATAAAAAGTTTGAAATTTGGCCCCCTATCCCAGCTCAAAAGGTATATAAGAGTTGTTTGTTTATTAAACCAATTACGGGTCACATTAATAATAAAATATGAATCACAAATAAAACATCTAATATATTGCATCATTAACACAATATACTAGAAGTAAGGATTTTATATATATATATAATGTTCCTCATCTTCAATTGCCTTAAGTCCCCTCTCGAAGAAAGCTCCATTATGATTAATAATAATAAGGCCTAAATTAAAATTAAGTTTGTTTGCCCTTTACCGACTGACCTTTTTTTTACCCCCCGACCCAAAATTTTTTATTGCGATTTCTGAAAAGGTATTTTTTTTATTTTTGTTTTTTTGCCGATCATAAAAGAGCCGACTGCAATATTTATTCGTGCGCGTATTTACATCCCTGTCCGTTCTTATCGCCCCTGACCGATCTAGGTTGCTCCGATGGTTGGAATTTCATATGCCCCAGAATAGACAGTAATGCTAGCATGTATAACCAGCATCGCGATCAGCGGTGTTCCGTGAAAATGGCCGAAGGACATCATACTTAACTATTGGTTCGCGAAAGTAGTCGGACATATACGAGTTTACGTTCGTTGCACACAGGTTGTTAACGTGATCCAAGATGGCGGACAATAAAAAGAAATAACGATGCTCAGCGAGGACAAATAACTATCGAATTTACGACGGACATCATATAATTAGTATGGATTAATGAAAAGAGCGTGTCATTCTACGATGGAGCATACGTTTAAGATACAAATAAAACTCTTTTTTTTGGAAATGTATGAACTGAATGTCACAGAACAAGTGTTTGAAAATTGAAATGCAGTCTACTCGCAAAGAAGAATACATCTAACAGTTACAGGATTATCGTTCGAAAATGCAAAATAAAAGACAAACATGATTAGATTTATATGCAAGTGGATCTGTGTTTAATCAGATTCATGTGCATATTCTGCTTTATATTGTGTGCCAATCTAAACAGTTTACTGTAATGGCATGTTAGTGAAATGAATATTTAAAGGTAAACTTATTTAATATTTTAATGTCTCTTAGCTTAATACATCGACAACACTCAAGTATATATGTTTAAAGCGTTAATATATCCACAAACTGAAACTAACGCGCTTAATTTATTTCCCCAAATCAAGTTTTCATGCTTATGTTAGTTGCAATAATACAACTCCCAGCTATTGACCCTCTGAGCTGTACCTATGTACTCATAAAAGCTCAGAGCATTCAAGAAGAACTAATGCTTATGTTCAGTTTGCCCTTTCGTGAATTTACTTTGCCATGCCGAGACTATGCACTAACCGGTCTTGTTGCATGCTAATTAAGCCCAATTTAAGGGAAAGGTTTAAGTTAAAAATAAAAGCTGTCTGGCAGTTAAATAATGACAAATGCATTTGAGCAATTAACATCATATAATGAACACATATTTGATGTAATAACACACAAGCATGCATTTGATATTAATATATGCAAGAAACAGCAAACAAGATAATGTTAAGCTACATAGGGCTTCGTACACTGCAACAGTGCTTTAATAACAGTGTTTTAAATATCCATTGACTATTAGTGTATTTAAAATATAATTTCTCAAATAAAATAAAATAATTTTCCTACCTACCTACCCACCTGTAAAATTTAGGGTCGGTAAAGGGCAAACCAACAATATTTTAATTGTGGCCTAATAAACTTGGACAAAATGGCTTATTTAAAGGCAATTTTGTAAATACATGTAATTCCACAGTACTAATCTTACCAAGTTTGATTTAGATCTAGTTTAGAATATGTGTCAAATCATTTAATTTTTGCTTTATAACAAGGTAGAATAAAACCATGAACCACAACCCGCCACCTTTCCTCCAGACCTTACAAAAAAACTGATGCTGATGGGAATGAAAATCTAGTCAATTCCGAATTCCTCAGCACATTCTGTTTACATCTGAAGTTAACAAATTGTCAGGTAACCTAGCGGGCGTTTTATTTTAGGAAAAAAAAAAATACAACTGTCAATTACAACTTAACACATACAAGAATTACTGTGAGGGCTCTGGCATTTGCTAAACCAAAGGCCACACAAATATGATTCTATGTTTATAGCATCTAAATGTTTTTTCTAAACTTAACCACTTAATTTGTAAGGCAGGAAATTGAAACTGAAATTTTCTTTCGAAACTTGTTCAAGACAATTGAGGCAAATGTAATTTATCTTTCGAAGCTGAAAATTAAAATTGATTAGATTAACAAGTTTATATTCATATTGTGATCCCATTCAAGTCCATTTCCAGGGTAGAACCAGTACTTGGTGTCTTAGGGGGGTAGATCCTTAGTAAGATCCCCATAAGGGGAATCAAACCAGAGACCTCTGCATTATACTAGGCAGTCTGTGACCATGAACACAGTGACACTGCTACCTTTGACATTATATTATACCCCTTTTCAGCACAGAAGCAAAGTGAATTAAGGCTATATGCACGAGCATACTACATGTATAAGAATAGCCTGCAAGTACCTCACACACTGTCCAGAGGTTTTATGCTGTTTGCTGTTTGTCATTATCTAAGGTCGGAAAAAAAGCATTCGAAACTTGAACGTGGTAAGAAAGGTCTTACATTTAATGTAATTTTCTATGGGACTTCAAACATGTCAAGAGTATATCAGAGTGGTAAATAATGTTGTTGTTTTTAGAACGAACTGTCTAATGATTATAAAATCTCAATTTTATAATATGGATAATTCTATAATTTATATGATTGTGTTCTCCTAATTTGAAAATTATAAATAGTAATAGCCCCGTCACACCGAACTGGCGTCCTTACGGCGACCTAAGACTGTGTTTCTGGAAATTTCTGAATGTCGTAGTAATTAAGGAGGCCAATGACTTTTTCGGTAAAAATGCTGTTTTTCGCTTCCCCGTCACACCAGCATCCTGTTTTATGGCGTTCTGCTCGTCCTCACAGCGTCCTTGATATGCCCCTAATGACGCACTGGGGTCTCAGTAGGAACGCCAGTCGTAGTAGGGTCGCAGTAGACGCCGTAAGGACCAAATGAAGTCGCAGTAAGGACGCCATAGTCGTTCTGAGGACGCAATAGACGTACAAAGGACGTAGTAAAGTCACAATAAGGTCGCCGAACGGTCGACTTGCAGTCAATTATCATTTTCTGTGGGTTTGAGCGGCGACCACACAACGTCCATGGCAACCTTACAGTCACCCTACCACGTCCCTACTACGACTATTTCGTCCTTAACAGAACGCTGTAAAAATGCCGGACTTTGGCGACCACTTTGAACATGTTTAAAGTGGTCCCCATGGGCTCACGTCCTGAGCAATTTTCGGCGTCTTCACTGTCTTCTTGCGTCCTTACTGCATTGCTCCGGCGTCTATGGCGTCCTCACTGCGACCTGGGTTGCCTAATGTGTCAATATTTGTTTATAAAAAAATTGCATTTGGTCCATTTTGTCAATATTATTTTTTTACATTTTATCGATTTTAAAAATCCCAATTTGACCAGACTCCTTTTCCCAAAATGGCTAGAAAAGCACTGAAAGAGTGTTACAGTAGTAAGAGATTGTTTGAATGTGGAGGGCAACTAAAAACTGATAATTAGGGCATCAAATAAAATGATTTTTTTCTTTTTTGAACTGACTTCCTTTCCATATTTTATTGCTTTTGTTTGTTTTCGTCATTAACGGAAAACTCCACATGGAAGATAAAATAAAAATTGCCCCCTGCAGTTGAAATCTGATTGGTAGATAATTTTTAGTTTTAAATGACACATTTACGCAATAACCGAACAGAAATGTGCTGTGAAAAAGATCGAACTTCAAATTCTTATAATGTAGTAATTTTGTACCATAAGCGACTCATAAGCTAAATTTTGAAAGTAGCAACACTTAATATTCAGTTTTGTACACCTGGTAACTTCCTTAGTCATTCTAACACAAGTTGATTTGTTAAATAAGGTAACAGATTGTCATTGTATATGTATGTAAGATGTATATATAACCTCAAGTGTCACATTAATTATTTTTAGTGCTCGTACAGATTTAAATGAAGTTGGACCTGCTCAATTTAGTGCACCGAATACTCTTTATACCTGGCTGTAAAGGGAATACTCTCTTTACCTGGCTGTAAAGGGAATACTCTCTATACCTGGTTGTAAAGGGAATACTCTCTATACCTGGCTGTAAAGGGAATACTCTCTATATACCTGGCTGTAAAGGGAATACTCTCTATACCTGGCAGTAAAGGGAATACTCTCTATACCTGGCTGTAAAGGGAATACTCTCTATACCTGGCTGTAAAGGGAATACTCTCTGTACCTGGCTGTAAAGGGAATACTCTCTACACCTGGCTGTAAAGGGAATACTCTCTACACCTGGCTGTAAAGGGAATACTCTCTATACCTGGCTGTAAAGGGAATACTCTCTATACCTGGCTGTTAAGGGAATACTCTCTATACCTGGCTGTAAAGGGAATACTCTCTATACCTGGCTGTAAAGGTTGTCTCCATGCACCGAATACTCTCTATACCTGGCTGTAAAGGTTGTCTCCATGAAATTTTGTGGGGGAGAACGTAAAAAAGAGACTTTTTTGCCTTAATAAAAGTTAATTTATAAAAGTTCACTCGAGCCAGTTTTGTTTTATGGTCTTAAAACAGAGTGTGCGGTTGGGGTATTAAGTTTAATGTAATAAAAAGTAGGTAACATTAAATGTAATGGGACATAGCGTTGACGGTTGAAATATAGGTCACATGGCTTCGACATTCAATGACAGATCTTTTCTTCCCTCAGATTGATCAATCATACTACATAATGTGTTTGAAACTGCTTTAAAGGTTATGCAATGATGACAGACTGCTACTTGCTTCTGTCCATTTACTGTCAGTTTTTATTGTCACTTATTTGAGGCGCATAACTATTTCAACACTGGATTGTTAAACCAAAAATGCCAATTTTTTGCACTTCCTGATGTATGATTTATCTAACATTGCAATGAAAGTAATTAAATCGTTAAAAAAAATCAGAGTATTGTTTACTTGCTTATAGTTTATCTGATATTAAAACTTCTGAGGTTCTCAAGTTAAGACACATTTGTTTATGAGTATGTGTCAATGACCAGGCAAGGAGGTTTAATTGGCATTGTGTTGACTGACCATACTTTAATATAGCAATTTAGTACAGAGATTGTTTTCCTTCTTTATAAAGTACCGGAAAACAGCACTTTCCCAATCAGGACAAACTACAAATTTCCCAATTGCTGTCAAAAATCTCAATTTAAGGTTTTCCCCTCACCCCACCCCCAATTTTTTTTTAAAATAAAATGGAACATTTAGTTAATTTATGCAGCTCTATGGCTTGAAGCTTTGTAAATATTATAATATTGACAACTTAACAACACTAAGTTATCAATTTTAAAGAATTTGGGAGCATAAAATTAATATACACTGAATTTCCCAATATGAAGACTTCACAACGAGATTTTTCCCAATTTGAGGATTTTTCGCGACCTTTTTTTCCAAATTGAGCTAGTAGTGGTACTTTTCCCGATTCGGCAAAAAGAAATCGCTGTAGAAAACAAAATACATGAAATTGGAATAATGTAAAAAAAGGAAAACATTAAAAAAAGACATAATTTTTTAGAGTAAATGTCTATTACCATGGAAGGTTTATAGCATTGTTTGGACTCAGTTACTGGCCTCATTTGAATAATACTAAATAATAGGAAATTAAATATATTAAAAATAAATAATTGGATGTAATTAAAAAAAATAATTATGCTTGAAGACACAAAACTTACTGTATATCCTCAGATGTACACACAATTATTTGACAGTTAAGGAATATTGTACAACTATTTCTTTCAGTGATTTAAATCCTTGAACGCTGTTGCTTTGAGCACATATTTGCATCAAGTGCTTATGTAACTTACTTACATGTAACATTGAGTCTTTTAAAGGGCATGAACCTTTTGTTTTTGTTTTCTAAAACATAAGGGTCTGGACTGGGAGAGGGTCAGCATATACCCCCCCCCCACCCTGTATTATTTTATACATTGTTTTGTTGTACCTTTAATATGCTATGTAGTGATTTAAGGTCGCTTCCAACAGCTTGCTGTTGGGCTAGGTCTTAAGCAACGTGTTTAGAGTGTCTGACTACCACTCTGGAGGTCATGGGTTCAATCCCCCTGCTTAAGCTCCGTATTTTCACAATTGCTATTAACCTATCTGAACTTGTTATTGTATATCACCTACATATAGATACTGGTATTGGATTATTATTGTAAGGTTATTACCCGAACAAAGACTGACCTACATTGTTCCTTTTAAGCCATACTGGCCTCCTGCATTGTTTACCTTGTGTGCCCGGTCAGGAAAGTGATTCAATTGCCAGGTCACTGAACTCTTTGTAGTTTTTAGGCAATGTCTTGTGTGTGATTAATTTTCTAACTCTTTCCCATATCGAAATGTTTTTGACGCATTTGTAGGCTTTAGAAAGTTAACATTTTATTAAATACCTGTTCAGGTTTTATGCTGTTTGCTGCTCATCTGTATCTAAGGGTTGGAAATGAAGCCATTAAAACTTGAATCTAGTAAGTTCTTTAATTAAATTTAACTTTCTTAGGGACTACAAACACATCAAAATACTAAGTGGTAAAAGGTGACTTGATCAGTTATAGTCAGGAGCAAGAGCCATCAACCTTTAAAATGTAACCACAGAATTCATTACCTAAAACAAATTAATTATCCTGCTCTCAATTTTCATTTTTATTTTGAATGCAAGATGCTCTTAGTGTGAAAATGACTGAAGGTGGTTTTATCAAATGTCTGTAATCTTAGGATGATAATTGTATTATATGGAAGGGAAGATAGGCACCAATAAGATTAATTTCGATGACTTTTTCTTGTGTTATGAATGACTAATTCTTGGGAATTATATCACACTTGTGTTTCAAAGCACTATACTCCAAGTCATGTTTATGACTATTGTTAGCCTATAATGCAAAATGGTTTTGGTTGCTTTAAAAACATGGCCACCAGGGCGGGGCATTTTTCCTTATATGGCTATTTAATGGCTATAGTAAAACCTTGTTAACACTCTAGAGGCCACATTTATTGTCCAATCTTCATGAAATTTGGTCAGAAGATTGCTCTCAATGATATCTTGGATGAGTTCGAAAATAGTTATGTTTGCTTGAAAAAATGGCTTCCAAGGTGTGGGGCATTTTTCCTTATATGGCTATTATAAGTAAAATCTTGTTAACACTCTAGACGCCACATTTACTGTCCGATCTTCATGAAACTTGTTCAGAAGATTCATCCCGATAATATCTTGGACGAGTTCAAAAATGATGCTGGTTGGTTGAAAAACAAGGCTGCCAGGGGGTGGGGCATTTTTCCTTTAAGGCTATAGTAAAACCTTGTTAACACTCTAGAGGCCACATTTATTTTCCGATCTTCGTGAAACTTGGTCAGAAGATTTGTCCCAATAATATCTTGTTATCTCAGGTGAGTGACTTTGGGCCTTTCAGGCCCTCTTGTTTTCTTCAATTTAATCAATTTACCAAACTGTAAAAAGGTCACTTTTAAGCATGTTATTTTTCTTTCTTTATTGAGCAACAATTGACATCTGACTGTTTATGTTTATTTTCAGATTATTAATGACGGGAAGTCTCCTCCAGAATGGCATAATTGATGGCAGCATAATCACCTTGGTCCCCAGTATGCAGACTGGTTCTCATGTAAGTAGTAAATAAGACTTTGGAAAATGGGGCTTAATCAGGAGATTTGTCCCAATAATATCTTGTTATCTCAGGTAAGCGACTGGGCCTTTCAGGCCCTCTTGTTAACCGAAAAGTTGTCCGGAACATAACTATGTCATTTATCGTTAGATTTGAAAATGACCTGGTACATTTGTTCATCATCATTAGGCGATGTGTGTCGCGCGAAATAATTACGTCCATATCTCCAAGGTCAAGGTCACACTTTTAGTTCAAAGGTCAAAAGTGGCAATAAATGATCTTGTCCGGGCCATAACTACATGTATGATATTCATTATGAGATTTAAAAATGACTGTGTACATTAACTTTGTTCACAGTCATTGGACGGCGTGTCATGTTATAGAATTCAAGAGTTCAAAGGTCAAATGGCTAAAAATGATAATGGCATAATAATTCTTAAAAATTGCCGTAAATTAGATTCTCTTATTTTGTGAAGACAGCATGCAAAATAATCTGTGTCAATGCGGCATGTGGGGGTTTTTAGAAGTGATTTCTTTAAAATGATAGATTCAATAAAAGCTGAAAGTGTCCTCGTAAATTTAAGGCTGCTTTTTGTTTACACATAACAGGCATTATTATGAGGCAGCCAGTATAACTGCAGTCATAACAGATGCAATGAAGCGTAAATGCCTTAGTTGATAAAACAATATTTATGCCGCCCTAAAGGCTCTTAAAGAGTGGTTTGCTCTGTCTAAAAATCGTTGTAGGAAGTTGACCATCGAATGTTGACCCATTCGTAGGTTGTTTTAAATCCTTCACATGTTTGCTGTCATTGCTTGATAAGTAAAGTATGTCATGTATAAAAAGAAAAGACTGAATGATATATCAGCTAGGTCAAGTATGCCTTTCAAGGAAGCCAAGTTTTATTGTCTATATGGACGCCCACACGCCTTTGTTCGAAACAAATAGAGGTCAAGCATTTATTCAACTTTTCGACCAATATTGAAACATCAGACTATGCCGATTGCATTGGTTTTTATTTGTGAGCATTGTGAGCTCACAAATAATGCAGACCGAATTTTGTACAATCAGTATGCCTTAGCTATGCAAGGAACCGTAACCTGTGACTGTCTGTGTGGATAACTCCAGTAAAATTTAGCAGACGACAGAATGCTAAAAGCGTCTACTCTAACCACCACATCTGCCTGTTCTCACTGGTACAGTACCTAGTGTGTATTTAACAGCTTGTAAGACAACGTTGGCCAGTCTAGTGTTTATCATTGAAATCTGTACATATTGGCTGCTTTCAGGGAAAACGGGGCTTAATGCATGTCAAATAAGATTAGCCTGTGCACACTGATTAGCTGTATCAATGATTTGAACAACAACACATCTCGACCTGTGTTTTAAGACACACTCTTTATAAATTTGAATGGGTTGTGGTCATTTCAAACTTGCGATATAAAAAGCTATAACATATAATTTTGAAAACTGAGTTGCGTCTAAGATTACACAACAGCGAACAAATTAAGTGCCTTCAGTGCTTTGATATCATGAGCTATAGGAAGCCAATGTCCATTTCATACATTTAATGTATATTGCTTGAGCTAAATCCTTAAAAAGAATCTTTTAAGCGAAGAAAAAAAATTGACAAAATTTTCACGTCTTCGTTGGCTCTGAGAAAATTAATTTTAATGAAAGACTTTTCTTTCTAAATTCAAGTTTTAAAAGCTTCATTTCCAACCTTTAGATACTGAAGAGCACCAAACTGCATAAAACCTGAACAGACTGTAAGTTTCTCGCAGGCTATTCTGGTTTTATGCTGTTTGCACACAGCCATTTTCACTTTGTTTCTGAGTGGGAAAGGGTTAATTTCATTTCGATATTTTTCATTGTTTGCAAAAGTGCCAAGACTGAAACATGTTAAAACAGCAATACTTGTAGACTGATCTGATGAAGATTTGTATGCTCCCCCAAAATTTATTTTGATAGTCGCCGCTTCGTCTGTCCGTCCGTCTGTCCGTGTGTCCGTCCGTCCGTGAACAATTTTGTCCGGGCTATTTCTCAGCAACTAATGACCAGAATTCAATGAAACTTTATGGGAAGCTTCACTACCAAGAGGATATGTTCATATTATCAGCGAGTTCTGGTCGGATGATTTTTCACAGAGTTATGGCCCTTTGAAATTTTCCATTAACTGTACATATAGTGCAATTCTTGTCCGGGCTATATCTCAGCAACTAATGACCGGAATTCAATGAAACTTAATGGGAAGCTTCACTACCAAGAGGAGATGTGCATATTATCAGCGGGTTTTGGTCGGATGATTTTTCACAGAGTTATGGCCCTTTGAAATTTTCCATTAACTGTACATATAGTGCAATTCTTGTCCGGGCTATTTCTCAGCAACTAATGACCGGAATTCAATGAAACTTTATGGGAAGCTTCACTACCAAGAGGAGATATGCATATTATCAGCGGGTTCTGGTCGGATGATTTATCACAGAGTTATGGCCCTTTGAAATTTTCTATAAAAAAATTATTGTTCCCCCAACTACTGTGCCCTCAAGACGTTTTCTTTTATCTGAATATATAGTGCAAAATTGTGACAAAAAAACCTTTGGGGAGCATCACCCATCTCTGACGGTTTCTTGTTAACATTTGTCTGCATTTACTTCTTCTCCTATGCATATAATAACGTAAACATGTCTAATTAATATTAATAATTTAAAATTTACAATTTTTATACCTTAATTCATCAGAAAAGAAGGCGTGAACAACTAAAATATTTTTAGGCCATTCATGAGAATAAATCTGGCATATTCCAATATCTGTAATTGTATGCCCAATTATTGTATTTATTGTGCCAATGTCTATTTTTAGGCGTTAATAAAGAGTTAATAGGAAAATAAGAGCATTTTATTAATCGCAATTTGCTTAGTTATGCATGTCTATTGAGACACTCATTAAATTGGCAGTTTCATTTGACTGGATTGGTGTTGGCTCTTTCAGATAATTATGTCACAGTATTACAAAATCTCAAAATAACATTATATAGGTGTCTGAGTTTTTACAACAAAAGAGGTTAATCTTGCAGTTAAAATGAATTAAAACCTGAGAAAGACTCATACAGTGACAATTACTTAACAGGATGTTGACAATTTGCCCATGGGGATAAAGCATTTTGATTGGAGTTACAAATGTACTTAGTCAATCCAGAGCATTTTGATTGGTGGAGTTACTTGATCAACCCTGAGCATTTTGATTGGTGGGGTGACTTGATCAATCCAGAACTAGAGATAATTTTATGCACCCAAGTGTCTGACATAACGAGTTTATTATGCACATTTAAATATAGCAGTTGTGTTAGAACTTGAATTGTATGTATAATAGAATAGTAGGTTTTATTAGTTATTTGACACTCAAATTCAAATATTATGCTCATTAAACATTCCAAGTCAGTATCATTGATATTTAAAGGATGTAATAAAAAATAAAGGATGTAATAACATGAAATATACTTAGTAAATTCTTATTGGAAGAATGATTTTTACTTCCTCCTTGCATTAAACATCTCATTCATGCTCTGGGAAAAAAGGGCTTAATGCAAGTGTGCTATTAATTGCTGTCCCAGATTAGCCTGTGCAGTCTGCACAGGCTAATAAGGAACAAAACTTTCCTCCTAAACTGCATTTTTGATAGTGAGATTCTTGCTTTAAACAAAACAAACTTAAAAAGTGGAAAGTGTCATAACTGTCATTTTAGAATAGCCTGTGTAGATTGCACAGACTGAGCTGGGATGACAGTTTACACACATGCTTAAGCCCTATTTTCTCAGCTCAAAACTCATTGACATGTACAGTATCATACTTGTTTATTCCTGACTGTATATTCGTTGTCTATAAATGAACTAATTGATCTTTGCCCTTCCCAACCTTTCCTGTGGACACGTGTTACAGGATTAAGTTGTTAACAGGCATGACTGAGTGGCAATTGACCCCCCCCCAGTTTGTACATCATCATGTGTATCATATTTATCAATGTACAATGTGGGTTGACACACCTTTTTTATTGCTGAATTGACCATATATGGGTAATTGAATCAAGGTTTAGCAATTAAGTGAATGTTTGAACCCTTTACCACTTAGATACCTATTTTGACGCATGTGTGGTCCCTTGAAAAGTTAAATATAATTAAAGACTTGTTGTATAATCAAGCTTTAAAGGCTTCATTTCCAACCCTAAGATTGTGGTGAATACAGGTCGCGGTGGTGCAGTGGATGAAGTGACCGCCTAGTGGTTGGGAGTTCTTAGTTTCGCTCCCTACTCAGGGAGCGTTCTCATTATCTCCTCCATAGACACCAAGTGCTGGTTCTTCCCAGGAAACTGACTCGACAGTGTCCATATCTGCCGATAATAGGCCTTCTTGTAATAGTCAGCAATTCACTGTAGGAAGTACAAAGTAGAAGAAGTAGAAGATACTGATGAGCAGCAAACAGCATAAAACCTGAACAGACTGCGTGTTACTTTTACTGCAGGCTTTTCTGGTTTTATGCTGTTTGAACATTATATAGCTATTTTTACTTTGCTTCTGAGAGGGAAAGGTTGAGAGGTTTTATTATGATAAAATAGATAAAATATTGGTATAAAACATCACAGGAATACTTAAATATAGAAAAGAAATCAAATTTACTAATGGTAGATTTTAGAAAACATATCAAAATGAAGACAATTAGTAAAATTATATTATGGTGTAATATTGTAATCCATGTACACATATTTAACTTTAAATTAATCTTTACAGACACTGCAAAAATTACTAGATTTTTTCCTGATACAGAATCTTGGTTGATGATTTTTCATCAAACCAAAATCTTAAATTTTTTGTTTGTTGGGAGTGTTTTTTTCTCTATATTAAATCGAAAGCAAACATTCTTTGAGTCTGTGACAAGTTTTTTAAAATTATCATTTTGTAATTATCTGGGAACAACTTCCTTTGATAAAAAAGACAATGCCATGAATATGGTAACCCACAGGGAGGCGATTATACAATAACTTCTATCCTGTACATAATTCCAATAATTATTGCTCAATCATCCATTCCGCTTGCAAGGTGTTTTGTGTTGTTGAACTATTATCTACTTATTCGATTGACCGGATTATTAATCAGGAAGACATGTCAGGGAATAACATTAAACACCTGATAAGGTCTAATTGTGGTTGGTAAAAAATTTAATGTTGTGGTTTTGTTATATATGCTCGCTCGTGTGTAAAATACATTATATTTGCCTTGAGTCAATAAACTTGCTAACGTAACCAATGTAATTAACCAATGTAAATGCCTACCAAAAACAAATACTAAAAAAATTTGAAAAGTATTTTGCACTACTGCCAAAGTGCAGGGGGTGGGGATTATGGTAGATCATGTAGGCTGGGGTGTTTTGGTAATGGGGCATTTTTAGGGAGGTGATTAGTTAATCAATTGTGGGCTATAGAAAATGGGATTATTGTGGGTAACATGTTACATACTATTATTGTGGGTTATTATATACTACAGGTTCAAGTGAGTGCAAGGAATTCATGCAGAGATCATAAGCTTTCATAAACTCTTAGTTTATAAACAAATGTAGTCAGGTAATTGTGAGTTGACAAAATTTACTTCATTGTCATTGTAAATGTAATGTGATCAAGGAGCAGTCCATACAAAATTGCAATGAGACCTGTCATAGGTTTACCCTTTGCATGCTGGGACATTTGTCATCTACTAAAATGTCTTCTGCTGAATTTCTAAAATTAGCATTTTCTTTGATTTTTTTCAAAGAATATTATCAGAATAGCAAACAGTTTGGAACCTGATGAGACGCCACGTTCTGTGGCGTCTCATCTGGATCCAAACTGTTTGCAAAGGCCTTCAAAATTCGGTTCCCGCACTGTAAGGGTTAATAAAAAGATATATAAATACAGCTGGTTGAGGAGTGTTATAAATATAAAGGTCACCTTTCCCTTTATTTTCAGTAAATGGTTATAACCTGTTATTAATCTGAACAACACTAATTGCAGTCTGTTCAGTTCATGTTTCTAAGGCCAATGATCAGAGCTACAGATAAGCTTTTTGGGGTAATTGGGTGATACCCTTCAAAATAAGAATGAATTGGGTAATGGAAAACGTGATTGGGTATCCAAAAGTATCATACCCACTCAATAAAAAAATTTATTGGGTATTTGTACCAAAACAAACAAGTGAATTGGGTAATTGCAATAAAACATGAATTTAGCTTCTCAAAACCGTACCTACATAAAATCACTGTTATGTATTCAATTGCAGTATAGGTTGTTCCATCTTTCTGCTACCAGATTCAACAATGGAATGCGTTTCTACTTGTTTTTGTTCCAATATGGGCCAGTACTTTCATTTTGGAAACACAATACAGCCTATCATAGGGGGCTGGAACAGTGTTGGAAAGTATAATATAGTGTATTTTGACCGAAAATGCCCAAAACCAAAATTAAATATAATAATATTAACACAGGTTTCAACTAAATTTTTTTATTTTCTGACAACCATCAATCAGAGTCCGGTTGCATTGCCAAAAAAATAATACAAATAAACCACTTTGGCATTTAGACGTAGCTAAGACATAGCTCTTGCATTAAACATTAACAACTTTCAGCACAAGGCACTTAAAATCTTATTTTGGAGAGCTTAAACATATCTGATTGATGGCTGTCAGAAAATAATTTTTTTAGTTGAAACCCTTGTTGCTATAATTAAATTAAAAAAATATTTTTTTGCATTTTCGGTCTATACACACTTTATTATACTATACCAACACCGGTCCAGCCCTCTGTGCACCCCATCAACAAGTTCATCTAAAATACTACCACAGATGTCCATGGAACAAAACATGGAGTTAATAATGTCATTAACTATGCATTGCAATTGTTTTAGATTTATTTACCTCGACAAAGGAATCTATATGTTTTTTTTTGCGGAACGTTTCGTCTGCCTCGAGACGCCAATTTGTTTGACTCGCATGTGTTATCGTCTTCAAACTCGCTTCTAACATTGCTCTAGATCTTATTTCTGACAAAACCTACTAATCCTCAGGGACAAACCATGCTGACCTGTTTTACAAAACATTTGAAATTTCAATAAGTTGATATGATTTGATATCGTATGATATTTGATAATTAATAATTTAAATATAAGGAAATTTAAAGTGGATGGAGCAATGGTTTATTTGGCACTGATTGATTTTCTAAGCCGATTACCAGTCTATAAATTTCAGTGTGAAATAATGTTAAAGTTAAACGAATTTAGTGTAAGTCTTTGACATTTAGCTTTTAAGACATTATAACAAACAGGAAAAAATCTGCGTGTTATGTGGCTTTTCAATAGTGAACAAATGAACCACGCTTTGGGAAAAAAGGGCTTAATGCATATTTGTAAAGTGTTGTCCTAGTTTAGCCTGTGCAGTCTGATTACCCTTTAAAAGAGACTCCTTTTAAATGAAAAATATCTTAACTCTTTCAGTGAGGGAACTGCATTTTGAAAGCCTTTGCAAAAAGTTTGGATCCAGATGAGACGCCACAGAACGTGGCGTCTCATCTGGATCCAAACTGTTTGCTATTCTGATAGTATTCTTTGGAAAAAAAATCGAAGAAAATGCTAATTTTAGAAATTCAACAGACGACATTTTAGCAGACGACAAATTTCCCAGCATGCAAAGGGTTAAAAGCGGACTGCCCATGCTAATCTGGGATGACATTTTAGGCACATGCAATAAGCTTAAATGTTTTCTGAGAGCATGGCTCAAATCTTGACTTATGTCAGTCTTTTCCTGGTTATGTCACATGTTTCACCACGATGCTCTGAACAGTGAGTTTCCCTGGAATTGCCGTAATGAATGACACCTTGTTGTTTTGACATTTTATCTTATTGTGGTTTTCTGTTTTACATTCATCAGCCATTGCTTGGAAAGACTTTCTAGGAAATGTCAACCAATTTTTTTCTTGTACCTTGTGACATTTTGGTGTCACTTTACAATTGTGGTTATTTAACGTTTTCCTGTTGACAGAGATAATTATGTGACTTGTAACTCTTTAGTTTTTTTTCAAATCTTTGTTTCTATTTAACCCTTTCCCACTCAGAAACAAAGTGAAAATGGCCTTTTTGCTGCTTACATCAGTATCTTAGGATTGGAAATGACGCCTTTCATCATGATGGTAATAAGGTTGAGGATGTCACAATAGATACATTTAATACTGAAATTAAAATTTGTTATGTCATGCAGTGACTAATATGGTAGTATTATGACACACTGATATGTATTTTAATGCATTTTTTAGTCCCTCTGAAATTTTTGTATAAACTTTATTAGAGACCTTTCTTACTTCTAAGATTCAAGTGTTTAAGGCTTCATAACCAACTCTAAGATACTGATGAGCAGCAAACAGCATCAAACCTGAACAGACTGCGAGTTACTCGCAGGCTGTTCTGACAGGTCTTATGCTGTTTGCACATAGCCATTTTCACACTGCTTCTGAGTCTGGGAACAGGTTAAGAGCTGAATGAAATGACATCTTTCGTTCCATAATGTGTTAATATATTCTGTTCATTGGGAAATACTGATTGAAGTATTTACATAATGCTTTTACAGATGATTCTTGTATTTCCATAATATCATTACCATCCCTTTCTGTCCTCAATTGTCTTACAGGAAATATGCAAGAACTTGCAAGGCTTGATAGATCTCAAGCGTGGGTGGGAGCTTCGGAGCGAATGCTTGAAGAAGCAGCCAGTGATTAAATTCAATATTGAAATATTATTTGCCTGGAAAATATGGGCGAAATTGTTGCAATATGTTACTGTTAAAGGGACTTGTTCACACATTTTTGTAATTTTTGGAAGTATCTTGAAACAAATGGGAAAAATGATCGGCAAAATGTGGAAAATATTTAGAAAATTATAAAAACAAGGAAAAGATATTAAAAAAGTGCCTGCCCTTCAGTTTAAAACTGGGACCTCTAAAGCGAAAGCTGGTGCCTAACCTGACTATTCTATGTAGACTACTAAATTTGGATGGTGGTTTTATGAAACTCTATTTTTGTAATAATATGAATGAAAAAGACTGAAGTCAATAGGCTGTTTAATCAGTGACATTTAATAAGAAAAAAAAAGAACAGTCTCATGGTTGTTTTAGTAATACTTGAAATGTAAGCCAGTGTTCAATTAGAATGTTGAAAATAAAATAGATTGTACAACCAATAGTTTCTTTATTTTAAACTCATCTGATTGGATTTTATACTTAACTTTGAAAGCTCTGAAGAAATGTGTGCTGTAATTGTTTTGGATAAGGATCTAAGCATATGACCGCTGTGTATTTGAATCTTTAAAGTCAATTTGTCTCCTCAAATTGTTAGATTGGCTTCCCATAACCAGGAAGTGTCTTGCAGCATTGTTAATGACTGTTGAAGGAGAAACCCTGAGATTTTGCATTCAAGGTAACAGAAATTATCTTTACTGCTTGTAATTTTACCTCATAAAACAGTATTAAACATAAATTAACTACAGTTAATTATAATGCAACATTAAATGAAAATAATACCAATCAAAATGTAGTGATTGATGTGTGTCTGAATTATAAACCAGACAGAGTTATAAGTAAATAATATCACAATGCAAGCAATTTGTGAGGCGGCTTGCCAGTCACAATGAGTGGGCGTGAACTGATTGTTGTACTTGCAGCCCACAACCTTTGGTTTATAGGTTTATATTGTCTTCAACTGTAAGATATTGAGGTATTAAACATAGGTTTTTATGTTTTCTGAGACTGTAAAACGGATAAAAAAAACGTGTGTATTCAAGCAGTTAATAAAACATGTAAGTAATAGGGACAGTTTTTGAGTGTTTTTCTCTATTGTGTGTAATCGGGTTATTCCACTATTACTATGAATATACAATTTGTTGTTTCATTACATTCATATACGTGCTACATTTTTTACATTTCTTTAAGAGCGGGATTTAAGCATGTGCATTTTACTGCAATATTTTCTTTATTTATTCGGAACTATTTTCGAAACATTAAGCTCCGCCCATAATTTATTGCAGAATAACCCACACTTTATTTCCTTCTTTGTCTATAGAAAATAAGTCGCGTGCCGTGTTAGAATCAATATCAGTAGATATTGGTGCCGAATTCATGGGTGCATTTGGTGAGGTCCTTGCTTAGTCCTGACCGATCTGCATCGTTCGTAGTACAGTCGCAGTAGATTCTTACACATTGTAGTGAAGTCGCGACCCTATTCGCAAGACATCAACCGAACCCCATGATTTGTCGTAACTCAATCGTACCACTGTCGTAACTGAATCGCAGACTGTCATGAGTCTTCCCGATTCAATAAATGTGAGAAATCGTAGCGAATTGTGGGCTTGTTTTCGTAGTGGAATAGGGCCATAACATGTAGTTTTAAGTTGTTGTTGTGTTGTTTTTTTTAGGAGGGGGGTATTTTCGTCTATATTTTATCAACACTTATGGATTATTGATCTTCACTCATGCCTCATTACAGATATTGGATATTGACTTGTTTAGTGCAACGTGTGTCACCTATAGTCATGTTAGTGAGTAACTTAGGATAAGTTCAACCCACATTGATGTTGCTTTCGATTATTACCTCAAGTATTCATTATGCTCTCATGAGGGAAATTCAGGGTGCAGCTACCATGAACAATTTCTCAGTTATTACTTTTGTTCTATTTTTCTGAACTTCATGAGCAAAAGTGTGATGGTATAGGGATGTTACCTGTTGAACATAAGTGAGATTGGTAGAATTATCAGAAGCATTTTTTGAACATATTTATGGATATCTCTGAACTTAAAGTGAGTTACAATTGATATATTTCACACGTTCATTGTCATAAATCTTTAAATCTTTTCACTCCATAGTATAGTTCATCAAGTACTTTATACCACTATCTGAGTATGAAACATGTATTATATATGAATAATATAGGAGTTATTGACATCATCTGGGGTGCTTTGGGTAAAACATATTTGTTACCACAAAGCACTTGATAAACCTGATAACTTATAAATCTATTTTGAATTAACAAAATTAATTATTCAATGTCAACAGGGACTTCATGTTTATTCGAGTAGAACAATTTAATTTTCTTCTGTATTATATCTATTAACTTATAAATATTAAATATTTAGATTTTAATCTCTGTTATTAATTATTTTCGACATGTGAAATGTTTTTATAATGCAAGTTATATAACTTTGTGAGTAAGGTATATGAAAAATTCCTTTTTTGTCTCTGTGTTCTATATACAAAATGATTCTATTTTAAAATATTATGATAAATAATTTAGTTAATAAATTAAGTTTTCAAAGTGCACAATATGCAAGTAATTCAGTTATCATTAACCAAATTATATCCAGCAACAGTAAATGAGTAACAGATCTCGCTGTATGCAATCAAATAATCCTGTTGCCCTTTGGAAAGTAATCCATTATTCCATAAATAAGAACGAGTTATGAATTAGGTTACAGCTCTAACCTTCAGGTCCGCAATCTGTTCGAGAATTATTACTTGCTAATTTTTATCACCTGTCATTTAGAGCTTTTTGTTTCGGTAAATCATTCCCTTATGCAAGTGTGTTCTTGGGTGTGAGTTTGTTTTTCACATTCTTGTATTCCAAGGAATTTCTTACGAGATGACCACAAACATGTAAAAAAAGAAAAAAAGTGAGGGTATACAATTATAAAAAAATAAGTAGTTTGTTTGTTTTTTTCAAATAAAAAATGACATTGGATTTGTTTTTTATTCAATGTGTTTGATAACCAGTATTTGTGTGACTTTTAAATAGATTTTAATGTAACATAATGATCAATGAGGATCATTAATTTCATTCACTTTAATTCTCATGTTTTTTCTTGTGCAAAAGCATAATTTTACACACATTATTGTGAACAGAAAGAAGTGCCAGTGTACATCAGTATTTATATTCATATATGGAATGCTGCTTTAATAGTAAAAAAAATAAAATTTGCTATTTCTTTACACCAGTATTTATATTCATAGATGGAATGCTTCTCTGTTTGTAAAAGAAAATAATGGCTATTTCCACTTTTATTTTTATTGACATGTTTGTAATATGGTATTAGGAAGGGCCCTGCAACATAAGATATAAAACACAAACTCTGGCCTAATCTTCTCAGAGCATGCAAGCTTTCAGAGGAATGAGATGAATGAATTTTATCGTAGGCAAATGCTCCTGTGGAGCCTACAACCAGCTAATATCTGTAGAGACGTCATAACTACATCACAGGGACATTTTTGTGGTTACTTTAGATGCCGCATATCAATAATCATTCCTGGTTAGTTCAGTTACCAGTTGGGAGTTCAGTTATACTTGTGAGGTATACAGTATATAGTAGAGCTATCATTACTTGCGGAATAGCAATTGACTGAAGCTGTTAGTTGTAAAGTTTTATACACTGTTTGTCGTTGTGATATTGACGGTAATAAAAGTTGGAGTATGGATAAAGTACAGGAAATTCAACAGTATGTTTCGAATGCTGTTCAAATGGTAAGGCATTATGAATTTCTCTTATTGACATTTGTTTATATATCATGAAACATTTATTTTATCTGTTTAATGTTTACTGGCTCTATTCAACTATTTGTTGAACTGGTACATGTATATAAATAGGCGTTATTAAGTTTTGGAGTTTTTCTGCACCAGTACATTCACATAATTGTGTACAAGAATTTTAGTATAAAAAAAAATCATTTTTAATGTTATCATAATATTTTTTCTATTGTGAAGTGTAGTGTTTTTTTGTGTTTGTTATGACCTTCAAAGTGTAAGCATAATTTAACTGCGCTGTTATATATTATTGTATATTCTTAAAAAGATGGTGTTAATTTCAGTCATAATTTTACTTTAATATTGTGTAGTTGTTTTTTAATGTTGATAAGGAAAACAAAGTATGTACATGTATGTCTATGTGAAATAGCCTTGTACATGTATAACTTGGAGCAGTATTACTATGAGTAGTAATAACATTGTTTACCCATGATATGCTTGTAATATTCAATGAAGCTTTTCCTTATAGCATTTTTCTTTCTTTCGGTTTCTTGTTTGGCAATCTTTGGGTTCATAAGTCAGGATTGAGGTTAACCAACTTTGGTTTGTGGTTTAATGTCACATATAGACTGTGCATCAAATCTTCTTTGTTATTTTAGAAGATTTTTTCTCCTTGGAAAAAGTAGTATTTTGTGAAGTCAAGGGAAAACCTATCTAAATGTAGTAAACATGTCCAATGTAAATATAGTCTACACTTTTGTGTGGTCCAATAATCAAGTTGTATGGTAAGCAATGATGACACATTTGATTATATTAATATGATTTATATAATGAATAGTTATTTGGGTTGTGTGACCTAATAGGCACTTAAATATCCCTCTGTGTGTGTGTGAGTGTGTATGGAGGGGGTGGGGGTAAGGGGGTTAACTAACAGGATGAGGTCAGAAAGAGGGAATAATTTGTCTGAATTTTTTTTGGGGGGGGGGGCAATAACATAGCAATTCTTTCTTTTCCTTCTGTTTTAGGAGAGTGCTGAACATATTTTTTTAAACAAATAAATATAGAAAAATGGAAATAAAAATAATAATTTCTTTTGTGAATTTTATTATTCAATATTGCACTTGCAAATCTATTATTTTATTTAAAGCTAAAACTTGAATGTTAGCCAGTGGCTTAAACAAATTGCAACATGTAAAAAAACAACAACATATAAACAAATTTAAAAAAAAAGTTAGCTAAAGTCACATTTATTTGCAAAAATAATTAGTTTGTTGTCTGATGTTTTGCTTTACATAATTACTTTGAAGTTTTAAAGAAATGCACTGGTGTAGAATTAAGATAGGATGGTGAATGTGTGCAATTTTTACTTTTTTTAATTGTTCTATCAAAGAATCTGGTTGTATTTACAAAGGTTATGCGGTTTTTGTGTGAGATATATCAGTGTCTACATTACAAGAAAGAATAACAGTTGTGGGCTTAATTGTTGTAATGTCTGAAAATATCTCTTACTTAGATTAGAATTGTGAAATTCCATGAACTCCATTGACATTTAACGTGATGTTGAAAGACCTTTCATTTATAAAAGTTGAAATGTAAAATGGAGATAAAATGTTCAGGAACACATTTTTATAAAGGCGTTGACTGTAATATGTGGGTGGGGCAGAGGTGTTAAGCGAGGTGGTAGTGGAATTTAGTTTTGAAATCTCTGTGACCTCTGTTAAGGTCACAGTGGTGAAGTGGATATGGTGTCCATCTTGCGATCAAGAGGTCACAGGTTCAGTCCCCACAATGGGAGAGTTCTTTACATTTCACTATAGACAACAAGTACTGGTTCTAGTCCCAGGAAATGGACTCGAGCGCATTTAAAATAAGCTGTAGGCTTTTTATTCAATCAAGCTATTATAAATAGGTTTAAACTAATCTCTGTGAGCAATATGATTGAATACAAAAGAAGATATTCCTACAGTTTGTCTGTATTTATATTTAAAGGGTAAAGCGGTAACCCCGTTTCTCCGGCCAGCAGCCAGAAATTTTGCATCCCAAATGTTAAATTCACCCCATATGAGTGGTCACGCGCAAGTAAGTCAGTCATGTTCATTGGCAAAATTACACAGACGCAACGGCAAAAAAATTGATATGCACTTCCAGTCTGCGGTTTAGGCTCTGTAGTACTGAAGCGTGATGTGTGATAAACATTTTGACAGCCAGATTGCAAATTGCAATTAATTAGCAGTGGATTATCGGGTTATCGGGTTAAAAGCAATATGCGACGTTTGATCTTTTTGTTTCCGCACGTGCGAATATCACCTATTATTACTGGAAAGGAGATTCTTAATTTATAATTTATTATTTGTAGCTCATACTATTTCAAGCACACATTTAGGACAATTATCGGCTAATTAAAAGTTAAAAAGAACAACAAAACTTTTAACCGAAATCGACTGATCTACATGTTATCTGTGCTACAAAGTTTTATCCAAAAATCAATACACGCATGCTTTCGAACCATGGGTATGGCGTGACATTGTACATTGGTGCATAATTTTTGCGCGTTTTTGCCGGGACAAAGGAAAAACACGATGCTAGAATTTGTAAACGTCTCGTTAACATTAAACAATCAGGAGTGTGTTTCGGATTACAAATCATTATTCTCATTTGGGAATGAAACAAAACATTTATATTTGTTTTATATTTACAATGATTTCAATATTAATTTTGATAAAACCCTTTACGCGGCAAAAAAATGTTTTTATAATATTATGCATGAAAAGCACGATTACCAGGAGGATTACACCCGGTTGCTATTATCAGTCTCTTAAGTAACTGGCCACAATTTTATCGTGAAGGAGATCACTGTCGGGACCAATTCGTGCGGTAGGTATTCAAAGCCATAAAACTGCAATAAACCGATTAAATTACCGATTTATAGTGACACGGGAGTTATTCACGCATAACTGATTCACAACTGTTCCCATCTTAAGTGCCTTGGGGCCATACAACGCGCATTGTGTAAACAATGAATCATGAGAATGATTCTTTTTCATTGACTTGATTCTGATGATGATGATGATATTGATGATGATTAGAAAGATGAATAGAATTATTTTTTTTTTTAATGAAAATGTTGTCTTATAGCTGATTTTAGAAAGGAAGAAATAAAATTATTTTAAGTCTATACATTGTTTAGTACATCAGCGATTTTCCTTGTCCAATTGGGAAAAGTACCCGTACCGGTCCGATTGGGAAAAATTGAGTCGTGAAAACCTCAAAATTGGGAAAAATCGAGTCGTGAAATCCTGAAATTGGGAAAATCGCGTCGTGAAGTTTGGGTCTTATTGAATACATCATACAGTTCATACTTAATTGAACATACACATTTAAATAATCATTTGCAGGCATGCCTTAATGACCATTAAGTTATAAAGTTTATATAAATAACAAAATATTATAAAGAACACACCAAATCAATTACTAGTTGTTTTAATCTCTTTTAAAGCAATGTCTCTCTCTTTCATTTTTGTGAAAATTTCAACAATCTTTGATGTTTGATCATCACTCAGTTGCTTGCATCCCTCCCTGCACAGCATCATTATTGCTGTCAATGTGTCCTGTGATAGATGGTTCCGATTGGTTTTTTGGCATAATATTTGCTATTATGACTCATTTCAAACTACGATAAGGTTACAAACCGACGTAAAACAGTACGCTGGCTGCCTGGCAAAAGAACTGGAAACAGTAACAACTCTATTGATTGAATGTGCTGAATAATAAAACCCGAAATTAATCGAGCGCGTGGTTACACACAACTATACGATTTTCTTTGTTCGCTCGCCGAAAGTTGGTTTTTTACGAAACTTTCTATCGTTTTGAGAAAAAATTCGGACGCTGATTGGGATTTTTCCAGATGCCGATTGGGAATTTGGGAATTTTCGCTCGATTGGGAAAGTACCGTTTTGGGAATTTGGGAATTTTCGTTCGATTGGGAAAGTACCGTTTACCGGTACTTTATAAAGAAGGAGGAAAATCGCTGTACATGTACACATATTTACCATTTTGTTTATACAAAAATTGAACAGTTGGCCATGCACTCATCAACTCCAGACTCCCTATGACCCAACCCCCTCTTAAGAGGCCACCCCGCTTAAGCAGCCAATTTGGCTGTTTCCCTTGACTGGCTGCTTAAGAGGGGTTGGACTGTATTACCCTTTCAAAGTTTATATGTAGTAGGCGATAAAGTTGTGAGACTAATATATATCTCAATATTGTTACCTATGATGACATTTATGGCATTTTCATCAATCACACCAGTATTAATGTGCTCTCTTAGGCGCCCTGAAGGTGTTTAGTATGAAACTGTGAAATGGTTTTAAAGTAGGAGGATCTTTCATTTTGGTGTCGCTGAGAAACTGTTACAGTGCATTAGAAGTGCACCAAACCTTCATAAAAACGATACTTATTGTGTCACATTTCCATGACATTCATTCCCTTTATTCTGTTATAGGTGTCGTATGAGAAACTTACCGTATGACAGAAGTGCACACAACCTTCTTTAAAAAAATTACCTTTTGTGTCCAATTTTTATTACAATTATGGCCTTTATACCGTCAGATGTCACAGCATGTTCTTTTTTGTTGTAACAAAGTTACCAATGTATATTTATGAATTTCATTGCGAAGAATGTAAAAGAAGTAACTGTATAAAAAGTGTTTAATGTTTTAAGTAGGTACTTTTTGTTGCTGACCGCATGTAGTAACAATGTGAATATATTCTGGTTTAATTATTATTTGTGACAGTAGTTTTTGTTTATTTACAGAACATGACTACCAACTCCCGTGTGATGCAGGCCCTAGAAAACCTTTCAGAATCTCAGGTAGGATCTTGATTGTGAACAGTCGCGATATGGGATAAAGGTGGTTAATGCATGTGCATAAAGTGTTGTCCTAGATTTGCAGTCAGCACAGGCCAATCAGGGCGAACACTTTATGCCTAAGCTGGATTTTCACTAAGAAGGGACTAATTAATCATTCAAATTGCAGATTGGTCAGGCTAATATGGGACAACACTTAAGGCACATAAATTAAGCCCAGTTTTCCCAAAATTTCGTTAATTTCATATACTGTTCATAGACTTCATATAATAACCAGTCAACAAAGTAAAAATGGATGTGTGCAAACAGCATTAATCCAGAACACCCTGCAAGTACCTCGCAGTATGATCAGGTTTTATGCTGTTTGCTGCTCAGTATCTAAGGATTGGAAATAAAGCCTTAACAACTTTAATCTAGTAAAAAAGGTCCTTATTTAAATTTAACTTTCAGAGGGACTACAAATGGGTGAAAATATGTATCTAAGTGGTAAAGGGTTAAGAATCAAACACTGAAAGTAATCAAGATAATAAATTATTTATCATGATATTTAGCCTCATACCGAATTCCCCAAATTACTGTTCACTCCTTTCCCAGGGAGAGCCCAATCTTTTATGTACATTATTGTGACGGTCTCATTGCACTAGATCACCCTGTTCATAAAACTTTATTGAGGATGGAACAATCAAGTGTTATGGTTTGATCAACCTGGTTACTGAGTAGAATGAGGAAATCATAAATATTCCAACAACAAATTATTTTTAGACCCGTTTATAAGAGAGGTAATCATAAAATCAATTTGTATTGTTACACTGATGCAGCCTGAATTTAGGTCAATTAGTAATCGGCTGTCCTGGAACATGAAAACAATCCAGCCATGCTGTAGGAAAATTGGGCTTAATGCATGTGCGTAACATGCTGTCCTTGATAGCCTTTGCAGTCTAGGACTGGTTTCATGGACAACAATTTCCGGTTTTATGGTGTGTTTTTTTCGTTCAAAGAAAGTCTTTTCAAGATGAAATTCCAGTCAGAGTGGAATGTATCGTCCCTGATTAGCCTGGGTGTACTGGCCAAGCTAATCTGGGACGTCACTTGATAGACAAGCATTAAGCCGAGTTTACCTAGTGCAGGCCTCAAAAGTGTATAATTGATTGTACAGTCGAAACTGACCTAACGGCCACCTGAATTTACCGGTCACCTGCAGACAACGGTCAGTCTGGAATCTCTCCGACGAAAAACACTCTATATTACACCTGAAAATAACGGCCACCTGTCCATAACGGCCAACGGCCACTATATTCCACTCCGAAATTCAAATTTTACCTGAAATCAACGGTCCGCGTCAGTCTTCTCGAGTCGCGAAAATTAAAAACACAGCATATCATTTGTCAGTCTATTTTGCGGTTAAAGCGTTTGATAGCGGTAATTGTCTTTGATATTATAAAAGCAGCCCGCTGCGAGTAAACACATAATACAGTGTTAAAACGGTTTGAATTAAAAATTAAAATGCCTTTTGTGTGATGTTTGCGTACGAATAAATTTTAACTCACTTTTTGCGTCTTTTTCTTTGAATTAGAACGGTACAATTTCATGGTACTATCGGTTTATGACAGCGGATCCGCTGTTTAGACTTGTACGGACGTGAAGTCAACGGCATGTGACAAGCTTTATTTACTGAATGAAAGAGATGCATGAGCAAACAATTATACAAGCGTTGATAAAGTCATTACTTTAACTTAACATTTTATGAAATTAAATCAATCTATAAGATATTATTCTGTATTATTCAATGTGCACATGTAAGTTATTTCTGTTATTATGCTTAGTTAACGGCAATGAGCCTTTGTTTAACACTGTATGCAAAGACTGGGTGGGGTAACGACGTATCAATACTACCAACTGACAAACCATCTTAAAGTTGTGATCCGAATTCAACGGTCACCTGTGGACAACGGTCACTTTGGCCATTTCCCTTGACTGACCGCTGTTCTCAGGTTTGACTGTATTCTCACTTTGATTACCCAGATTTATCTCTAGCACTGTCAGCTCACATGTCTATATGGTCATGTGAACCATTTCCTACTCAGAAGCAAAGTAATAATGGCTATGTGCAAACAGCATAAAACCAGAACAGCCTGCAAGTAACTCACAGTCTGTCAGGTTTAATGCTGTTTGCTGCTCATCAGTAACTCAGGGTTGGAAATGAAGCATTTAAAACTTGAATTAAGTAAGACAGGTCCTTAAATAAATATAACTTTCTAAGAAACAACAAATGCGTCAAAATGTAAGTGGTAAAGGGTTAATCATGCTGGTTGAATTATTATTCCCAGTGTAAAGTAGAAATGGAATCCTTCACTGGTTAAAAGCCACCTCCCTTGGGAGAGCTGCAATATTATGTCACATCAAAGGTGAATTTCGTAATAGTATCTAGAACAGACCTTGATAATAATTAAATGTCACCAGGTCGTTTCTTTATTGTTGTCATAACAATCTCAGATAGGTGAAAACACTTTTAGTGGGAGGGAATTGTTATACAAAATGAGGGTTGAGAGCTAAGTGGGAAATGACATTACCTGACAACAACATGGTAAGTGATATGTCACATTAAAATTGAACTTTTTGTTTGTAACTATGACCGTTGCCAGTTACATAAAATCAGTTCAGTGACTTTTATAATACTTATTTTATGCAACAGTCAGCTACGAATATGCCCTCTTTTTATTCGGTGCATATTCATAACATTTTGCAAGCTTCCTGCCTATTTCTCATATAAACAATGACATGGTTTTTTTACATTGTCAAGGTCAATGCTTTCCAAATAGGCTCTGCTTATTTCCTATACAAGCACTGACAAGGCTTTCTGTAAATTTCAAGGTCAATTATTTCTTAAATTGCCATGGTTTTTTTTTTCAAATACAAATATCTATATGGTTTTCTTAACAGTTGCATGGTTGATGATTTTCAAAGATTTTTTCTGTACATTTCTGAGGTCAATGATTTCTTCTTGGGTCGTATTTCCCAAACAAACACCAGTATGTTTTTTCTGTACATTTCCAAGGTCAATTATTTCCTCATCGGCCCATATTTCTCAAACAACCATCAGCATATTTTTTTCTTCATATTTTCAAAGTCAATGGTTGTTTCTCTTGACGTTTTTCAAAGTCAATTTTTGGTTTCTCTAGCCATTTTTCAGGTCAATGATCTATTTCGCTTGACTTTTTTCAGGTCAATGATTGGTTTCTCTTGACATTTTCAAGGTCAATGATTGGTTTGTCTTGACATTTTTCAGGTTAATGATTTCCTCACGGGCCGTGCTCCTCTGCTCCTGGCAATGAAGCTAGGGGAGCACATGATGTTCGTGCAGCTGCAGTTGTCGTCAGCGTCGTGTCTGTCCCGAAGGCGCTCTCAGGGGGTGCAGAACCACTGCGCGCATTCCACCGGCCACAGTCACAGTACCTCAGAGGTGAGATAATGAGTTTGTTGTTTTCGTGAAACTTGAGAGCCACAAAAATACCTCTTTGGTTGTTCAGAATCTCTGCACACATATCACTAGACTGGATTTGACTGAAAGTGTCATCCCTGATTAGCCTGTGCAAACATCACATGGATTTAGTCCAGCTTTCCCAGAAAGTACAGACTCATATTTAGAATGTAACCTTATGATTTGTTTGGAGAAGGGTAAAAAATATGGACGATTCATACAATTAATAATATTGCTAGTTTTATAAATAGTCAACTTATATTGAATAAATATTGTTGGAAATACAGTCAGTGTCAAATGTACGCATTGATAAGCTGGACACAGATAATTATAATACATTTACCCAGCATTTATTTCCTTCTTTATAAAGTACCGGAAAATGGCACTTTCCAAATTATAAAAAACTACACGTTTCTCAATTACTGTCAAAAAATTTGCCAATGGAAGGTTGTTGTTTTTTAAAATAAAATGCAACATTTAGTTAGTGTCTCAATGCAACTCGATGGCTTCAACCTTAGAAAATATAATATTGACAACATACTTGGTTATCAATTTTAAAGTACTTGGGAGCAAAAAATCAACATCTGTGTGCATTCACCAGTTTCCCAAGATGAAGACTTCACAACGAAATTTTTTCCAATTTCTGGGGTTTGCGCGCATTTTGCCCAATAGGGCTAAGACCGGTACTTTTTCCAATCCAACACCAAAAAATCGCTGTTTTCTCACCCATATTTCTGTCTGTGTATGAATCTTATCATAAATAAGTTTCAGTTTACACACTCAAGGAAACAAATGTTAGCTATAACCTTAATACAGCCTTTGTGATTAAATCTATTCAAGTCTATTGAATAATGTAAATCTAGATACTCCAGCCTTCTACCTACCACCTTCGGTATGTATTGAGGACAGCAGTCTTTCTTGTGTATAATGTGTGGGCAGACGAGTAGGTGAATACATACATTGGTCCAATTGCAAGTGATTAAATCACCTGGAATAGGTGAGCTGTTTTGGCATGGATGTAGGAAGTGAAACTAGCTCTGGGCCATAAAATTACATTAAAGATCATTGGAGGTGTATGTAAATATGGGGTTTACTATCGCTTATATTCTCTAGAGTGCACATTAATCAATCATGTCAAACAGTCACACTTTTTTAGTTTATCGAGTGAGTATGAATAATTGCATTAATAATTATTTGCACAGCATTACCAATTAGCAGTATTTTTATTCTGTTATTTGTGAGAAATATACAAATTGTATGAGTTAAAAACACACAATTAAAACCAAAATTCAGGGCTTTCAAAACAAAACTTAAAAAAAGGAAAAATATCTTACAATTTAATTATGGGTCATATAATGTTTTTTCAAACAAAATATTACCTTTGCAGTTTTGGTCAATTCTCATTTATTATTCGCGCACTCATTACCCAGACACCAAGTACTAGATCTACCCAGTAAACTCACCACAGACTGGTAATTAGCTGGCTGTTGATGCAGCTAAGTTTAAGTATTCCATCATGTTTGGCACACTTGTGATTTACATGTGGGCACATATTTCTTACAGAAGTCCAATCCACACAGCGCTGGTGTACACGCTGGGGTACACGGATGCAATTCAGGGGCCGTCATCGACAGTATCAACCACCTGGGGCAGGGTGTGTACTCCGGAACGTTCTCAGGTAGGCTCGCAGGCCGAACATGAGCCCGTTTCTTAGAAAAAGGGGCTTAATGCATTTGCATAGTGTCATCCCGCTGAAAATGTAAAAATATTTGCTTCATTCTGGGAAAACTGGGCTTAATGTGTGTGCATAAAGCGTCATACTAGATTAGCCTGTGCAGTCCTCACAGGCAATCAGGGATGACACTTTACGCCTATACTGGATTATGTTTAGAAGAGACCTTTTTTAAAAAACAAGTTTCTTAAAAGGGGACATATGTCAACCCTCTTTATTCTGTGCCGTCTTCACTTGCTAATCCGGAATGACACTTTATCCACATTTTCACCAGAACGTTGCTAATACTGTTGGCAATTTCAAAAGCTTACAGTGCAAGCACAATTATTGTATTGGTGCAGATGTACTCGGCAGATGTCTTTTCTGCTTGTCGACAATGTGGATGACCAAGAGGTCGAAATGTTTTTGTTAAACCTTGGCAACAATCAAACATGTCAGATATTAACCTTGAGCTTTTTACATACATGACGTGTGGAATAATATATTGTATAACTATGACTTAAAATTAAACCCCATCTGGTTTAAAGTACTTAAATTTCAAGAGTATTGAGCCTACGTAATGCTCTAAATGATTGCTAATTGTGTCTGATTGACTTCCCACATATGTGCCCAAACAATGTGGCTTTTGCATAAATAACCTCCTATAATTGTATGATTGTTGAAATTTACTAGCACAATGGTTAATCGATCTGGCATTGCCAAAAATAGAATCATTATTTTGCTTTATTAAATTGGTCTGTATTTCTTTTCCCAATAAATTCACGGTCACTCTAATCATGCCAGGAGTCATTTTGATGGTTTTCTTATAATCCAAATGGGCTGTGCTTTGTGAAAAGGGGGTTAAATGCATGTGCCAAAAGTATTGTTCCAGATTAGCCTGTGCAGTTCAGAGGCATACAGCTCAAATAATATTTATTAATACTAAGGGCTATTAAATGCAAATAGGTATGTGGGCAATAGAACACCCTCAATGTGTTTGCTTTAAAAAAAAGTTTATCGCGGTCTAATACTTGCTTGTATTATGAACGTTTTATCTGTGGCTTGTTGAAAATATCACACTTCCAAAAGTTTCACTTCCTTAATAAACTGCAGATTGTAAACTGCACAACGTTTTTGTGTGTTTCTACATTTTACAATGACTACTTTTTTGTGTGTTTCCTACATTTACAACTGAGTGTTCCGTGTGATAATGTTAAATTTAATCTAAATTAAAACTGTTTACTGATTAGGTATTTTCTGTCTTTGGAACAAGCATGACATTCATAGATCCCTTTTAAAGTGACGTACATTTTACATTGGGTATGAAAAACCTTAAAACACACAGGAGTTATGGCTTTTTTGTTTCTTGTTTAACAAATTTGCAGCAATTTGTTTTGTTAGTGATTAATGGTTCTTCTTCTGTAAATAAAAACCATTCATCATACAATTCTACTAATTTTATACTATTGTTTCCATAATGAGCATTCGTCAAAAATGATGTTTAATTGTAGGAATATTTTTTTCTCCTTTAATTGCTTTGTTATTGCAAATAATCCTTAAGGAAACTGAAGCTGTAATTGTGAACATGCTGTTGAAAGGTTCTATATGTGGGTGTAAATTGAAACATCATGTTTGTCTTCCGCATGTTTTTGTCTGTTTCTTGGCCATGAAATACTGAAAAATGTACTAAGTTTTATAAAATGGTAGAAATAAAGAATTATCTAATATTCTTCCTTTTACCTACTTACATTGTTGAATTTGAATGAAACAAAGCCAAGTCCTAATCTTTGGTGTAATTAATGCGTAAAAAAACAACGGAAAGACAAAACACAGACACACTTTCAATCAGTGTATCAAGCTGCGTTCTGAGAAAACTGGGCTAAATGCATGTGGGTAAAGTGTGCCCCATGATTAGCACAACAGATTAGCCTGTTAACCCTTTGCATGCTGGGATATTTGTCGTCTGCTAAAATGTTGTCTGCTGAATTTCTAAAATTAGTATTTTCTTCAATTTTTTTCAAAGAATACTATCAGAATAGCAAACAGTTTGGATCCTGATGAGACGCCACGTTTTGTGGCGTCTCATCAGGATCCAAACTGTTTGCAAAGGCCTTCAAAATTCGGTTCCCGCACTGAAAGGGTTAAGTCCACACAGGTCATCGGGAACAACACTTTCCGCCTGCCCTTGACTTTCGGTTGGCACTTTCCTTAAAAGTGAAATGTGTCGTCTCTGATTAACCTGTGCGAACTGCATAACATGGCACAAATATGACATTATTGCTTGGACCTTGTTTTGGAACAATATATTGTCCCTTTCAGGAATCTTAGATCCATCAATACAGGAGTATTCTCCCTTTCAGGTACCTTAGATCCATCAATACATGCGTATTTTCCCTTTCATGAACCGTAGATCCATCAATACATGAGTATTCTCCCTTTCAGGAACCTTAGATCCATCAATACATGAGTCTGCAGGGCGACCAAAGCGTGACATTAACACGATTCTTCAGATCTTGAACGATTTGTTGGTCGCGTCGCCCCAGTTCCGAGATACGTCCAGAACTTGCTCCTTACAAAAGCCGTACAGTTCCACACAAGAGACACATTGCCTAGGTTAGTACAATTCACTTGATTTTGATTTATGAACAGTTAGCCATGTTTCTCCCCTTAGCAACAAAGATACTTAACCCTTTCCCACTTAGAAGCAAAGTGAAAATGGCTATGTGCAAACAGCAGTCTGTTCAGGTTTTATGCTGTTTGCTGCTAATCTGTAAATAAGGTTTGGAGTTGAAGCCTTTAAAACCTGAATTATTAGTTCGCACAGGCTAATAGGGGATGAAATTTCTGCTTTAACGATTTTTTTTGTTTTAAGGTCCCTTCTAAATAAAAATCCATTGTAAATCTCTGATAAGCCTATTTAGAAGGCACAGGCTAATCTGGGATGACTCATAATGCATATGCATTAAGCCTTGTTTTCCCAGCATGTGGCTCTACAAATGAACCTGTCCTTGTCAGGGATCAGTGTTGACTTTTTGCAATATCAGATAATAAGCGTAATATTATCAAGAAGACAAAAAGTTTTCTCATTATAATGAAACTTTAAGGTATTGCATAATGATTGCATAAGGTTGTGCAAGAGGGCTCTTTGTCCTCAGCGGCCAATTGTAAAAATCTGGATAACTCTTATCCAACGGATAACTTTTGGTTATCTTATCATAAAATTGAAGATAACCAAAAGTTATCCGCTGGATAAGATTTATCCAGATTTATACAATTGACCGCTGGTCTCTTTATTATGTCTACAAGATAGTCATTTTAATTGTTGAATTTTTTTGAAGAGCTTATTTTAAACAGATGTTAACATATGTAACACTGGATTAACAATACTTCAAAAGCAAATTCAAGTTGGCCTGTATCACTTCATTTAAATTCAAACAAAATGCCACTGAACTTTTAAACAAAGTGGATGATGCTGAATTTAGTTGTGGTGACAGAACATCACATTTTTATTGGCAAACTTGTGACATGTTATTGAAGTTGGCGCACTTTTAAAGATCAGCCTAAGTAAACTGCCTCTTAAACTATTTGACAAAAGATACAAAATTAATTTCTATTAGGTCACAATGTTAACCTGCTTGTCGTGCAACTTTCACAATTTCAGACTCTTAAATGGTAGCTAGGATTTATGGTCTTGCACTGAAGTGAAATGCTTTGTTTCACTTTGTGTACACTATTTACTTGGGTTACAAAGAAAAACAAAATAGTTCCCTTATGCCCTTTAAGATTTTTCTACATCCTTAACCTTTGCACTCTAAGGAGCAAAGTGTCAATTGCTATATGCAACCGGCATAAAACCAGAACAGCCTGCCAGCAACTCGCACTCTGTTCAGGTTTCATGCAGTTTGCTGCTTATCTTATGGTTGAAATTGAAGGCTTTTAAACTTTATTCTAGTTACAAATGTCTACATTTTGCTTTGATTTTATAGCAACTACAAATGCATCAAAGTACGTATTTGAGTGGTAAAGTGTTTACAACTTGTGAATACTGTTTGTTTTACATCTTTTAGGTAACTATGAGAATTCTAGCATAGGAGTAGCAACAAATGAAAACCTTCAAGGCAAAGTGCAAACATTGAAAAAGTTGATGCAAGAACGCAAGCTGCGTAGACAGGAGAAGAGAGGCTTGCGTTCCCCATACCAGTGGCCAAACAAATTACAGCACGTCTACCAGAGAATGCGATCCTCTGGGCCTTTGAACTACGAGGCTTCCACTCTTCCACGTGACATCGAGGTCACTGCGGGCAATAAGGAGTCACACAGCGATGCAAGCCCAGCCTTCGCTGCTTCCACGCAGACCGCAATAGAACACGAGAGTGTTCTTGTCTGAGACCATGCATGCTGTAATTGCGCAGCAAGTTGGCTCACGTTTGGTTGTGTCTAACCCTTTAGACACATTGTTTTGTTTCACGGCCTGTGGTCGATCATCCACCATGGCCGTTGTGTATTTTCTGTGGAGGGTCTGAGAGGGACACTTTTTGCTGAAGTGATGGTTTTGTGTCACGGACTTGAGATTTTGACAGTTGTTCAGCCATGTTCCATTTGTGTTTGTACTAGTGTTGTATCATTAACGTATAAACTGCACGATATATACCACCATGTGTGACATACATTTCGTATGACTCAATACTGCTAGTGTTACAAAGATTTCAGTAGCAAATGCATTGGTACATTATATTTTGAACAAAGAGGATATGGCATGAATAATTTAAACATGTTGAGTGGCATTTATTGCTTAAACGTTAACAGCATGAGGCGATTAATAAATTCACAACGCTGAAATTTGAATTAAAGCAGTTGATGTTTTATAATTAGGCAGAGCTGTTAGAAATGTTTAAATTGTGGGGATGTGTTTGTATATATGTACAAAAATTGCTTTCTTAGATGTGACAATATTGCATGATTTATATAATTATACAGCTATTATTCTATAGGTGTGGTCCTTCAAATGCAAAGACTTTGTCAGCCCTGAATCCATTTCACCATATTTTACCATATTTAATTACAAACATGCTTTTTTTCTCCAAATTTATTTACTATCAGTTTAAATATTGAATTCATTAGACTTGCATCTTTATTATACAAGTAAGAACGACGATTTAATGGGACAATTTTTTTCTTGAGTTAAAATTACACAATGAATATTCATTTGATATGTTGCACACACATTGATGTTAACTTAAGCAGACTTCTAAGTATATATATTGTCAAATGCGGTTAATTTTTCTCAAATTTCTTTGCTAATAAGATGAACAGAATTTTAATTAACCAGAACAAATGCGAATGAATGTCAAACCAGAACTTATGTGCGTGACTGTCATCTATGTGAAGCAAAACCTAACTAAAATGAATTTCATAGACGAAAGAAAATACATTAATATCACATAACAAGACTTGTAGTAACACGCTTCACACTTTCACCATTTATTTTTTAATATGTTAGATAAATTTGAATGGCGACTGACATTCCCAAGTTCATTTTAAATCTGTCATCGACCTTACATTGCTTTTGACAGTTGTAACATGAATTTTGTTTTATTGCCCTTAAATGTCGCTTACTTTTTGTTATTTTAATGATGAATGTTGTGCAAGGACAGCTCTCTGCTACTTTCATTGTTTCATCGGTCTGATATTTGATATTGGCTTTGCGTTTATTTTCCACAAGTGGGTTTTTAATGAAATGTCATTAGTATGAATTCCATTACTCCCCCTTTGTCGGGAAAAATATTGCTGACAAACAATCTGCTGCATCCTGCGCAACAACATGTTAACCCTTTGCATGCTGGGAAATTTGTCGTCTGCTTAAATGTCGTCTGCTGAATTTATAAAATTCGCATTTTCTTCGATTTTTTTCAAAGAATACTATCATAATAGCAAACAGTTTTGATCCAGATGAGACGCCACAGAACGTGGCGTCTCATCTGGATCCAAACTGTTTGCAAAGGCCTTTAAAATTTGGTTCCTGCACTGAAAGGGTTAACTTTTCTACTAGGAATTTCTATATCTCTGTTGATTCTTTGCTGAACAACATGTGTTCACTAGTTTAAAGCTGATATTTTAAAAAGCATGGTGTAGGTGTGTGTACGTAATAGTTGTCCTTGAAGGAAATATGATAAGATTAACAATAAACAGGAACTGCTTCTGATTGGTTTCTTTTATTGCATTGAACTCGAAAAAGTTATAAATAAGTGTATGCAATTATTTATACATGCAAAATTACAAAAAACAAATGAGGTTCTAAACTTAGGTCGCCATTTATGTACATGTACATTTTTGGATTTTTCAGTTTGTTTCGATTTCATAACTGCCCTATTATTTGTACATATATAAGTAAATGTATTTATATTGGCATGCCGTAGAGGCCAGTTTGTATTTGTTAGCAAGAGGGATTGACAATATTTTGTATATTTTCTTATATCCTGCAATACATTACATTTGATTATTTAATTTATTTATTCTGGAATAAAAATGGCAAGAATCTGTTGATATAATGCTGCATATCATTTCAAATATCAGTAAGCAAAAAGGGGAATTATTAATATTTAATAGTTTCTGACATAATAGATACAACATTTCTAAGCAAAAAGCTTTTTTTTCAAATGTGTCGCATTTTGAAAAAACTGGGCATAATGCATGTGCGTAAAGTGTCGTCCCAGATTAGCCTGTGGAGTCTGCACAGGCTAATCAGGGACGACACTTTCCACTTTTATGGTATTTTTCGTTTAAAGGAAGTCCCTTCTTAACAAAAATCTTGTTTAGGCGGAAAGTGTCGTCCCTGATTAGCCTGTGTGGACTGCACAGGCTGATCTGGGACGACACTTTACGCACACGCATTATGCACAGTTTTCTCAAAATGCGACAAAAATAATGAATGATAGTTTGTCATATTTTTTTTACTGGTCTGTCTGAAACGCAATTTTGTATTTTTGATAAATGCAAATTTAACATGATATGTCGTAATTACTGTTTACTTACTTTTGTTTGAAATCATTACTGTTGCTGTGCAAAAATGTAGATTATAGAATGTAGCTAGAGAAGGCTAATATGGACAGTTATGCTGTTTGTGTCTGTGAAAATCAATTTATTCGCAAGGCTTGAATTCACATTAATTTTTTCCAGTCAAATGTTTTTTTGTTTTTTTTTGGGGGGGGGGGGGTCAAAAATTGTTATACCTATGTTAAAGTTATTTCATTTAAAACAAAATCTACCTAGTCTCTTTTATCAAAAGGCATCATGAAAATTTAAACAATTATGTTTTGCAACCAAAGCAGTTAATTAATCTTCATTTTTCAAAGAAATAATTGTTCAAGCCTCAAACAGAACAACTGTTTGTTAAACATGCCCAGAGAATGTGGCCATATATTATTTGACTTGGGTACTTAGCCTTCTATATTTGATGTTTGTGTTCCATTTCAAAACTTGTTGAATGACACAAATAAATGTGTTACTGAACATCACTTGTTTATTGTCGTTTGCTGAAATTAAAATATTGGTAATAAGATGTAGCGGCTATGTCTTATTAATAGAAGGTCTGGATTTGAACTAACACCAAGAGCTAGCTACCCAGTAAATCCGCTAGCTAGTTTAGGCTTTTGATGCATCTATAAATAAAATAATGAATCATGAAAATAACGTCAAATTTTCGTACTGACTCACAAACCTTTATTCTTAAAACGAACCAAAAAATGTATACTGATGCATGACTTATTAGCCGCTTTGGTGACATATCGATTTACCATTTCCCACTCCGAAGCAAAGTGAAAATGACCATGTGCAAACAGCATAAAACCAGAACAGCCTGCTAGTAACTTGCAGCCTGTTCAGGTTGTATGCTGTTTGCTGCTCATCAATATCCAAGGGTTGGAAATGAAGTCTCTAAAATTTGAATCCAGTAAGAAAGGTCTTTAATTAAATGTAACTTTCTCAGAGACTACATATGCGTCAAAATACATATCTCAGTGGTAAAGGGTTATGCATGCACATGAGCCACTTCATCGTAAAACTGGGCTTACCAGTTATAATGTATAGTAGTAAAGTGTCGTCCCAGATTAGCATGTGCAGTCTGCAATGGCTAATCAGGTATGGTACTTTCTGCCTGTACATGAATTTAGTTTAAAAGAGACTTCCTTAGAACAAAAAATACCATACAAGCAGAAAGTGTTGTCCAAGATAAGTCTGCATTCTACAACAATTTATATATAAGCATTAAGCCCTTTTTTCCCGGAACAACAAGAGCTGTGTTCCTAAAACACAATGCCCCCTACTGCGCCTCTTTGAAGCCATATATTTGACCTTGAAGGATGACCTTGACCTTTCACCACTCAAAATGTGCAGCTCCACGAGATACACATGCATGCCAAATATCAAGTTGATATCTTCAATATTGCAAAAGATATGACCAAGGTTTAAGTTTTGGGACAGACACTCACATACAATGACACACACATACAATGACAGACAGACAGGCCAAAACCAATGTACCCCCCATCATTCGATCCAGGGGCATACAAAAGTACACAACAAATTGGCAGTCTTTACAACAGCGAATCATTTCATTTGTGATAATGAGAAAGATATTGCAGTTACACACAATCAAGAATAACATAAAAACATGCCATTTAACATGTAACAGCATAATAAACATGTCAGAATTGTCATGTAAAAGAAAAAATGAAGTCATTTCACCCTACACATAGTTGAAACACGTGTAGCATGCAATTTGTGCAATTTTAGGATTCATTGAGAAGAGGAAGAGTATTTTTTTTTTTTAAGTGAAAAGAATTTAAATGGCTTCAATGGTTTAAATGTCTTGTGACCCTTGTGAATGACCAGTTTGACACCAGGGGTATGATTTGAATAAAATTGGTAGAGGAACACAATGCAATTATACATGCCATATACCAAACCTCACAGCCTTACTGTTTCAGATATTTATTCATGTTTTTAGCTCACCTGAGCACAATGTGAGCTTTTGTGATAGCTTTTTGTCTGTCGTGCGTTGTGCAGCGTCAACATTTGACCTGTTAACACTATAGAGTAGAAGCCACATTAATTGTCCAATCTTTATGAAACCCAATGATATCTTAAACGTGTTTGAAAAACGCTTCCAGTTGGTTGAAAAAACATGGCCTCCAGGGGGCGGGGCATTTTTCCTAACATGGCTATATATGGCTATAGTAAAACCTTGTTATCACTCTTGAAGCCACATTTATTGTCCAATCATCATGAAACTTTCAGAAGATTTGTCCTAATGATATCTTGGACGACTTAGAAAATGATTTCAGTTGATTGAAAAACATGGCCCTGAGGGGGCGGGGCAGTTTTCCTTATCTGGCTATAGCAAAACCTTGTTAACACTCTAGAGGCCACATTTATTGTCAGATCATAATGAAACTTGGTCAGAAGATTTGTCCCAATGATATCTTGGATGAGTTTGAAAATGGTTCCAGTTGGTTGAAAAACATTGCCACCAGGGGGCGGGGCATTTTTCCTTATATGGCTATAGTAAAACCTTGTTAACACTCTTGTCCTAGTCTTGCTATATATATTGCTATAGTAAAACTTTGTTAACACTCTTGACACATTTATTGTCCTTTTTTCATGAAACATGGTCAGAAGATTTGTCCCAATGATTTCTTGGAAGAGTTCAAAAATGGATTTGTTTGGTTGGAAAACATTGCCACCAGGGGCAGGACATTTTTCCTTATATGACTATAGTTTAAACTTGTTAACATTTATTATATAAGTCACATTTATTGTCCAATCTTCATGAAACTTGGTAAAAAAATATTGTTCTAATGATATCTTGAATAAGTTAGAAAATGGTTCCGGTCTGTTGAAAAACATGGCCGCAATGGTGCAGGGCATTTTTCCTTATATGACTATATATTACTATTTCACTATAGTAAAACTTTGTTAACACACTAGAGGCCATATATGTTGTCTTATCTTAATGAAAGTTGATCAGACGATTTGTCACAATGATACTTTGGATGAGTTCGAAAATGGTTCCGGTTGGTTGAATATCATGGCCACTAGGGTTCAGGGCATTTTTCCTTATATGGCTATAGTAAAAACTTCTAATAAACACGCTAATTGTCACATTTATTGTTCAATCTTCATAATACTTGTTCAGAACATTTGTTTTCATGATATCTTGGATCAGTTTGAAAATAGTTCCGGTCTTTTGAAAAACATGGCCACCAGGGGTTGGGGAATGTATCCAATATGGCTTTAGTAAAACCTTGTTAACACTCTAAAAGTTACATTTATTGTTCATTCTTCATTAAACTTGGTCAGAGCATTTTTTCTTATGATATCTTGAGCCGCACAGAGCTGGACAGTTCTTTTGTATCTCAGGTGAGCAAATTTGGGCCCTTCAGGCCCTCTTGATTACTATATACATACCAGGAAAACAAGGAACTCTCAGGACAGGGCAAATTTTAGACCCCAGGTGTATTATTTGCACAAACATTGTAGAGGACCACCATGCAATGTTTCACACCAATATTAACTTCCTGACTTCAGGTTTCATAAAAGTGACAGCAAAATGTAATGCACTTTCACCAGACAGAAATATAACACCACACCACTTCCATTTAGGGTAAAAAATTTAATCATGTGAGCTAAAAGACAAAGTAACTGCAAAATATAATGCCCACACAGGAATATAAACACCAAACCACGTGACCACTATTTATGGTAAAGTTAAAAAAAAGGGAATAGTTTTATTACTTGCTGAAAAGTTTGAGAAGAAAAATACTAATAACTCTGTTAAGACCTTTGTAGTGACCTTTCCAGATAGCATAATGAGATCTGTAGATCCTAGACAGGAAACTGTATTAGAAGCAAAGGAAACGGCTTGAAATACAATGTATCATCAAATATCATCGTTCAAATGTTAATTTTTTTTATCCTCACTGAAATTACTGCGTTGACATTTTCTTCGACTGGGCGATACCTGAATCAGTATCAATTATTTATACACGCAACATCTTTAAAATGCCAAGCTTTGAATGGTAGATCAGGAATGAGAATGATTAAACATCTTTATAGGGTTTATTTTAAGAACCAAACAAAGGGAAAACCAATGAATTGAGAAATATTGCGGTACATGATATTCAAAGTGTTGTTGAAATATCTTAGGTCATTACATTTTTTTAGATAACTTCAGATAAAAAATATTAAAACAAACAAGTAAAAGGCTAATAGCAATTATAAATTACTTATGTATTAAAAATAATTGTATTATCACATTATTCATAAATGGTAATGAGCGAAACCAAATATATTTGGTGGTTTGATAGAATCTCAATTTAAATTCATGATTGATATGCTGCATAGAAATATAATTTCTGTTGCAAACAGTCTCAAGTTGTCAAATGTTCATAAGTTAACAGCAAAATAGCATAGGTGCTGCCTTTTTAACCCTTTCCCACTCAGAAGCAAAGTGAAATGGCCTATGCGCAAAATAGCATCAAATCAGAACAGACTGCGAGTAGTACCTCACAGTCTATTCAGGTTTATTACTGTCTGTGCTCATCATATCTAAGGGTTAGCAATAAAACCTTTAAAACTTGAAAGGTCTTAATTAAATAAGTTAAGTTTCTAAGGGACTACAAATGCGTGAAAATGCGTATCTAATTGGGTAAAAGGTTAAACGAAATAAACATCCAAATTTTGCTGAAAAAATGCTGGGTGTGAGTGTGTTTATTATCTAGGTATAACCATTAAAATACTTAGAAGTTTTATTGATCTTTTTGTATAAAATATACATTTTTATGCAAGGAACTAATGTTGATATTAAGCAAGAATGTGCCAGTAGCAATGGGATGATGTAATTACAAATATTTTCGTGACATTAAAATGTACAAAATTGCTGAACATCATTGGTGAAAAATTCAATATTGCATATTTGACCTCAAATCATACAGTGAAACACATTACCTTTCATTAAAATGTTCACTGAACAAATAAGTAAAAAGTAACTTTTATGTCTGGAGTTCTATACAGAAAAGGTTACAAAACAGCTATTGTTTTCCAACTGTTTCGAATCATGTCAGCCATTGACTCAGTTATATGGTGAATAGAAGATTGAGCTTTACTTTTAACATACATTATTCTCTTATATTCAAAAAGGACACTTTTGTTCTAATTTTCCAAATAATAATAGATCTAGTTACAAAGAAAACAAAATGTTCAAATTATGTTTGATGAAACATCTCATGATACAAATTATGATTAAAAATGTTTAATAACAAAAAAAATGGCTCTATTCAGAAACATAAATCTCAAGTGTATTCATCCACCAAAATAAAATATAGTTGTGGGAATTCATGTTGAAGCCTACAAAGGTGAAACCTGTCAAACAGTTTTGTCAGTTTTGACAGTGTACTCAGTTCAAAGCCTCATAAAAAGCGTTGACTGTGTACAAAGGACCAACAATTCACCAAGTCATCCAATTACTAAAAAAAACACTATGAATTAAAGCTTGTCTATTTAGTTTGCTGATTTTAAGGATGTTAAAAAACACAGTTGCCACAAACCTATGGGCCTCCCTCTGTGAATACTGAGAAAATGCATTAACATAAAAAGTAATCCCAGATTAGCCTGAGCAGTCTGCACAGGCTAATCAGGGACAAAACTATCCATTTTATGGTATTATTCAGTCAAGTTAAGGTGGATAGTGTCTTCCCTGATTAGCCTGTGCGGACTGCACAGGCAGATCTGGGTTGACACTTTACACACTTTCATTGAGCCTTATTTTCCCACAGTGATACCCATAGAAGCAATACAGCACAGTCCTTAGAGGTTGCCATCAACTATACATACATATAAGGTTAAAAGCCACTATAGTTCTAAGTCATCAAAGGTTGACAGCAACTATACTCCACTTGAGGCTTCCTGATTTTGCTCATTTTCTCCAGATGCTGTTTGGAGTTCTTACTGAAATGCTCTTAGTCACAGTAAGGGGAAATCTTTCCACAGAGGTACAGTTATTAGTCCATCCCTCCATCTGCACCACCCCCTCATCCCCGTCACAACGGCTTTTATAAATGGCAAAAATAAACCCCGTCATAAATGCGTCATAACCCGCCCTGGGACTCCGTTCCATGCGTTCCCTTGCTTTCTTCTGTCAATTTCTTCATTATTTCTTCAGCAGATACCTTTCTTCTTAATGCAGCATCAGGATTGTCACCTTTGTCATCAATCACATCATCCATAACTTCATCTGAATTCTCAACACCATTTCCACAGTTTTCAATAGAGTAATTATTTAGAGATGTGTTTCACTGTCCATTGACGTATTACACTCATCGCCGGTATTAACTTGAGTTCTTTTCTCTGTTTTCTTTCGACGCTTTCGTTTGCGACTCTTGCGGGTTTCCCCAAAGACATCCATGTCAATGATAAGATCGATATTGTGAGACTTGGGACACAAAATTGGTCTTCTCACACCATCCATGTCCTGAAAAACATGTTTTGTGAACGTTTGATACAAGAAACCATTATTTCATTAGATGCAGATTGAATCTGTTTATTTACTAGCTTTATTCTTTTAATGAGTTAA